>NW_026067939.1:4748936-5145466 GCF_014885135.2 Alexandromys fortis
GGGAGGCTGGGAGGAGGAGGAAATTTGTTTTTTCAATTAAAAAAAAAAAACAGAACAAAACAAACACTTCAAAGGAAAACAGTTCAGGCCCTGTGGATGCACTACTGAATCTACTGGACCTGGAAAGAACAGCTAACCCCAGTACTTCAAATACTAGTCCATAAAATAAAAACAGAAGGAATACTGTCCAGTGACAGCTAGGGTTGCTAGGATAACAAAGCCAGTGCTAGAGATGAGCCTAGAGCCCCATGCGCTAGGCAAGCACTCTACTGAGCAATGATTCCGGCCACATGCTTTTTTAAAAACTTCCAAGGTAATGCATGAAGAAATCTGAACTCTTGCTAGTAGAACTAAATTGTAAACTAATACTGTATGATTCCATGGAGAAGCCCTTCTGTCTAAGATTACTGGCAGATGTTGGCTTTTCAGGCCTTCGTTGTGGTAATGTCAAAGGACTGGGACTGAATTACCAAGAGAATTTATAGAGATGGTGGCTGACATGGAGAATTCTGGAAGGAGGCCACACTGTCATGGGAGGTTCAGTTAGAAAGCAAGGAGCCATAAGGTTACTTGGCAAAGGAAGTCACAATCATGATGTGCTTTAAATACTCTAAAATGAAAAGTAAATTATTGACTCATGGTTAGTGTGTTTCTATTGGAAAAATACTGGAAAATTATTATGATGCTGAAGTGTTCAAATGTTTAGGCTTTTCAATCAAAATTGCAATGAAAGAGTAGCATACTAAGGAACTTGATACTTAAGTACATAGAAGAAGGGCTGCAACAGTATCATTTCTATGTATTTTTAAAGTCTAATCTCTTTCCCTGAGAAGCTTCTAGTGATAGAATAATAGGGAATGATGTTCATGCATGAAAGAGGAAGTGAAACTAAGAAATGAAGATTTATTCAACTTAGTAATGTATCAGATATTATATTTTGTGTTTTCAAGTTACATATTATGATAATGATAACAGGAATATTTGATATTATCCCTATTTTATAGTTGTGAAAACTTGTCTCCAGAAGAAATGCTCAAATTATAATTAATTCAGATACCACAGATTCACAGAGGACCTTGCTCCTTAAAAGTTGAGTTAAAATCACCAGGGGTACATATTCATAAATCAGACCCAGAGCCAGTATGATTGATCATCATGGTAATTGTGAACAGGAATCCCTATTGTTAACCAGCTTGACATCATGGAAGGTGTGAATAGGAATCCCTATTGTTAGCCAGCTTGACATCATGGAAGGTGTGAATAGGTATCCGTATTGTTAGCCAGTTTGGCATCATGGCAGGTGTGAATCTGTATTTTTTAACCAGCTTAATAGTTGGTAATTTGAAAGAAGTTTGACAACATTTCTTGAAGCTTAGTATTGAGATATTTTGGTGTTTGATTATTATAAAATTTAGAATTAGTAAAAATAAAAATTAGTTTTAGAAGCAAGACATGGTGGCACACATTTTTAACCCCAGCTCTTGGGAGGCAGAAGCAGGTGGATCTGTGAGTTCAAGGCTAACCTGGTCTACAGAATTCTAGCACAGCCAGGGCTACACAAAGAAACCCTGTCTTGAAAAAAATTAACCTTATAAAGATTATCTGTATCTTTGGCTTTGACTATACAGATAATTGTACTTTTATAGTGTTCTTAAACATCGCTGTTTCTCAGTGACAAACTCTCAATAAGGAAATTTAAAAATAAGCAGTGTTACTTTTTGTTAAGAGAGAGAGAGAGAGAGAGAGAGAGAGAGAGAGAGAGAGAGAGAGAGAGAGAGGAGAGAGAGGTGTGTGCAGGAGCCCGTAGAAGCCAGAAGAAGGTGTTGGATCCTCTGGAACTATAGTGAGACACAGTTGTGAGTCTTCTGGGAGTGCTAGGAACCAAACTCCAGTCCTCTAGAAGAGCAACAAGTACTCTTTACTGAGCTATCTCTCCAGCTCCAACCAGTATTATATTTCAGGAGAGTTCTTTTCCAAACTTTCATTTCTGCATATTCAATTTAAAAAGACAACTTTGGTAGGTTATTTGTTACCCATGGAGTATTCAGCATAGAGTGTTCTTTATTAACCCTGTAGAATTATGTTGTAGACTTTCCACAGTGGTCTTACCAGATAGAAATATTTTTTTCTAATTTGTTTTTCACTTTTCCTCATCGTAAACTACTTATAACATGATAATTTGTATTTACCATTTTTATAGAACATGAGATGAAAGTATATTTTATTAGTATAATAAATATAGTAGATAGCAAATGGGATAGGATTTACTTATAAATTTATTTATAATTGTATTTATAATACTAGGTCTTTTATTAAATAATGCTCTTCTAACTTGTAATATTTTGTTACCTTAACAATTACATTAACTCCCAAGGTTCTTTGTAGTATCTATATGCCAGTTTTTCTTAAATTGTAACATTAATTTTTCATTATTCTGTATTCTCAACAGTGATTCCTTTCTTTCACACCGAGAAAGTATGCGCAACATGATGAGAAGTTTCTCTGAACCTTTTGGAAGAAACTTGCTCAGTGTATCTGATGGTAGAGGAAGAACACACAATCGTAGAGATAATGATGGGGAAGATTCCTTAACTGTAAGTTAAAGACAGCAGGCAAGAAAGTTCTGCAGAAACATGATAAAAAAAAATATGACATTACATACTTCCAATGATAGGGTATAACTAATACTTCTATTGTGGAAATATTTGTTACATAAACGGGGAGGCATGTTGAAAAGCTAAAACTGGGAACAATGAATTGTTAATGGTACAGAATTGCTCTGTGCTATTAAAACTTTAGGACCACAGGTTGTACAATTATAAGCAATACTAGGCCATTGTTTCTTGCATATTTCCCCTCTGAGAACTTCCTTCCCTATGCTGCATTAGAGCCAGCAGGAACTCCTAGAACACACACTTTATATTTTAAATAGCAACAAAATCTAGTGTGGTGTTCTATCTTTATGGTTCACTAAGCTCTGGTTGGGACACATTGGACATTGGGAACTTATTAGCCTTGACTTCAGAAGACTTGTGTAGCTGAGAGCCAAACTGGGAGGGCACAAACAGAAGGCAAAGTTTACACACGTGTGTTAACCATTGTGGGTTTCACCTCCTCTTCCTGTTACTTTTCAGCCACCAGGAATGGCATTTCCATAAAAATGAATCTTCACAATTGAAATGTAGATATTTAGAACTCAGCAGGCATATGACTGATCGATCCACAGAATTCTAGACTACTCTAGAAAAACATTTTTCATGTTTTCTTCACAATAAGCTTAATGAGAGCAAAATAGTTTGGCTCATCATAAAACCTGATAAATAAAATTGCCTGTGCCTTTCAAACAAGTAAGCTTTACCCAGTCATACTTTTCTTTTCATTAGTAAATAGTGTCATTTATAGATGCTATATCTATAATGTTATAAATTAATGTTACATGATGAGACACATTTATATAATTTTTAGCTTAATCCATTTTTAAAGCTAAATGTAATACCAGGAAAATCGACAGTGCAAGAGCACATTAATTATGAATGTTGAAAATCATTTGAATATTAAAATAGTTCTGTATTTGCTGTAACCATAGCAAACATGCATTTTTTTTGGATAAATGTGCTATGTAGGAGCTTTCACGAAGGTAGCAAGAAAAGGTAATTTTGTTACCTTACTTGTAAGCATATAAATGAGACCTGCTTATAATTCCTCTGGAGACGTATTGAAGGCATTTATACAAATCAGCAGTAACTCCATTGAATACCTGTTGGAGCAGAAGTAACTGTCTCTTCCACAGACACTTACACTAAAAAATACTGAATGTTTAAGAAAAACTGGAATAAGGAATACATAACCAAATAAAGAGATACATTTCTGTGCAGCTGTAGTTGGTAAGATGCATTATTTAGAACTATTTGCATCTAAGTATTCTTCAAATTATATTTGTCTCGCTGAAGTTTCTTTAAATTGAGAGGAAAACACATAGACGAAATGTGATTAATCGACGTCATGATTAAATAGGAAAGTCAAGTTAAGAGGATAATTTGGAATATAAAGAAAGTTCAAGACCAACATTTAAATGAACATTTAAAATGACTGGTCTCTTATTTTCATGTATGGTTGGGCTGCTATAATAAAACTCTTTAGATTGAATAGCTTAAGAACAGCATACAGTGCAAGCCAGCAAGCAGCACCCTCCATGGCCTCTTCATCAGCTCGTGCCTCCAGATCCTGCTTAAATTCTTGTTCTGACTTCATGTGATGATGAGCAGTGGATCGGAAGCCTAAGTCAAATCCGCCCTTCCCTCCCCAAGTTGCTGTGGTTATGGTGTTTCGTCATAGTGATAATAACCCTAACTAGGACACTGTCCCAAAAAAAGCAAGTATAAAAACTAAATTTAATATTTAAACTTGTTAGTTTCCTTATAACTAGGTGATATGCCAGAGGGCATCTAATTCTTCCAGTACAAAGAAATAGAAGTAAAAATTTTATTGGTGCATCCAACATGATTCTGTTCTAAATAAACATAATTTTGTAATTATTCTCTTGTCTATAGTAATACTGACTTTTAAATGGTAAAACTTAGCTGGGTGTAGTGGCACACATCTTTAATCCCATCACTCAGGAGGCAGAGGCAGGCAGAGCTCTTGTGTATTTGAGGCCAGCCTGATCTACAAAACAAGTTCCAGGAGATCTAAGGTTACACAGAGAAACACTGTCTCAAAAAAAAAAAAAAAAAAAAAAAAAGTAAAACATTGTTTGTCTGTATGCCTATACATAGTCTCCTTTTAGGCTATGTAGTTTTGGATGGCATGGAGCTCACTCTCTGGTACAGGCTGACTTCCTGCCTCGCCCCCCCCCCACCTGAATGGCAAGATCTGGGGTCTGTATAATTCGCCCACCTTGTAGCTCTACACTTTAACTCAGAAAATCCAAGTTTTACTTAGAGCACTTGAATCCTTCAAACAGTTAATATTTTTAACTTAAAACAAAGTTAATTGCACTTGAGGGAGTGAGCCCATGTGGAGGTCAGAGAAGTCTTGGGGAAGTCAGATCTGTCCTTGTGGTGTGTGTCCTGGAGAGCAAACTCAGGTCAGCAGGCTTGGTGCCAAGCGCCTTCAGCCACTGAGACATCTCCCCAGCCCCATCCCTTCATTCCCATAAAAATGTACTCTTTTCTACATTTGGGAGTTGTGTGAACTGTTTGATTATTCCGTCTTTTCTATTTAACTTGCTTTGTCTGCCGTTTCTGAAACCTATGCTAATGTCTTATCCCTTAAACTGATCTTTAAGAAGCATACATTTTTATCTGTTTACTCATTTGGTAATGATAATAATGTGATTAAGTGTCTTGTTTTAATTGGTTTTAGCAGGAGTAGTGGATCTTAAAAAATATGGAATAGAAATAGCAATGGCATTAGCAAATGCTTTGATCTTAGTCGTTATATTTGATGTTGGTGTTAGTCTATAGCAAAGACTTTCTTTCCATTACCTTACTG
Organism: Alexandromys fortis; assembly: GCF_014885135.2. NCBI lineage: Eukaryota > Metazoa > Chordata > Mammalia > Rodentia > Cricetidae > Alexandromys > Alexandromys fortis. The sequence goes on from NW_026067939.1 coordinate 4,754,430, forward strand.
AAACGACCCTATTTTCAGTCATGCTGTGGCGTCTGTTTGCTGTCCAGGCAGATGCTTCAGTAAACAGAGCATCTAAAAGCTCACTGAGCATCTTTAACTAAAAAGCCCTGGAATGACTGTAGCCCTGAGCTGCATGGCTCTGCAGTGCATTTTTATATTTTAGGTGTGCCCATATAATAAAGGCAACCAGAATTTATTGTGTATTTTTTTTCTAGGCAACAAGTTTTTCTCTTGTGCCTTTTGGAAGGCTTGGTGGTATGGTTCGTGTCATTAGGCAGAAATTATTTTCGCTATATTTTTAACATATTTTTATTAACTCAAGCAGAATGAGTTTGCATGCATCTCACTAACTTCCATAATGGCTTTTAAGCTTTGTACTGGCAACCTTTGTTGCATGTATTAAATTTACCCAAGAGGGCATAGACATGGGTTTTCTAAAGTAATTATCAGAGTTGTTAGGACCAGGGCCTGGCCTGACCGCACTAACAAGCCAGACTTACCCACTGATCACCAATAAGCCAGTTAAACAGACAAGTAATAGTGAAAAGTGAGAAAGAGATGTGTTCAGTGTTGCCACTCTGGGGAGACCTAAGGTCCAGAGCCTTCCTGGGTCCATCTGCAGGGTCTTGACGTGAGACTTTGGTATGGAGGGAAGATGTACAGATTAAGTAAGCTGTCCTAGTCACTGTGTGCTCCCAGCCATGACTGACCCATCGTTGACTCAGCTCCAGTCTCTCCTGTAAAGAACCCAACACGTTGACATAACTCTGAAATCTCTTCCTGAGAGACAAGTTCCTGCACTGGATAGTACCAAGCTTCAGCCTTTTTGTTTTCCTACTGTGAAATTCCTGAGGAAAATCCAGTTTCTAGGGGATTATTTCAATAGTCTGATAGCCAATAGTCTGATAGAGGCAAAAATAGGTTTTTAGAATATCTTCATTTCTGTCAAGATCATTGGTTTTCAACTTTCCTAATGCTGTAACCATATAATACAGTTCCTTACATTGTGGTGGCCTCCCCAGCCATAAAATTGCTTTTCTTGCTACTTCATAATTGTAATTTTGCTACTGCTATGAATTATAATGTAAATATTTTTGGAGATAGTTTGCCAAAGAGGTTGTGACCCCACAGGTTGAGATCAAGATGGTTACAGTAAATCATTTAAAATGTAAAATTAGTCTTCAGAAATGGAAAAGTCGATTTTGAGGGAACATTCATGTGCTGTTCAAAGAAACTTGATAATTGTGTTTCAAAGATGGATTTCCGGGCTGGAGAGATGGCTCAGTGGTTAAGGGCCTGCTCTTCCAAAGGTCCTGAGTTCGATTCCCGGCAACCACATGGTGGCTCACAACCATCTGTAAAGAGGTCTGGCGCCCACTTCTGGCCTTCAGGCACATACACAGACAGAATATTGTATACATAATAAATAAAGATTGATATATTTAAAAAAAAAAAAAAGATGGATTTCCACATACCTGTGATGACTTTTCACAAGGTGAAAAATTAAGATGTTTGGGAGCACTCAGATTGGCCGCTTTCTCTCTGACGTCAGGTTTTTCTTGCTACCTTTACAAGTATGGATATTCTATAGCAGACCTGCCAGCTTGTTTGACTAGTTTACTAGTTTCTAATGCGAGCAAGGAATCCAAGGATTGGAACATAATAAACTTAGACTGCTTGTAGTTATATTTTCATGAAAAGGTTATTTTCATTATTTTGCACTAAATTTAAGTTATTTGAGTCTCTGAAGTTTGAGATGAATACTTGTCCTTTCCGAGGACCTGATTATAGAGGAAAGCAGAGTATCACAAAGACACTAATAAAATGGTGAGGAGGTGTGCACCGTGGTAGCACACAGGAAACACAAGACCGCAGCGCAAAGCTTTGGAGTGTACTGGTGAAGATCAATTAGTGGTGAATTTAAAAAATATAGTATTTATGTGTGGGGATTTATACACATTTGTACAGAGCCCAACGGGGCCAAAGAGAGTGTCAGGTACTTGGTAGCTGGAGTTAGAATTACAGGCAATAGTGAAATGCTTGACTGCTAGGAACTGAGCTCAGGCCCTACCCGAGAGAGTATGCGCTGTCTGAGCCATCTTCCCTAGAGAAGACTGAGCCTTAAGGGTTAGTAAGAAAGATAAAAAAGCATGGAGGAGAAAGGAAGACTCTGGCTTAAGAAAACTATGTATAAGTGTATATACAAACATTTGTGTATGTGTGTGTGTGTGTGTGTGTGTGTATCTAGGCGTATAATGTGTGTATATAGTTGCAGTCTTCTAACTCCCTAATTTATGTTGTCTGTTTATGATTTTTGCATCTGGTCCTTTTTCTTTAGCAAATCACTCTAAATGTGTAGCCCTTACATTATTTTTGTCTAGTTGGTTACTGCATGATACAGTAAATTGGGGAATGTTTTTAACTGGTTTGGGAAGATGTCTATGCATTGGTGTTGTAGTTAATAACATCCTTCCTGATATCCTGTAGCATGCAGATGTCAACCCTTTTCAGACAATGGATCGGATGATGTTAAATATGCGAAACAGTATGCAGGAGTTACAAAGAAACTTTGTAAGTACTGAAAACAGACTGATGAGAACACTATTTTCAAACATCTTTAACCACACTTAGCATAGCAAAAGAAGTGATTACATGGCTAACCCATAAACAATATTACATGAGTAGTACATGTAATAATTAACATTATTACATAATAAGTTGCATGATTAACCCATATACGATTCATAGGTAATTGATTCCTGAAACAAAAGTTTAAGTGATTATATTAGAATATTATAATTATAATAACAGCTTGCATATATTTTCTCTTACTCAATTAAAAAATTATAATTATATCTCATTAATTTATTTACAACCTAAAGGTCTGATAAGTCACATTGGTTGGCTTACAAAAATATTATGAGTTGCTATTGTAAAAGAACACTTTCTATAAATTTGCATGTTTTATTGTTACCTATTTACTTCGAAAGTTGCATTACATAACTACCTTTCAATATTTAAAAAAAAATCTCTGAAAACAAAAATGTTTTGGATGTTAGATTAGCTCCATACAGTCTAACTATTATAAATGAACACTAATACGGCTACTTTTGTGCTTATAATATTAGCATCAAAGCAAGTAACTTGGTTTGATCTGAAGGTGACCTGTATCATTTCAATATCCATTTTGAATTCTATGGATCATTTAAGAATGCTAAAATCTAGGGTATTAGTAATGGTTTTAGGAATATATCAATCTGGTACCTAAAGAAAGTGTGACAGTTCCTGGTACATTCCTAGTTCACTTGATCTTGATTGGCAGGACATTACAAGAGATGACCTCTGCCTAAGGAATGCATCTTCTTTATCTAAATCTAAGCCACACAAACTGGGATTTGAATCATTTGTTATTCTTTATACAAGAAATAGAAATTAGCATTAAAAATCGCAGTAGAGGGGGCTGGAGAGATGGCTCAGTGGTTAAGAGCATTGCCTGCTCTTCCAAAGGTCCTGAGTTCAATTCCCAGCAACCATATAGTGGCTCACAACCATCTGTAATGGGGTCTGGTGCCCTCTTCTGGCCTGCACGCATACATGGAAGGAATGCTGTATACATAATAAATAAATAAATAAATAAATAAATAAATAAATATTTTAAAAAAATTGCAGTAGATTAGGGCACCTAGTTCCATTTTGAACAACTCTATAGCTAATAGTATTGATTGTTTCAACTCTTGACATTAATTCTTTATGTTTAACTAGAATCTTAATTCACATTGCCCTTGTCTCTAGGGTCAGCTCTCAATGGATCCGAATGGGCATTCGTTTTGTTCTTCCTCTGTCATGACCTATTCCAAAGTAGGAGATGAACCACCAAAGGTGTTCCAGGCCTCAACTCAAACCAGGAGGGCTCCAGGAGGAGTGAGTTTTATTACTGCTGGTTTTAGACCAAGTCTTACTGTGTAGTCCCAGCTCCCCTCAAACATGGAGCAGCCCTGCCTCCCTATAAACTACCATGCCTGGCTCTGAGTATTTCTCTGCTGTGGGTGGCTGGTGGAAGTTGAGGTTTACCGTCACATAAATATCTGTTGATCCTTACTACGTTTGTGCATTAATAAGATAGACACTAAAAGAAACCTTTGTTTCATGAAATGTCTACTTAGAGTTTATATATGAAGTTAAAACTTAAAGTGTAGCCGGGTGGTGGCACACGCCTTTAATCCCAGCGCTCGGGAGGCAGAGGCAGGAGCTTATCAGCTTCCATCCATTGCGTCCTCAGAGACAGTGTTAACGATTTATTATTTTTACAACTTGGAAAATGTTAAAATTGTAAATAGTTAAATATTATCTTTATTACCACGCCAAGTTGATAATGGAGCTGGGTACAGCTAATCATTTTATTAATTGTACAGAATAATGGACTTGGCAGCAGCAAATCTGCGGCCTTACTTCAATAAACAGAGCCTAAAGAATGTAGACTTAAATCCATTCGTTAGGATTAAATACTAGCTATATAACTTTTACCTTATTTTTCAAGATAAAAGAAACCAGAAGAGCGATAAGAGATTCTGACAGCGGTCTAGAGAAAATGGCTGTTGGTCATCATATCCATGACCGAGCTCATGTCATTAAAAAGTCAAAGAATAACAAGACGGGAGATGAAGAAGTCAATCAAGAGTTCATCAATATGAATGAAAGTAAGTTAGCACACAAAACTTATTTTCCAAAAGATAAAATAGTAGCTGCATTCCTAGAACTTCATGGATTTTTATTAGGATAAGGAACGTGCAGGAAGTGCTGGTCAGAGTATTCAGTTGTGGTTCTGTCTCCTAACACATCTTACCTTGACTTTGTGAGGTGTTGTTCAGTTTTCTTTTAAGTGATAGATTTTAATGAAAGATTTGGAGTTCTTTCTTAGTAATATTATCTAACTAAAGGCAAAATGAGTTTACTTTGTGATTGCCAAGAAGCTTAAAGAAATAAATAAAAATCAGTCATAACTTCAATTCCAAAATACCATCCAGGTTTTGACGAATTTCTTAGTTTTATGTATATATAAACATATTTTCCAACTTGATATTTTGCTATTTTGTTCATACTGTGCTCAATTTATTCCACCATTATAACTATAAACACTTATTATTTTTCAAAAATATTCTGTTACCTAAAAGTTTTGTGAATATCTCATAACTTAAAAGATTTTATAGTTTGTATAGGTAATTTTAATTTCTAGTATATTTTGATTTATAATATATATGTAAGATAATATACTAAATACCAAGCAAATCTTTCTTTTCTAGATTTTTATATTTATTCTTCAGTACATTAAGCTCTTCTACTTCTTACCTTTTCTTATTATATTTTAAATTACATTAAAATTACTATTAATTGAAAAGTTACTTATTTTCTCTAAATAAATATTTGTAATCAAGCTTTTATGCTTTCATTAAAATTGAATTATATTGCAATGTCACATTTACCTCATATTTTTAGAAAATTCTTTGAATAATATTTTATCATAATAAAGAATTTAAATGTGTATCATTTCAGAAAAGAAATTATTTTAGATAAAAGTGACTATTATGGGCTGGTGATACTGCTCAGGGGATAAGATAAATGCACTTATTACTTAACCTACCTCAAGGTTAACTCCAGGTGCCTACGTGGTAGGAGAGAGATCATTCTTACCGCAGTAAGATGGAAGCCAAATCACTGTAATCATCATGATGTTATCATTAAGGTATTTACTGAGATGCCTAGAGAGAAGGAGTAGTGGTTAAGAGCTCATACTTCTCTTACAGAGCACCCGAGTTCAGTTCTTACTGTCAGGATGTAGGGAGCAGAGGAAGCCCTGTGTCAGTGAAGTCCTAAAGGGATGTATATCATTGATGTGGCCACACAAGGACCATAGCCTCAGAGCCGTGAGAAACTGGCAAAGGCATTCTTCAGTAGGGCGGCCTAGGAATTGGCAGTCTTGTTCCTCTAGTCCAAGTGTGAACGTTTACAGAGATTGATCGTTGTATACAAAAACTGGACGCTTCAACTTCCTCCTCCTGGTTGTTGTTACAGATTTAGACTGCTGGTCTACAGAGATGACCTGTGGAGCCTAGCTAACCCTCCCAACTATGGTGCTCAGTAAAAACACAGGTTTCAGGTTGTTGTTCGGGAGTAGTTGGTGCTGCTCCAACAGAGTGCTGGCAACCCACCTGACCCCGGCTTCTCTGTATGCGTGTTCCTTGTCATTTCTTTGTTCCCTCATCAGCCCTAGGCAGGGTGCCAGGGACAATCCATGTGGGTTACATCATCAGGTGACCCACAAGTACGTGTAACTACAGTTCCAAAGATGCTTCTGACCTCCAGCATTTACATCCTCATGGACACACACATATACATATAAATTAAAAAATAAACAACATACACATATATGTATGTACATATGTACACTGAGTATTTTATAATAATATATGGGAAAGTTAAGTTTAGGATATTTTGTAAAGAATGTGAAAGAACAAGAACAATCATCTGTGTGTTCTTAGAGAAATTAGTTTACCTTCTTTTTTTTTTTTTTTTTTTTTTTGGTTTTTCGAGACAGGGTTTCTCTGTGGTTTTGGAGCCTGTCCTGGAACTAGCTCTTGTAGACCAGGCTGGTCTCGAACTCACAGAGATCCGCCTGCCTCTGCCTCCCGAGTGCTGGGATTAAAGGCGTGCGCCACCACCGCCCGGCCCTAGTTTACCTTCTTGATGACAACATAATTGATAGTGTTGGGAAACTGACAAGCTTGAGAAGTCAAGTCAGGAACGTAAAGAGGTGAGGAGAGATGCCCACGAGCATGGGGAGCAGCACTCCCATGGGGAGATGGTCCAGGAGTTCAGAAATGCGTGGACTTGATCGTCCAGTCCACTGAGTAAGAGGATAACCCAGGAGCTAAGTGAAAGCCCATACTACCATAGCCAAATGATCGATAGGAGAGAAATAAACAAGGGAGACACCGCAGAAGCACCCCCTCGGTCGGAAGGTTAGACTGCGCGGTGTGTGGTGACCCACGGCCAAGCTGGCATAGCAACCTAAATACTTGTCCTTTCATATAGGCGATGCTCATGCTTTTGATGATGAGTGGCAAAGTGAAGTTTTGAAGTACAAGCCTACTGGACGGCCACACAATCTAGAGAACACTAGAATGCGAAGTGTGGGTCATGAGCATCCAGTGTCACGAGAACCCAAAAGAAGGTAAAAGCTGTTTCTGAAAGCATTGCTCTTAATTAAAGGGTGTCTAATCTAACATTGCTAAGCTTCAGCACAAATCTAGGTCCCAGTTAGAGAAAGCAAGCGCGTGTTGGCTGTTCTATAAATCTGTGGCCCTAGCAGCTATATTTTCTCTTAGTAGTTATGTCTGTTCAAATTTTCAGTAGTGAATTTCCACATGATAAAGTGTGCTGGCCAGCATATTAACTGTTAGACATGGTTGACCACGAATCCCCTCTCACATGTGGGTGGTGCAACTCAGGAGCTGAATTAAGGGTAAATATCCCTAGTGGCTACCATTTTAACAACACCGATTAAGCTGCAAGCAATTCAGTACATCTTAGGCAAAACAGCTCCTGCCTTCTTGAATGTTCAATAAAGTACTTTTCTAAAGTTCTGGGGGGACTTTTAAGATCAAACTCTAAATTGTAGTGATTTTTAACTTGTTTGCAATGACTTATAAACCACTGAGTATTTTAAATGGTATTAATAGTCATATGTATATTTCCTAGAGAGAAAATTCATCAAAATCTAGCCGTGGAGAATGGAAGAAGAGCACACGTTTTTGCGGACAAACTCAACATCAAAGGATCACCTTTGAAAATCAGCAAAAAATAAACAACAATGCCTTTCATGTGTTTAATTGGTTGTTTAACAAAGAAAGTCATGGTGCTAGATAACATACAAAAGACCAATTTGTCGTTAATTGATACTGTACTTTGAAACTTCCTTCTGAATCGGAATGTTCTTGTAAGTTTTAGCTTTGCATTGTTCATACATAAGAAATAAAATTTTCATGTTCAACTGTGATTAAATTGGTAAACATTCTATATAAAACTCTTTAAAGCATACTCACTAAAACTCACATGCTGATTTTGCTTTCTCAATTATTTTGATATGGACTACATATAATACATATTATATATTTTAATAATAGATATTATATATACTATATGTGGTATAAGTATATATATTCTTGCATACTTACCATGATTGATTATAGTTCTGAACTAGTTCTGTCATTTAGTTCAGAGCAAAAAGGTGGATGTTAAAATAAAATATACTCAAGCTTGGCAGTGGTGGTGCATGCCTTTAATCCCAGCACTCAGGAGGCAGAGGCAGACAGATCTCTGAGTTCTGGGACAGCCTAGACTACACAGACAAACCATGTCTTGAAAAGCAAAAAAATAAAATACACCCAGTGTCTGCTAACACACACAGTAGAGTGATACAAATCAAAGTTTAGTTTTTCTCAAATTTTATAATTGCTATATACTTAGCTATCTTAAAAACTTAAAATAGGTTCTATGATGACAGTTAGGGTAAGGCCAGTTCAGGCACTATTGCTTAGCTGTGGATTCCTGGGAATTTCCCTAGCCCCATAATGACTTCCTCTATCAAGATCTCTCTTTCATTGCTCTCCCACTCCATCCCTTCCCCAACTCAACCATCCCTCATTCCCTTCCATTTACCCCTCCCAACCCCAGTTTACCCAGAAAATCTCATCTGTTTCCCCTTCCCTGGGCAATCCCTGTATCCCTCTAGGGTCCTTGTTACCTAGGTGTGGATTGTGGTCTGGTTATCCTTTGCTCTACATTTAGTACCCACTTATGACTGAGTATACTCATATTTGTCTGAGTGATCAGGGTGATTTTTTTCTAGTTCCATCCATTTCTCTGCAAATTTCATGATACCATTGACCTGCTTGCCTCTTCAGAAGAACAGTGAGAAGAGAGAAGGGAATGGGGAGAGCTTGTCTCTTACAGGGGCCTTTTGCTCCTGCCTACGGGCTAGGCAGTGATGTAGCAGCGATAGGATTCTGGGCTGGCCAGGGGTCTTCCTGCCTGGTACTTTGACCAGGACTGTGTAGATGAGCTTATCATTGGTGCTCTAAGCTTAACCCCCGCCAGTACCCTAAACGTGAACTCGGGGGTTCGCTGGGTTTCTCTGTCCCTCTTCACAGTGTTGAGAAAATCTGTTTTGTGTTCCACTTTTAATTTGACTCCTTTAATTGACCGTTGAGGACAGGTGACTGGGCCTGACTTGAGACACGGGTTGTGACTGAATAAAAATGAGGATTTGCTAGTCCTACTGGGTGAGAATGAGACCGTTACCACCATTTTGAGCCAAATTGGAAGCACGTTTAATTAAATACAGGCCAGGGATCCAGGTCCCTTCGAGAGTTCCCAGAGAATGGCCTGAGCTACTTTGGCCAGGCACTTAGAAAGGCAAACCCTCAAGGCTACGAACTTCCCGCATTCACCCAATGGGGTGGGGTGGATACATTCGGATTTACTTCCTGACTACGTACCTCCTGCCTAGGAGATGATCAAGCATATCTAGTGCAGTTGAGTCAACCAAACTTGAATAGGAAATTGAAAACATGTGACTTGTTATCCTACCTAAACAACATCCTCCAGCATCTCAGGAAGTTTCTGTCCTTGGGCAAGGGGCTTGCAGGCTTGAGATATTTTGTTTTATGGATCTCTTAGGCACAGTAATTAAAAAAAATAACTTTGGCTCTTACACATGCCCACTTATTTTTGCTTGTGGAGTGGACCTTAAATCAAACAAGATATTGGTTGGTTATTCCCACAGGTTTTATGCCATCACTAAGCTAGCCTATCTTGCAGCCAGGACACCACTGTAAATCAAACTTCCTGGCTGGGTTGGTATTTATGTTTCTTCTTTGATAGAATGCAGAGAACCTTCCTGTATATCAAAGAAGCTGTAACAACAGCGAAGAATACCTAGGCACCAGCTTGACCTTCTGTGGTGATGTTTTGTTTGTGTTCTAACACACAAAGCTTGCCTGAAGATCAGAGGGCAAAACTAGCCACTAGTTAATCATAGAGGCCAGGCCGTGGTGACACACAGCTTTAATTCCAGCACTTGGGACGTGAAAGCTGGAAGACCAGGAGTCCAAGGCCACACTGGGCTACCAGAGATTTAACCAGTCTAAAAGAGAAACAGAGCTCACACCTTTGATCCAGGCACTAGGGATCTTATGCCTTTAATCCCAGCGTTAGGGAGGTGGAGACAGGAAGTGATATGGCTGGGCAGAGAGAGGAGTTTAAGTGGGAGGAGATGGGAGCTCAACTTTTTGGTCTGAGGATTTTGAGGAAGTAAGAACTTTAGTGGCTGGCTGTTTTACTTCTGTGATCTTGCCCTGTGTCTGACTCCGAGTTTTTATTATTAAGAACAATTAGAATTCACTCTACAATCTCTTCATATTCAATGAGTTGTGTGGGTGTTATCTTCGGGAATGGGGCCTTTCTGTAAGTTTGTGGAGAGCAACCTATAGTCTTGGCAACAGCCTGGATTGTCCAAAGGTACCCTTTTGGCCAACAGCTCAATTAGATGTATCCCAACCCCTGGGCTGGAAGCTTCATTTGGTATAGGAAGATGGCCAGTGTGGACTGTCTCCCCCATTATTCGGTGATTTTATTTAGATCACCTTCATATAAGTCTATTAAAATACAGAAGTTTCTACAGTGTTAGGTTTCCATACCACATCTCAAATGGCCCTTAACTGTCTCTCCCTTTCTCCCCTTCTTGTCTCCCTCTCTCCTTTGCCTTCCCACTTGACACTCCCATTCCAGCCCCACAGTCCATCCATAACTACCTATTCTATTTCTCGTTCCTAACAAGATCTATCTGTTCCACCAGCCACTTGCTCTATACTTAACCTCTGTGATACTACAGATTGTATCTTGGTTATCATTGACTTAGGATCTTCAGTATTATGAGAGAGAAGAGAGTGTGCAGGCCACGCGGCCCCAGCAGGAATCTGTCCCACAGTCTACTGGTCCTTGCTGAGTGAGAGACTATCTCTATGGGCTTTGCCTTGTGAAGATCCATCAAACAAGCGTTTACATGCTGATCTGAAACTAGGTCACACAGCTCCCAACATCTCAGGATGATTTTATCTAGTTCCATCCATTTACCTGTGAATTTCATGATTTCATTTTCCTTTCAGAATATGAAAGTTTTTCATATTAAAAAAAAAAACACTTTTTTAATAAAATCATTTGCTCAGGGCTGCAAACGGTGAACTAGCTTGGGCAATGCTGGAGAGCGCACCCTGGTGGTGAGAATGGGGGAGAGCCGGCGGGCTGACCAACTATGCAAGGACCCAGGCCCAGAACCGGGGTAATGAGTTGGCCCACCCCAACATCCACACCATCTGTGATCTGCCGGTGCTCATGAAGGGACCGGTCCTGCAGACCCAAAGCTGCAGGGTTTCCACAACGCAAGGCAACAAGAAGATACCCAAGAGGAGTCCCACTGAAGGGCCTATGTCAATAGTGTAACAGAAACCAGGGGTCTCAGACCAGACCAACGACTCTGAAAAGAACACTTGCAAATAAAGATCTATGGATAAAAGGGTTTACTGCGTGATCCACTGCGTCACGCTACAGCTTCCGAGACAAGAATTTTTTCTTTTTTACTTTTTTTTCCTCTAAAATTTTATTTTATCTTTGTGGGGGAGGTTGCAAGGGCAGAGGGCAGATACAAAGGGATGGGAAATGGATAGGATGGAGATGCATGATGTGAAAGACATAAAAAAATAAATAAAAAAAGAAAGTTAAAAAAAAAAAGGCTCTCAGGGAGAACCAGTATGTTGCAGAGATGGGGCTTAAGTTATCTTAAACGCGGATTTGAAGCACAAGAGTGAAAATGAAGTGGGGCTCTCAAAAAAAAAAGAAAAAGACACATGAGCATGGGTGGACATGGGCCTTCAAACAAGTCACACTCAGTTGTCTAGGTGTTTGCCATGTGGACCAATTTTGTGTCTCTCAAAGGGTTGCTAATACACTACTTTTTCTCGTTTGAAAACTTATACGGGTGTCTCTGGGTGTGCAGTGGATGGCCTTACAATCTGATTTTTTTTTTTAAATCCAGGAAGCAGTAGTGTTACACAGACGTCTTAGGGAGTTTCTGATGGAGTCCTGGAAAAATGTTCCTTTCCTTCTCCTAGTTTCCCTGTATCCCTTTCCTGTCCTGGCACCAAAGTTTAGTTTGCTGCAGTAAATGTAAGGTCACATTAAAAAGGAAATCAGGTTTTGTACTGTTTTGTTTTAAAACACTTTTTCAATAAAATCATTTTTTTCACATGTACCAAATATTAGTGATGGGGTAAAAATCAGAATTTTTTTTTTTTTTTTTACAACCAAGTCTTATTTCTTATCATCAGAAAGGGAAACAAAACTCCAATAGGAATTACTTGCAATATTTTTCTTTGTATTAGTAAAATATGAACATTATTTAATTTTAATTTTTAATCTTGGCTACTGTAAATACTCTTCTAATCAGGAAACATCAATTTTTTTTAAAAAAGTATAAATCATCATGAATGTTGTTGCCATTCGAGTCTGATTGTTTTCTGTGTAATTTGGAAAAAAGAGGCAACCCAAATCTTTGAACATGACATAAGAAAATAGCGTTAAGGTTACTTTAAGGCAGCTGGCTGTCTTAAGTATGCCGTAGGGTGCTGCATTCAGCACGGGTCCAGGATCAGACTTGACTGGGGTGGCCAGGAAATGAGGAAAATACACACCCGGAAAGATTCACAGAAAAGCTAGAGCCAGACTGGGCTCTCTGCTGGAGAAACCACACACCCCTGCCTTTGTTTATATAGACTTGAACATTGAAAGGGGCGGGGGGGGGGGGTCCATAAAGCTGAACAAGGAAGCGGGGTCATTACATACAACCAAAGGGGGAGGCAGGGTTTATGGTGTGCAGCTGGATCAAGGAGACAGATTTAGCTAACCTCGGTAGAGACAGCTCTTGTAGGGGAGCAGGGTTCAGGCCCTGAGTTTCTGGCTAGGAGAAAGCTGTGGTGGACATTTTCTGCACACACTGTCAGCATCTACACATGGCCCTGACAAAGGCTTTGCCATTTCCCTCCCAGCCTCATTCTTTGGTTTGCTTATTCAAGATACGCTGTCTCTGTGTATCTCTGGCTGTCCTAAAACTTTATTTGTAGAATACGCAGGCCTCAAACTCACAGAGATCTGCCTGCTTTTGCCTGGGATTAAAGTCCTGGATTAAGTCCTGGGATTAAAGGTGCCCAGTGCTACCACCACCTGGCTAGGACACCCAGTTCTCAGAAGGAGATAAATACATTTTTCAAAAAAGAGTAGATCTCAGGTTTAGAGGAATAGTAGCCATCAATTCAGAACAGGAGACCAAATAGACTTACAAATACGTTTTATAAAGGTCTGAATATTTTCATTAAAATATACATCATGATTATTATGTAATTTAGCAGAAACATCCCAACTAGAAATAATTCTTAATACGACGTTTCCTACTACTAAGACAATGGCCATACAACAAGGAAAGGCTTCACCCGGGAGGCAAATACACAATCCTGGCATTTTTTTTTGTTTTGTTTTTGTTTTTGTTTTTCGAGACAGGGTTTCTCTGTGGCTTTGGAGCCTGTCCTGGAACTAGCTCTGTAGACCAGCTGGTCTCGAACTCACAGAGATCCGCCTGCCTCTGCCTCCCGAGTGCCAATCCTGGCATTTGTATAGAACCCAATCACCACGTTTTAAATGGCCCATCAATAAGAGGACAAAACATAAAATTCTTGTTCTCTAAGTCACTTTTTCTGTAAGTGTTACTGAAAGCGTTTTAAGAAAACCTTACTGTAAATAAAGAAACAGGCTAGTTCTACATCAGGGTAGGGAGTTTTGACCTTATGATTGAAGGGTCATTCTAAAATCCTTAGTTGTGGTAGTCACCCATTATCATCTTGTAATTAATATTTGCAATGTTTTTATAATATGTTTAACCTTCTCTGATCAGTTTTTCCTCATCTTTTATTTTTCATGTGGGAATAATCTTTACCTTAAGACCAAATTTTATTTCATCATACAAAGTGCTTTCTGGAGAGTTCTATCATGGTAGCTTTCATGACCACGTCTTCAGCACCAACATTCACTAGACCATCGTCTGTCTACTATGATCTCCCCATACTCTCTAATTCTGTGCCAGTGTAGACATTTTGTGCACTTCTTCCACTTAAATTGTTATAAACACTACCCCTTAATACTCAGGTAAAACAATCATGTTGAAAATTCTCCGCTTTTGTTTCATTTTGTTGAAAAGTGTTGTATGAAGGCCGCTTGTTGGTTCCTGGCCACTCAGCCCCGAAATAATCACATAGACACTGTATTAACTAAATCACTGCTTGGCCCATTAGCTCTAGCTTCTTATTGGCTAACTCTTACAATTTAACTCATTTCTAGTAATCTGTGTATAGCTTACAACAGAAAAGGGTCTCACTGGATCTAACAGAAAAGAGTTAGAACAGTGGCTGCTCTTCCAGACGTCTTGAGTTCAATTCCAGCAACCACACGGTGGTTCACAGCCACCTATAATGGGATCTGCATGCCAGAAGGGCATGCAGATAAAGCACTGGTACAGGTAAGTTAAATAAAGTTAACTAAATCTTTTTTAACTTCGTAACCAAAACAGATTCCTTTGTCGGGTGTAGTGGTATACACTTTTAATTGTAGCACTCAGGAGGCAGAGGCAGGTAGATCTCTGTGAGTTGGAGCCCAGCCCAGTCTACAAAGCGAGCTCCAGGACAGCCAAAGACACACAGAGAAACCTTGTCTCGAAAAAGAAAAAAGAAAAAGGTTGTCACTTCTAGTCTTGATAGGCCTGGAACTCTATGTAGACCAGGGTATCCTGAAAGTCATAGATTTGCCTAGTGCTGCCTCCGACGTGTTGGCGCATTTTCTATACAGCGATGATTTTTATCTTATTTTTTTTCCCCTTCAGGGACAAAGGGACCAGACTATTCCCACTTAGTAGTAATGCTACCTCCCTGTGACAATCCACTGCACCGACTGCACTTTCTCCTCCTGACCGGGAGACGGCGCGCTCTCCCTGGAGCTCAGACCGAGCAGCCTCTCCTTCTGCCTTCCTCTAGCCGTCCTCCTGACCTTCCTCCCGGAAGTGCTCTGCGGCCCGGGGAGCCGGCGTGACTTTGAGCGCTTCCCGCTCTGCCGCCGGTGCAGAGCAGAGCACGGCCGAGCAGGAGCCCTGGAAGCGGCTGATCCAGACTTGCCATGCGTCTGCTGCGGGTCGCCGCGGCCCTGGGCCGTGGACCGCTCCCTCGGGTCCCTGCCGCCCTGGGCTGGCAGGGGAAGCAGGTACTGATGCCCGGCGAACTTGCCAGAGCCGAGCAGGTGGCGACACCCCAACCCTTCCCCGGGATCTTGAGCGGCGATGTCCGCAGCCCCCAAAGACCCTGGGTATCCGCACGCCAGCTCGTCCTTGAGACCCGCAGCTCCGTGCTACCCTGCTTCTTGATGGGTATGATCTACCTTAAAGAGAAGTGCCCCGAAGTCAGATGAAAAGTTACTGTCCCGGGGCTCGAACCCCGGGTTTTTGAACTCGGTATCTAGTGCTCTTCTGACTCCGGAGTGTGGTTGGATGCTCAGAACGGGTGCTGTGCCCTTTGGCGCTCAGCTTCCCAATGCTCTTCTGCCATGTCCCCCTCGTAGGTGTATAAGCTAAACTTTGTAAGCCTTTGGAATGAGGTACTCCTCGTAGGGCAGCCATTGGTAGCTGTAGTGCCTTACCTGTCCTGGAGCCCTCGTTTGCTTTGCTGTCAAATGTCCCTGTGGTTTAACCATCCAAGCGTCTGTCAACTCTCAGCTTCTCCATGTTGTCAGTTTCTCCCTTCCCAGAAGTGGTCACAGAGCGTTTGGGTGTGCAGTTTTGTTTTGATTCAATAAATATGGCCCCTCTCCCCACTGTAAAGTTTGCAGGAACAACTATCACCAAAAAAGAAACTTTGCCGTTTTGTGCGGGTGAACCTGGGAACATTTGGGGGCTGTCTTGAGCAGTTAGTGGTATAGACTGTGTGTGTCCTTATACACCTTTGCTAGCTGTGAACTACAGGAAGAGGGTGGACAGAAAACCCAAGGTACAATTTAATCTAAAACTTGTATTTCTTATTAAGGTGGTCCTTGAGAGGTATAGTTTTGATTTTATGATTTCCGGTGTGTGTTTTAAAACTAAGGTATGGGCCAGGCAAGATAGGCTCAGACGTAAGGGCAATTGCTAAGCATGAGTATCAGTCTTGAGACTCACGTGGCTGAGGGGCCTGATCGGATTCCTTCAAAGTCTCCTTTTGGCCCCCCGCAGAACTTCCCTTCCAGGGGAAGAGTTCAAATCCCAGCTCTCCCATGTCAGCTCAGAACAGTCTGTAACTCCAGTTCCGAGGGATCCAAGCCTTCTTCTGACCCTTCCTACACTGGGCATGCCTGTGGTACACAGATACACATGCAAGCAAAACACATATACACAAATCTAAAACGTTTAAAAAGCTAACATCAATAGTGCCTGTCCTGCTTTTATTTTTGACTATTATTGGGAATTAAATCCAGGATTCTGTATCTAATACCCCTTGCATTAAGACTGAGGAAAAAAAAATCCATAGTTTCCATTTTAACTGTGATCTCTCAGGAAAGGTGTGTTAAATCGAGCTTTAAAAACTGTTCTTTTCAGGCTAATTGGAAGGCCTGCCGATGGTGTTCGTCAGGAATAGTTCCCAATGAGAAAATACGAAATATTGGCATCTCCGCTCACATTGACTCTGGGAAGACGACGTTAACAGAACGGGTGCTGTACTACACAGGCAGGATTGCCACGATGCACGAGGTGTGTTGATTACAGACTGATTAAGCACTTTGTTTTTATTGTTTTGGAGTTATAATTTTATAAGCATCACACAGCTGGGTCCTAGAGGGTTGTTGGCCAGAGTCACGTATGTGTGCAGAGAGGGGAGGTCAAGCTGGCTTTATGTTCCTGTGAGGATCTTCCTAGAAGAGATCGCTGTGAGCATCCTGAGTAAATGAGTCAGTGTCCTGGACCCGTACACGGCTGGTACAGTAGTCCTAACCATTTAATGAAAGATGCGTGTTTATAACGTTAAATGGGAAGTGAATTTCAAAGGTTGCTGTCCATGTAAAAAGCCCACAGCTCCTGTCTTAAAGGAAATAAAGGTTTATCCTGTAGCCATTTTGAGTGAGCATGGCCCGGGAACATGGATTTAGGCTACCTCAGATTCCATGTTCCAGCATGGAACCCGTTTCACAGTGTTTTCTAGAACAAAGAAGACTGTAAGTCAAGGCAAGTTTAAAATGCCCTGGCGGGTGCCCCAGAGAGGCAGACATGAGACGTGGGGAACCGTTCTGTAGACCCAAGATGCTCTCTGATGATATTCTTAGCTTTAGGATTGGCAGAAGCCAGTGTCCTGCTAAGCACTGCTGATAGCTTCTGAGGGGTTTGTATCTGTTTATTATCGTGAGGTACAATTTCAGATGCAGAGTGGCTCAAGGAATGGCTGTTCTAGAAGGTTAAAACTAGCCCAACATAAATTAACTAACGAGCCTGCAGAATCCCATCTCTCTACAATACTGAAATTCTGATCAGCCCAGGTCAGACTGCTTCATGGCCAGACACAGCTTCTTTTCAGGGATTTTTGCTCATAGTATTGAGTATAAGCTATATTTAAAAACCCATCAGAAAAAAAAATGATTTAAAATATTGACCCTTGAAAGATACTGCCATACCGTGGAGTAACCAAGCCCTCCAGTCTGAACTGTTCTTGAGGTGAAGAGCATCGTTAAAGTGTATACTTGAGAAGCTGAACCCTGACCTTCTGTGCCTCAAGAGTCCCTGTAGAAGAGAGCTGAAAGGCCTGGTGCCTGAGTCTTGGTTTGTAGGCTGTGTGAAGCTAGCAGACAGACAGAGAGAAACAGGTGGTTGCCCCCAAGTGCTCGGCAGCTGCTGAAGAGGAAAAACAAACATGGCAGCCAAAGACAGGAAACCCGCCGTTGGCTTATGAGATGATACGGTTAAAGTAGCAGGCTTACCCACCAGTTGTGTATGTTAACTTTGTTATCCGGTTCCATTTAAGTAAAGATTTCTTTCTTGGGATAAAGGCAAACTCCGAATTTTTGTGTTGCTGTCTAGGTGAAAGGCAAAGATGGAGTGGGTGCTGTCATGGATTCGATGGAACTAGAGAGACAGAGAGGGATCACCATCCAGTCAGCAGCCACCTACACCATGTGGAAAGACATCAATATCAACATTATAGACACCCCAGGTGAGGGGCCCTTTGTCTCCTGGTTTCTTTGGGAAAACACGTGTAGTTCTTTCTTCTGCTCTGATGCAGTTCATCTTCCAAGTACAAAACTGAATTCCTGTCAGATTTAGGACTTAGAGCACTTCATCCGAATGGGGCTTTGTTGAAAAATAACGCAAGTAAGAAAGATGGGCTCTTGCCTTCAGCACATTCTAGTGTTCCCCAGGATCCTGTTGGCCTTGAACCTGACTCTGGGTTCAGGAACCTGGTGGGGTGAGGAGTCTGCCCTACAATTTAAAGTGGGTGTAATGCGCACAGATTAATGGCGTCCAGGTAGTTAGGATTTTCTTGTTTGTTTTGGTTTTAGTTTTTTCAAGACAGGGTTTCTCTGTAGCTTTTGGAGCCTGTCCTGGAACTAGTTCTTATAGATCATGCTGGCCTCAAACTCACAGAGGTCCATCTGTCTCTGCCTCCCGAGTGCTGGGATTAAAGGCGTGCGCCACCACTGCCTGAGTTAGTTTTTTGGTCCGCTTGACACAAGCTAGGATCAATGGGAAGATAAAATGCCACCATCAGGTAGCTTGTAGGTGTGTCTGTGGAGCATTTTATCAGTTGCTAACTGATAGAGGGCCAAGCCCACTCAGGGACCAGCCCCCAAGCCCCTCCAGGCTAGCACAGGTCACGTGAGAGATATAAAAAAGTGGGCTGGGCTCAGCCAGCCTGTGTGCATCCTCTGTGATCTCTGCTTTAGTTCCTGTCCAGGTTCCTGCTTTGAGTTTCTGTGTGGTTTCCCTTAAGGTGGACTGTAATCTGTAAGCCAAATAAACCCCTTCCTCCCCAAGTTGCTTTTGATCTTGGTGTTTTATCAAAAAACATCAGAAACTGACTGATACAGAACCTGGGGCAGGTTGCGGTTGCGGTTGTTGCTGTGACAGACCTGACCTGTAGGAGAGGCCTGTAGAAGTCATTGAGAACCTTGGACTGAGAAAGTCATCGCGTTCTTAAAAGTCAGTGGTCTATGGTGGGCACTAAGAAGGTAGGAATGCTGTAAGAGATGCTAGTGAGATGGCCCGACATAGGGAAGCAAAGGCTGCCTCAGGGCCACTTATGTGGTGTTTTGAATTAGGAAGATACTGTGTCTGGTCTGCTGGGGCTGAAGACTTGGTTGTGATTAGCAGGCACCAGACATTTGCCTTGCTGAGAGAGTCCATGCTGGTCAGCTGGGGCTGAGGAGTTAGCAGTAGTTAAGAAGCCAGCGTCACTGAGGTGAAGTCTTCTGGGAGTAGCCCCCATGGCTAGCCCACAGAAGCTGGGGTCCAGAGGGGGCCAAGATTTCATGCCATGCCAGCCACTGATCTTGGCATGAAAGACTCATCCAGGGAGTGCTGGTGTTTGAAGGCAGGGTGGGTATTGGAGAGGAGTCGAAGCTTGGCACTGTGACGGCGTTGGCGTGAGCACAGCCTCAGTTGCAGAAGAAGGCCCAGGACTGACAGGGTTGAGAAGAGAAATTGAGGTTCTATAGGGTTAGCCCTGAAGACATCCCTAGGAGAGGCTGTGAGTGGAGGTGCAGCCCAGTCTCCATGGAGACCCCAGCAGTTGTGGGGCGACCCCCAGGGACAGCTGGGAGCTGCAGAGTGGAACCGGCCTGAACCTAGGAGAGAAGCCATATGCGTTCCGGATGGTGGAGCCGGAGCAGTGGAGCTGCCCAAGCCCTTTGAACTTTTACACCCTTGAAGTTTGCTTTGGCTTTGATTTGATTGTGTCTGTGTCCTGACTCTTCCTGTTAGAGAGGAAAGTGTTTAACTTGTGGTTTTATTTCACAGGAGCCCACAGTTATGAGATCTTGGTGTCTTAGAGAGACTGAGAGACTTTAGACTTCTAAAAGAGATGCAGGTTTTTAAAGACGGAGACTTTTATAGTTATGTTCTATATTATGATACTGATATTAACATCAGATCTTGGGGAAACAGGAAAAAAGACTATTGTCTAAGGTTGTTGTAGTAGTGTGCCAGGTTGACAGTCATGTCTTGCTTGGTTTTTTGTCACCCTAACACAGGCTAGAGTCTAGTGGGGACAGAGAGCTCGCTTATGAAAATATCTGTCAGACTGCCTGTAGGAATTCTGTGGAGCTTTTCTTACTTGCTAATGGATAGGTGGGCCCAGCCTCCTTGGGGAGGTCTCCCTGCTGGCCAGGTGGTCTTGGGTTGTATAAGGAAGTGGTCGAGCAAGCCGTGAGGAACAAGTGAGCAAGCAGCCCCGGGCTCGGCTCCATTCCTGCCTGAGTTTCTACCTTGGCCTCCCCAGATGGTGGACTGTAACCCAGATGCCAGATAAGCAGTTTGCTCCCCAAGTTGATTTTGGTCAGTGTTTCAGCCCAGCAATAGGAAACCTCAGAACAAATAAATTGTATATTAAAGATTCAGACTGTTCTTTAAAACCCTCCCCATTCAGGGCACGTGGACTTCACAATAGAAGTGGAAAGGGCCCTGCGGGTGTTGGATGGTGCCATCCTGGTCCTCTGTGCCGTCGGTGGGGTCCAGTGCCAGACCATGACTGTCAACCGCCAGATGAAGCGCTACAACGTCCCCTTCTTAACCTTCATCAACAAGCTGGACCGGATGGGCTCCAACCCAGCCAGGGCCCTTCAACAAATGAGGTACTGAGCCCCCGGAGTGCTGGTCTGGACAGCACACCTCACATCCAGACAGTTAATTCAGTTATTAAATTGTGTCTTCAAGGTTTTTTTTCTTGTTTCAAAAATGCATTTCTGTGAGTCTTGGTAAATGGAACCCAATCTCAGTGGGTGAATTTACCCTGTGGTTCTTCACTACCTTTGCTGGGAAGTGGGGAAAACCCGTCCTATTTCTGGGGTGGCGTGTGTGTGTGTGATAAATGGGGTGCTTATGCCACTCACATGTGGGAATCAGGGCAGCTTTGTGTCTTGGGTCCTTTTGCAGGGCTCCAGTATAATTGGATTTTGAGTTATCAAGTTTTCATGGCAAGTGTGTCTAGCAATTGAGCAATCTTACTGGCCCAAACAGAGTTTTTGAGGTTAATTTTTAGCTCATGACTCTGATAGTCACTTGTATCTTTTCTGTTATTTAGCCTTTTAAAATACTCAGCAATTATATAACCAATTTCCATAAACTTTTCATTATTGTAACTTTTCTCATAGAGGTACTTTACACATCTCTAAGTTTATCTGCAGATGTATCTCAGTGTTAGAGCTCTTGCTATTACGTGTCAGGCCTTGGTTTAATCCAGCACTACAAAAATATTAATTTAAATCTTATTTTCTTTCCTCTGGTAACTATTCTTGGATATTAATACTTTTTAAAAAAGATATTTTTGGATAATTATTTATGTGTCTGTGTAAGTGTATACCACGTGTGCCAGTGTCCAGGGAGGTGAGAAAGAGGTATTGGATCTCCTGCAGCTGCAGTTACAGGCAGTTGTGACCTCCCTGGCAGATGCTGAGAAACAAATTCCGGTCCTCTAGGGGAGCAGCAAGCCCTTCTAACCACTGAGCCATCTTTCCAGCCCCAGATGTTAGTACATGCCTTACGCTCGCCCCTTTTCTGTAAGCTCTTGACTTCCTCAAACGCTAGTCATGTCCACTTCGTCCTGGCCGCAGCTGCACATGCAGACCTCGCTTACACTGAGCGGGGCCGCAGAGCATATGTCTTCTCAAGACGGAGTTCCCGTGTTAACCGTGTGTCCACGTTAGCGGGCTGCGTTTTCCTGCGAGAACTCCCTCTCTGAGTGGCTCTCTTTCTGTCACTTGACTTAAGAAGTGGGCTACTGTCCCACTGTCCCACCGTCTTTAATCTCGTGGCCATTGATTTTCTGTCTTTCCCTTCTGCCCTGCGTGAGTGTATTCAGGGAGTCTGGGGTGCAGGGTATTTCGGGTCCTGTGCTTCCTGATTTGGATTCTGTCGCGGTTGCTTTCTTCTCCTCTTACCCACTGCTAACGTCATTTTCAGTTCTCCGATGTCTGCCGTTGCTTTTTTGGTTTTGGTTTTGGCCTTTGGTCATTTCAGAATAATTTTGAGAGAAGAGGCAAGCAAATATTTTTGTTTTTCAGATCCAAACTGAATCACAACGCAGCATTTGTGCAAATGCCCATTGGCCTGGAGGGCGATTTTAAGGGCATTATAGACCTCATTGAGGAACGAGCTATTTACTTTGATGGAGACTTTGGGTAAGTGCTAAAATCCACTGCCAAAATCTTGTATTTTCAAAGACATCAAAGAAAAGGAAGTCATAAGTTAAACAGAGACAATTATTTTTTAAAATGTGCTTGAATATTATTCTTTAAGGTGATTTTAATGACTTAAAATTAAATGTTCTTAGTAGTCATACTAGAGACCATTTGGCCTCTTGGAAATTCTATTGACCATAATTGTACTTACCAGAATATTGCAGTCTGGGAAGAGTTAGATAACTTATATTTTTTTGAGACTGGGTCTTACCACGTAGCTTTGACTGGCCTTGAACTCTGAACTCACAGAGATCTGCCTACCTCTGCCTCCTGAGTGCTGGGATTAATTCGTGTGTCACCACAATGGACCCTAGGTTGTTAACTCTTTTCCTACAAATAACGAAGTTGAGCACACAGCCTTTTATTTAGAATATCCCAATAGGGAGTAAGAAATGGACAAAGCACAATGCGTTCTTCATCCTCGACTCCAGTTCTTGAATCAGCATCGTGGTTCTGAGCCCTCCTAATGCTGTGACCCTTTAATACAGTTCCTCAGGTTGTGGTGACCCCAGCCATAAAATTATTTTATTGCTACCTCATAATTGTAATTTTGCGACTGTTATGAGTTGTAATATAAATATCAGGGTGTTTGTGTGATCCCCAAAGCTGGGGGTCGTGACCCACAGGTTGAGAACTGCCAATCTAGGGATTGAAAAGGCAAGTAGTAAAACACGCCATCTGTAATATAACACTCGGTATTTAACAGCAGTCTCGAAGGATTTCAAGCTGTGCATTTTAAAATGGAGAGCAGACCTGATGATACACTCCTATCATCCCAGGCCGAGTCAGGAGCAAGCTGAAAGCCAGCTTTGGCTGCACAAGCAAGATTCTGCCTCAGAGCCCACCCCTCCTCCTTCAAGACCGGTGCTGCTGGTTCAGAATAGACAAAAGCTTCAGTAGCCTAAAGAATTCAGCCTTCAGAGCCCATGCTAATGGAATTGTCAGAATCTTAGACAGGCTTCAGACAGCTTACTTGAAGGTAGCTGATCCTAACATGGCTTGTTTAGACCAACTTTCTCACTTAAGGTATAGATACTAGAAACTTTATTGTGCTGTGAGCGTGAGCAGCCCTCCAGTTTAAATAAGTTCTCCTTCCTGTTCTTTGTTTTCCAGTTAGATGGCAAAATAGTCCTGAAGCCACACGGGGAAGAATCTAATCCCTTATTTAATTGATAGCTTTTCTAAGTCTTTTTGTTGTTGCTCATTTTGAGACAGGGTCTGTTCTGGCTCGCCTGAGAGTTGTCATGTAGACCAGGCTGTTCTCGAACTCACAGAGCTCTGACTGCCTTTGCCTCCCATGCTGGGACCAAAGGTGTGCGCCAGCCACCACACGCGGCTCCCAAATCAGTGTTTTGACCTCATGTTCTGCTCATTTTATCTCTAGAGTAATGGAAGCCCGTGTATATTAAATGGGGAAGAATTTTATATTTCTTCATTATTATTCTGAAAAACTTGCAAGGAGCAGAATAGGGCATGATGCCTGTGACATCACACATTCTGCTTTGTTTCCCTCCTGGCGGGCTGTGTTGAGTCCAGGCTCCCCTGTTCCCTAGTGGTGCATTCTCGAGCAAAGGACTGGTCCACTGAAGCGGGTTTGTCCACTGTTTTGTCTGCACTGTGAAGACGTAGTTATCTTATTTGCTCTTGGAACGCAGAGTCCTCGGAGCGTTTGCCAGAACAGCAGCAGAACACCGTAGCTGCTGGCATACCGTCGGTGCTTTGTGCTTAACTTATCAACTAGAGCCACTACAGTGGAGCATTCTTTCTCTTAGTCAGATTGTCCGGTATGCGGAGATTCCAGCTGAGCTGAGGGCCGCAGCAGCTGACCACCGGCAGGAGCTAATTGAATGTGTTGCTAATTCAGATGAGCAGCTTGGTGAACTCTTCCTGGAAGAAAAAATCCCCTCGGTTTCTGATTTAAAGGCAAGTACTCTCAAAATAGATCTTTTTAAAAACACTTTAAAAAAAAGTTCACTGATGTTTTGCCTGCATGCAGTGCTTTTGGAGGCCAGAAGAGGGCGCTGTATTCCCTGGAACTGGAGTTGCAGATGACTGTGAATGAATGGCCTTGTGGGTGCTGGAAATTGAACCCTGGTCCTTTGGAAGAGCAGCCAGTGCTCTTAACCACTGAGCCATCTCTCCAGCACCTCAGATATTATATAATTAAAAAGGGGGTTGATATGGGAGCAGAAGGCACGATTCTTTTGTTAATGGGCTTTATTAATGCAATTTGAGTAAAAAAAAAAATAATATAGTTGACTTCCATAAAAATGAAGATTCAGAAGCCAGGGGCTTTTGAATAAACATTTCCCCAAAGAAGATGCTCAAGTGTCAGCACTGAAAAGATACTTTCCAGGCCTAATCATTAGGAAAAATGCAAATCAAAGCCATGGTGAGAGACCATTCGTACCATTAAGATGAATCTTATTTAAGATCAATCAACCAACTAACAAAAAACTGAAAAGCCCAGTATGCACGCATTGATGCAGATGTGGAGACTCACACGCTTGTGCCTTCCTGGTGGAAATGTGCCAAGCACTGTAGAAGGCAGCGTGGCAGTAAGCCTCTCCCTGGAGGCTCACCCCGAGAAGGAAGGGTCCCAGCTAGTGCAGCGCACCCCAACATGTATGCAGTATCCACCTCAGCCAAGGAGTAACGGCGATCCGCTAATGAATGCCTGTTAGAATGGATGTGTAAAAGTCATGTGGTCTGTGAATATGATTAGTTTTTATCCCCCCAAAAGTAGAACTCTGAGCAGTGTGACACCAGAAATGAGCTATGAAGACATTCTCGTGAAATGTGCCAAATAGCTGAGATAGTTGTTTTATGGTTTCGTTTATGCGGTAGACAGAGAACAGTCAGATCCGTAGAAAGAAGAGTTTTGAGCTGAGTGTGGAGGCGGGGACCTGCTATCCCACACTTGAGAGGCGGAGACCGGACAGTTCCCGCTAGTTCACGATCATCCTGGGCACGTAGTGAGTAGCCTGGTCTGTGGACTGAATGCCCCATCTCAAAAACAAAAAGCAAAAAACCCAAAAGTAAGTAGTTACTGTATGAGTTGTTAGAGAGCTTTATTTTGGAGAATTACTGCTTTAAATGGAGACTATGAATATTTTAAAGATGGATAACGGTGAACACTGTATAGCATTATGAGTTGACAAAATGTTGAGCTGTTGTCTTCAAAATGGTTAAAATGGTAAATTTTATGTATTTTTAAGAAGACATTAATTTTTTAAAACCACTTGGTATGCCTAGCAGAGATCATCTAGGTAATTATTGTATATAAGATGTTATACTTGAATGTAAGTTCAGTAAATCTAAAACAGGAAAATACACTATTGCAGCTGAGGGTCCTTCCTGATTTTCTTTGAATTGTTAGACTGGGACCCTATCTTGTAATGCAAGTTCTTTGATGGAGTCAAAAGAGTTAGCAGTTTAGCCCTGATGAGCAGGGAATATTCGTAGGATGTACAGGTCTAGCCTGTAAATAAAACCAAGTATTATGTGTCAAATGTTTAGTAACTTCCTGAGAGTCACAGAATTTGGTTCATGGTCATACTTAAAGCTTTGAAAGAAAACCTAGGGAAGGGACAAGGCACATGAGATTGTCTGAAGGGGGCCATGTGTGAGCCTCCAGAGGAATCTCACAGAATTAATTCTCTCAGTGAGAAGTTATGACAGCGCTGTGGATCTACCAAGGAAGCCCAGGCGTCTGGTGGGGACTCTGGTAATCCCTGCCCTGGGAGACGAGACAAGAAAATCCCAAGTTGGAGGTCAGCCTGGGCTGCCTAGGGAGACCATGTCTCAAAATATCAAGACCAAACTGAATAAAGCAAAAATAAGAGAAACTCAGTATCCAAGATGATTATTGGGGCCTACTCAGTGTGTACTCTTAATTTTGGTCTGTCGAAGGAGGGCGTCTAACGCACACCACGTGCAGAGCGTCATAGAGCAAACCATTGCTGCCAGTCCACAGGGCTGTGCAGGCCTGCATCTCCTTGGGTCACGTGGGTGTGTGTTAGTCTCTATGCTATGGTTGGATGCTCACTGATGTGTTGGGAAACAGCAACTTTTAAGTGTGAAAATGATTGTTAGGCAAACAGGAAATGTTTGGAAAGTGGGGACTTTGTTCCCCTGTTTTATGGGATGGTTTTGGCATCCTCCTTCCCTCCTGTCACTGTCCTCATATGATTCTGTGTTTTGTGCTGCAGACTAAGTATCGTAATGGTGCTGTGTCCCTGTCTGCATCATAGAGAGAAGTGGGAAGCCTTTATGAGGACATGGCTTATGATAGCCTAATCGCTTGTCCCGTAGCCGTGTTTGAGTCCTAGAAACAGCACAAGCGTTTAATTTCTTCTCTGTATGTCTTTCCCTCTTTATAGCTCTGCTCATATGCTCAACTCTTACTGACTTTTATTATAGTAATCTTTAGAAATTGTGACTATGAATGTTTTATCCTAAGGTTTTGTGGTTGTGTGTGCATGTGTGTGCTCCTATGTGTGGTGGTTCTAAGTCTTGAACCTAGAGCCTTCCACTTGGTGGTGCAGGCTTTTTATTCCAGCCCTTAGAAAAAGAGGCAGGTAGATGCCAGTGAATTTAAGGCTAGCCAGGAACATTTAATGAGACCTATCTCAAAAGACAACAAAAGCATTTTAGGGACAAAGGAGTTTCTTTGCTCACATTTTCAGGTTACAGTTCATTCTTACTGGGAAGTTGGCAGCTTGAGAGTTGGTTATAGTCTGTCCATTCCAAAACAGAGAGGGCAGTGGATCTCAGAGTATGTCCATTCAGAAGCAGAGAGAGTGGTGGGTTGATGCGTATATGTTCCTACTCAGCTCAATCTTCCTTTTCATTCCATCCAGGGACCAGGCTGTGAAATGGTGCCTCCTACATCCAGTGTGGCTCTTCCTACCTCAATTAATAGTATCAAAATAATCCTCCAAAGACACTGTCAGAGGTTCCCCCTCCCGTGATTCTCAGCCACGTCAAGTTTACAGTTAAAACTGACCTTCACCAAAGATTACAGGGAAACCTCTCTTTTCCTAAAAGACCATTTCTCTACCCCTTTCTAAATCATGCTAGTTTCTCATAAATCCAAGGATTTGATTCTTGCTTTTGTTTGTTTGTTTTGTTTTTGAGACAGGCTCTTACTGTGTAAACTTGACTGGATGGATGGCTTTGACTCAGAGAGATACACCTGCCCCTGCTTCCGAGTACTGGGATTAAAAGCGTATGCTACCACACCTAGCTGTGTGTGCATGTGTGTGTGTGTATTCTTCCTCTTACACGTTATTAACATAGAGTTTACAGTATTCTGTGTCTAATATATAAATATGTATATATATATTATTAAAACATATATGTATATATATTTTAGTACCAAGTAAAAAGGAACATTTTAAGACTACCGAAAGGTAATTATTCCGTAAATCACTACTTGGCCCTAAGAGAAGCAGTTTTCTCCATTTTTCAGCATCCTGACTGAGTTACTAAGATGTTCTCTTGTCCTTCCCTGGAACCAGCACTCCGGAGTATCATTTCATTTCGTGTGTTCATAACTGACCTGACGCCTAGGCTGTTGTTGTAACAGGAATCGTTCTCTACTCTCTGTGTTCTGTAGCTGGCAATCCGAAGAGCCACCTTGAGCAGATCCTTCACTCCAGTGTTCCTGGGAAGTGCTCTGAAGAACAAAGGAGTCCAGCCTCTCCTGGACGCTGTCCTAGAATACCTTCCCAACCCGTCTGAGGTCCAGAACTACGCCATACTCAACCAGGAGTGAGTACGGCTACACACAGTGTGCTTTATGAAAAGATGCTTTAACACTTATGCACGATGAAGAGGTTGAAGGATTGGTCTTTCATTTATTTTTATGATTTTCTTTCTTCATAAAAATTACCATTTTTAGTTGGATATCAATTTTGATATACAGGAAAATATTTACTATGTAAGTTCCCGTATCATTTATGACTTAGAAGTATGATTTGTGGGCTGGAGAGATGGCTCAGAGGTTAAGAGCCATGGCTGCTCTTCCAGAGGTCCTAAAGTTCCCAGCAACCATGTGGTGGCTCACAACCATTTATAATGAGATCTGGTGCCCTCTTCTGGTGAGCAGGCAAACATACAGGCAGAACACTGTATATATAATAAATAAATTTTTTAAAGTATAATTTGTTCTATTATCCCTCAAGGTTTATAATATTAATTTTTATTCATTTGCTGTAATTTATTTTCAGTTATAGAATTTTTTTTAACTTAATAAAAATGAAACTCAGGCCAGGGAGATAGTGCATCAGGTAAAGGTGTCTTCCACCAAGCTTCGTGACCTCGGTTTAATCCTGCGACTCACCTGGTAGAAGGAGAGACTCACATGGTGGAAGGAGAGCACCATCTCAGAGAAGTTGTCCTCCGAGCTCTACATACATATGCATAAAATACAATGTAAAGCAACAACAAGGAAGGAAACCTTCTTAAGGCTCTTCCGGATATTACTCTGTGTGTTCTCTAAGAGGTCCAGCATTTGAGTCCGCTCTGATCCTGTCTGTGTAGTACAAAGCCTGCAGGACTTACTCTGACTTTCAGTGAAAGGTGGTGTGTATTCAGAAGCTGTCAGCAAACGTGCTTTTTCTCTTTGATAAGAGCAAACTGATATAGATGAAATATTCAGGGGCTTGGCAGTTGGCTCAGTGGGTGAGATGCTTGCTGCTTAAGTGAAGGCCATGTAAGAAGCCGTGTTGGATGGCGTGCTGGTGGAAGGGGACTGTGTGGAGACAGGAGGATCACTGTGGCAAGCTGGCCACCAGCCCCGTCGCAGGTTCAGTGAGAGATGTGGTCTTAGAAAGCTTGATGGCTGAGATTGATGGAACAGGACAACTGAAGTCACCCCTGGCCTCCATGCATGCATGCTGATACATGCACACACACATGTGTACATACTACCACAGGTACACAACACACAGAAAGGCATACCAAGTATTATGTTTTATAGCTTTATATTTCTTTCATTTAAAGTGACTCAAAAGAGAAGACCAAAATCTTAATGAGCTCCCAAAGAGACAATTCCCACCCGTTCGTGGGCCTGGCTTTTAAACTGGAGGTAAGTTGCTATCTGACATATCTACCACAGTCTATAGCTTTACTTTGCTAGGCTTTTAACTCAGTTATAAAATGACTCTGTATGCCCTTGTGAAATGCTTAGGAAAGTAGAGGAGATAAGGGTGGTGAGAACCTTGAACGGTAGGTAAGTCGGTAGTTCCTTGTCGTTAGATGCGGTTAACTCTTTGCAGTTTTAAAATGTAAAGTTTTACAGAAACCATATTCTACATATTCTTACCTTGGTATTTCCATTTAGAATAGTTATAGTTCATGTTTCTATAGATTGTTGGAAGATTTAATTTATTGTTTTGTGTTGGGTCTTGTATGTAGCCCAGGCTGGCCCCAAATTCACAGTCCTCTTGCTACAGCCTCTTGAGATGTGGGGTTACAGGTGTGTGCCATCATGGCTAGCCCAGTTTAAACGTTTTAAATGGTAGTGTAAGATTATACTAAGTAGCCAGGGCTGGTGACAAACAGGTTTAATCCCAGCATTTGAGAGGCAGAAAGAGGCAGATGTCTAAATTCAAGGTCAGCCTGGTCTACGTAAAACGTAAAGAGTTCCAGGACAGCCAGGGTTGCCCTGTCTCAAAAAAAAAACAAAAACAAAACAGAATAGCGTGCTAAGTAAATATGCCAAATTGGTTTAAAATTATATAGAATACCTTATACATTATAGGCAAAAGTGGGTCCACTTTTAGAAAAAAATTTATCCTGATGAAAAAAATTTATCACTTATGAAGGGGCTCAGCCTAGCTCTGTTTTTAAAAGAGAGATTTATAGGCAGCTGAAGATGTGCAGGTGTTGCGGTTTACAGAGAGATGTAGAGACAGCTGGAGATGTTCAGACTGTAGTTTGTAGGTAACCTGCAGCGTGTCTGTACAGTGCAATATCATTTAGACTTTAAAAATTAACATGCTTATTTATTTTAGCGATTTGTTTATTCTTAGTTTACGTGTGTAAGTGTTTTGTCTGGAATCGCTGCCCAGCTGGCAGGCTGCAGCACCAAGGCACCAATTCTTTCCCCAGAAACTGTGTCTGCTCCGAACCACTGGGGGGCGCTCGTGAACCATAGTACTCTCTGAGCTCTGAGTCGTGCAAGATGTGTTAGTTTCCTGGGTCTCTCTCAGGCTCATCTTTCCGGCAGGGATGTGGAGGAAATAGCTTCTCTACATTTATAGTACAGTTCTATTTTGTGTGAGATTTATTTTTGATTAGTGTTTGTGTGTGAGGGTGTATGCGTATGAGTGGAGGTGCCCACGGAGGCCAGAAGAGGGAGCTGGAGTTACAGGCGCCGTGAGCTGCATGATGTGGGTGCTGGGAACTGAACTCGGAGAAGCAACAGGTACCACGGAGCCATTTCTTTGACTCTGTATTTCTTATTTTGTAAATGTAATAAATATTTTTTATCCTTTTATCATTAACGTCAAGGTGTTTTACTTATTGATATAAACTTTTGCTAACAAATTTGAATTTTTAAAAGCAATTGGCTACTTAAAATTTATAGTGAAACGGGTTTTCTTTTTTAACTTGGATACTCTTTTTTTGTATATATATTTTTTGACATATACTTTTATTTTCCAGTTTTGTCTCTTCATTGTTAATATAGCTGGAATTTGTTTTGATTCTTTTCTCTTTCTGACATTTCTTTTGTCCTTGTAAAAATGCACTCTCGACGTCCAGGCCGGCCGCTTCGGACAGCTGACGTACGTCCGCAATTACCAAGGTGAACTAAAGAAGGGCAACACCATCTACAACACGAGGACGGGAAAGAAGGTGCGCGTGCAGAGGCTGGTGCGCATGCACGCCGACATGATGGAGGCAAGTGTACACCGGGGCGCTGCTTCCGGCCCGCGGGCGATGCTTTCCTTGGTTCCTCGGTACTCGGCTGCGTTGTGACTAATAGCGCCCTGCTGTAGGTGAAATGGTTCCAGGTGGTAAGGACTTGGTTTATTCCTCTAGAAGCTAGTCTCCTTCCTCAGAGGCCCTGGTTCAGGAAAAGAGACTCTGGGATTCAGCGCAGGCTCCGCCCTCGGGAGCCGCAAAGACGCGGGCTGTGTGTTCGGAAGCGACGGCAGAATCACTAGACCAGCCCGAAACACATAAGGGGACCCTGTCGGGAGAGAGGAAACGCATGAGAAAGTTTAGAAAGGTAGTTCCTAGGGATTAACGAATAGTAAATTCACAGTTTTTTCACATGATTTGATGACGTTGCTTTCTGAAATCAGGTAGCATGGGTGAGGGTACTGTTTAGTATTCAGACCTATACTCCTGTCCTACGTGGGATTTAGTACTTGACTCAAGAGCAGCGAAGATGCTGGCAGTGAAGGTATGTGAGTTCAGGAACCAAAAGCAGATCACAAGGCCAGCCTGGATCCATACTGCAAACTCTTGCAGGGCCTCCTTGCCTCCAGAATCCACCCAAAGATCTGTAACTTCTCAAGTCTGGGTCTTCTTCACAGAGTAGTTGATGCTCTTGATTCTACAGAAGACTCTTGGTAAACACTGAGTATATTACATAGCAGATACAGAAGTGTCCGGCGCTTCCTTCACTCGGGCAGCTCTCACAGATGGATACTTGCCTTTTGTTGTCCTCATAGATAGGCCACGGCAGTTGCAGTTACGCTGGGTGCTGAAGCCACGCCTCTCTCTAGTCTGGCTCTGTGATTCTCAGCCTACTGGTTTAAGTAAAATGGGAAGTTTTTAGAAGACAGACCTCTTGTCTCTGGGAAGATGAAAACTTGGCAGCTTGGCACAATAGGCAGCGAGGGGCAGGCTACAGGGTCAGTAATGTCACCGACATTTCTTCAGGCAGATGTGTGTCATCAGAGAAAGCCACTGAGCCCACAGCTGTTATGAATGAACCGTGAGCAGGGAAGGAGGAAGGACAATAGCTCGGAAGCTTCAGGGCAGCGGTGCTTTGTCCTCGCTTTCCTGTGTTTTCGTGATGCTTGCATCTGTGAGACATTAAAGATATTTTTAGTCCAGTGGCTTCCATTCTTCTACCTTTGTTTACCAAACTTCCTTTGCAGTCTCCCTTGCGTGTACGTCCTGCAGGGTCTCACTGCCCTGAGGCAGCAGAGCGCACCCCTGCTTTAAAACAGACCACTTAAAGAAGCCCTAGCTCTGGGGTTTTCCACTGAGTGTAAAATCTTGTCTGTTCCCCTAGATAGCGTCTTGGCATGATTGATTGTTGGTGCTGGATTTGCTCATTCTTGGTAGAATTCAGGAAGAATTTCTGCATTTCTTATGTGTAGTATATTTGCATGCAGTTGCTTCGTGCTGTTCCTTGGTTTATTTTATGTGCAGGTATAAACTGCGTTATGTATTTATTTAGGATGTTGAAGAAGTGTACGCTGGAGACATCTGTGCACTGTTTGGCATCGACTGTGCAAGTGGAGACACATTCACGAACAAAGACAACAGTGGCCTTTCTATGGTGAGATGTGTGTAGCTGCAAAGCTCTTCAGCATTTGAATTTTAGGCGTCTATTTTATATGGAGTGTATTTTATATGCAGCAAAGCTGCTACAAAGGTTTGCATTAACTGTTCCTCATGGCCTTTGTTGGTTATCTCTGACTATCAGCTAGGTAAGTGCTATGTGCAGGCCTACTTACCTGGTTTTTCTTAGTAAAAACGTTCCACAATCTTGCAAATTTTTAATGTGGAGGAAAATTTCTACTAGATGAAACTTGGAGCATGTAACTCCAGCTCTTCTACTCTGGTCTGCTACCCACTCTGGGTGCCACTTTAATTCTTGTTATTATCAGGATGTTCCCAGTGGAGCACTACAGACTAAATCAGGGACTGAGGAGTGACCTCTTCCAGTAGCCCAGACAACTATAAGGCCAGACTGTAATATTTAGAATAGACTCGGGGATAGCAACATGTCTGTGTGTGGACGGTGTCTTAGTGCCAGGCAGTGGTGGCGCACCTTTAATCCCAGCACTCGGGAGGCAGAGGCAGGTGGATCTCTGAGTTCGAGGCCAGCCTGCTCTACAGAGTGAGCTGCAGGACAGCCAGGGCTGTTACATACAAACCCTGTCTTAAAGAAAAACAAAACAAATAATAACAAGAACAAATTATTCTCTGGGTTTAACAGATTATTATAAGGCCATTCAAAACCCATAAATCTGCAATTTTAAGATCTCAATAAGGACATTTTATCTTTTAGATTAGGCCTCGTGTAAGTGCTTGTCATGAGCTGGGGAGATGACTTAGTGGCTAAGCATCCATCTGCTCTGGCAGAGGAACCAGGCTGGGTTCCCAGCACCCATATGGTACCCTCTTCTGTCCATCCCGGGCTCCTGCACAGACTTGGTGCTCATATGTACACCCAGACAAAACACTTGTACAAGTGCAAAGTCAATGCCTGCCATTGCACTATGGAGCGGCTGTGTGGGGATTGTGCACTTGGACACCGGAGGGAAGGGGCGTGGTTAACCTCACTTCTGCCCAGTTCTCCCTGCCTGCTCCTTGGCCAAGTTACTTCCTGTGTTTTTCTAGCCTTCAGTAACTTGACTTGTGACGTGAGAGTAGTTTTGCTTCTTAGACCTGTCGTTGATCAGGTAAGACGTGTGTATGAAGACTGGGGCCCCTTCTGTTCCCTCGTTATGAATAAAACATAACTCACCAGAGGACTGCAGCAGGAACGTAGAGCAGGCAGTAAGAATATATGCTGTGCCTCCATTTACTCAGCTTCATTGTCGTGATCATGTTCAGTAGTTAGGTCAATAAAGTCGATGAGTTATTTGGGGAGTTAGGGGTTCATGTAAGTATACATCTTTGTTTATTAATGTTATATTCTTACTTTATTTAATACAAAACAGACTAAGACCCATAATGTCCAGCCTGAGGTGTTGGCTAGTGATTGCCTTTTGGTTTGATGTTAATGGAGTATGCCAATTGCTGAATCATAAAACTGTCTTTTAGTTATTTTATGTTTTCTTAAAATTTTTCTTTCTTTTTTTTTTTTTTTTAGGAATCAATTCACGTTCCTGAACCTGTCATCTCAGTAGCAATGAAGCCTTCTAACAAGGTAGGTGTTTAAGCTTTAACAGATTGCTCTGAATGGGAGCTTTCTCTCGTCATGCTCCTTGTTGACATGGCGTCTTGTGGGAAGCAGCACTGAGCTGGTTTCTCCTCCTGTCTGCTTTATTCCACCTGGAAAGACCCTTGGGTTGTGTTGAGCCTGCTCTGACAGCTCACAGGATGCTCCCTCTCTGGAGCTGAGGGAAGTGGGCATCGTAGCCTGCTCACCGTGTGGAAGTACATCAAAGTACAAAGGTATATCAGATGACCGAGGAGGTTGTTTTGAAACAGAAACATCTCGATGTGCTATTTCCTTTGCTGTCCGTCTTCTTCACAGAGTAGTTGATGCTCTTGATTCTACGGGAGACTCTTGGTAAACACCAACTATATTACATAGCGAATCCAGAAGTGTCCGGCGCTTCCTTCCAGACGGATAGTTTAGCAGTGTGATGGGAAGTGAGAGCAAAATCTTAGACCCTTGTTTTCTGTTTTTTATGAAGAGAAAATCCTGTTCAGCCGGCTGGGCCCTGGTCTTGGTGGTGGCCATGGTTTTTTCCAAAAAGATCGGGGTGGGACTAGATATAGACCCTCTTTATTTCTTAGTTGCCATTGTATATGGATTTATTCAGTAACATCTCAAAAAATACAGTTGTTTTTCATGTTTAACTATAATGACTTTTCTTTCTCTTTTAAAGAATGATCTGGAAAAGTTCTCAAAAGGCATTGGCAGGTTTACACGGGAGGACCCCACATTTAAAGTCCATTTTGACGCTGAGAGCAAGGAGACGATTGTATCTGGAATGGGGGAACTACACCTGGAAATCTATGCTCAGGTATGGTTCACAGACTAAGTATGCTTTGGCCTGGCAGAGTGGCCTTCATCCCATAATCACACCTCTGCAAGGTGAGGCAGGAAGATTAATAGGAACACAAGGTCATCAAGATAAAAAGCCAACTGCTGCTCAAAGTACTAAGTTGATAGCGCTTCTCCAGGCTTTGCTGTGGTTTGTATCCACGCATGGCATACTCTAGTGTTTCCTTCTTGTGTTAAAAATTAGTCATTTTTTATCCAAGTCTTTGTTAAACATCATGGATTCCTAGAATCTAGGCTCTGGGATTTGTAATAAGACCCCCATCCATTCCCGGTCGATTATCGGTCAGATAAAGTAAGCCTTGTGGGAGACAGCCTGTTTGTGTGCCTACCTCCCAAGACTTCTCTTCATGAGGACCGGAGAGGTGGCTCAGTGGTTACAGCCGCTTGCTGTGCTTCCAGAGGACTTGAACCCAGTCGCCAGTACCCACGCTGAGTGCCTCTCAACCTCCTTTAGCTCCAGCTCCAGTGGATCCAGTCCCCTATCCTGGCACCCCACACATGTGGCGCATGCATTCAGATACAAACACATACATAAACATGAAGGCCAGGGCAATGGTAGCCTTAATCCCAGAACTCCAGAGTGAGAAGCTAGGCTCTTTCTGAGTTAGTGCCAGCCTGAGCTACAGAGTGAGTTCCAGCCAGAGTGACAGAGGCCCTGTCTCACAAATAGTCAACTAATTAGATTAAAGCATGGAGGGGGTGGTGGCACACGCCGTTAATCCTAGCACTTGGGAGGCTGAGGCAGGCGGATCTCTGTGAGTTCCAGGACAGCCTGGGCTACAGAGTGAGTTCCAGGACAGCCAGGGCTGTTACACAGAGAGACCCTGTCTGAAAAATCCAGAAAACAAAACAAAACATGGAGGCCAGTTCCATACAGATTTAAACAAAACAAAACCCTCTTCCTAGATCAAGTGTAAATATGGTCAAAATGTAAACAAAAGCTAACACTGGGGGAGATTGTGACCTGATTGTGTCTTTGCAGTTAGGATAGCAAACCCTAATAAAAGATTTGTTTTTCCAGTGAATGTGCTAATATGAAACAACAGTAGATTGTGCAGATAGAGCAAATGGTACTGAGTATAAATTAATGAGTCAAAACTGGAATTTACTTTTGTAAGATATGTAAAGGTAGTTTGTGTTATTAGACTATCACATCTGATTCTTGCCAGTTACTAAAATGACTTAAAAGTTACTGTTGTTATTTTCTGTATTTCACTGAACGATGCTAAGGTATTTTTTCTTCCTTTTACTCTATAAAATATAACAGTGTCCCCCCCCCCCCCCCCCCGCCTTCATTTTAGAGGATGGAGAGAGAGTACGGCTGCCCCTGCATCATAGGAAAGCCCAAAGTGGCCTTTAGAGAGACCATCACCGCCCCTGTGCCGTGAGTATACAGTGCAGTCAGATCCACGAGACTGAAGCGGGCTTTTTATTTGGGGATATACACAGTATTGTTACTGTTGGAAAGACATTTTATGTAGTAATACTCTTGCTTATGGAATCTGTGCAGCTCGGTGCTGTAGCTAAGACAAACAGACTCCGTGGGATTCATTTGGTATTAGGCCGGGTGCCAGTGAGGACAGTCATCCCCATCATTAGGAACGCTTCCATTTCGTCTGGGCGTTAGGGGCTCTGTTTACTCCGCTCCCAGGTCCTTCGGGAGGCGGCTGTTGTGCTTGACTTTTGTACCGTACTGTGGATGCCACAAAACTTGCATTTGCCAGGGAATGATCTCCTGCAAGTAAAGACAGTTAGTGCTGTTAGGAAACTAGAAAACATAACTGGGTTTCTACTTGTTGGCAGTATTTACAGTGCCTTCATCAGGAATAGCAGCAGCCTGGTGCCTGCTTGCATTTTCATTAACTTTTATGTAGAGTCCAAAGGCCCGAGGTGACCATGTGGTGACAAAAGAGTTACTGATTTTCAAAGTGGCATCAAATAAAGATAAGTCGTATATTACCTGTGATGCAATGTCGTGGAGTAGAATGGTATAATCTAATTCAATGAAGTCATCATTTCTTGGCTATGACCAAAAAAAAAACATTTAAATAATATTATGGCAAAATGACATCTTAATATTTTTGAGTTAATGTTGATTTATAAAAATGAATTTGAAGTTCATAACTGCCTTCAACTTAGCCTGACAGAAATATTTTCTTATCTTGAATAAACAAATACTTTCAGATCACATTTTAAAAATCATTATTTTGTATTTATTACTTGTGTTTCTGTTTCTTCACTTGCTAAGCCGTGGCAGCTACTTAGAGCACCCCTGTCCGTAGCTTCTTGTCTAGGGAGCCTTAGTGTCAGCCACGCAGTGGGATGCCCGCGGAAAGGAGCCACTCACACGGCGTTCTTTAGAAAACCGACACCGGTAGAGGTGACGCCTGAGTTATCTGCTTTGACAGTCGCGCTTCGTTCTGTACCCTGTTACTTCGGGAAGAAAAGGCATGTGTGCAGCGAGCTCCACAGAACTCCTGCATCAGAAATGTACTGTGCCCGTGAGACTGAGGCTTCTTAAACTTGTCCTTGCCGTGCTGAGACTCCATCGGGCAGCACAAGGCTCTTGTGGGGCTCCCAGCTAACAGTGCTTATAAACATAGACCTAGAATCGCCACTCTCACTTTTAAAATCATAATATAGTGAAGGCTCACAGGTTGCTTTTTTAAAAAAAAATGCACATTAAAAAAAAAGGCTTGTATGTTTCTGGGTGTGTCTTGAGAAATCATGACTGTGGTTTTACGGCCTGTACCTGGCCTGGGTTGATGGTCAGTAGGAATGTTGTAACCAAGGTTGGTGTCTGTGAGACGTCTGTGGAAAGCATCTCACTGTTCCTCAAAGGCTGCAGCATTGGTAGTTCTGGCCTCTCACTCTGAGCTGCTGCCCTGCCAGCAGTTATGGTGTCTCAGGAGTGGTTACCAGGGTCCCCGGGACGCAGCGCTCGGGCTCTTCCACAGTCTGTTGCCTGCACACCGAAAGAGGCAGCAGGAAGCCCCTTTCTCTGTTCATGGAAACTGTCTCTGTGTTCTTAGTACACTTCTTGTTTCCCATCAGCTACTAGTTGAACATCCCCCAGTTAATCTCCAAAAGGAAAACTAAAGAATTTATTCATACGTATTTCTGGTCTAGGAAGATGCATTTCTACAGACCCATGGCATTAGGCTCTAGGAAGCATAAGGCTCATAATACGATGTGAGGTCATCATTCTGACTGAGGGATTACAGAAAGGGATCATGCACGAGCCAAAGAACAGCCAGAACCACCCCAAGCTTTCAAAGACCACGGTAGCCAGGGAACCACCATTCAGCAGGGAAAAATGCAGTTAGTTCAGTAGTGCTTGACAGTAGCAATTCAAATCCACTATTTAGGTTGCTAAAAAGGAAGTGTTCTGTATTGAGCTTAACCCCTCCCCCCAAAAGGCCCAATTTTAACTCACAACTTCACAGTTTCGAAGTGCCCCCTTATATTTGTGAGTGCTATAAAAAGTGGCCCCCAGGACCTTTGTAAAGCAAATTAAAGACAAGGTGGTTCATTACAAGTGTTTAGTATATACCTGAGTCTTTGTCTAGCATATGCTAATAAAGCTACAGCCCTTTTGCTCTGGAAAAGAGTCTAAATAACACATCATAAGTAACTAAGTCTGATTGCCTTGGCATGAAAGATTGAGAACAGTAACTTGCGAAAATGCCATCTGCATGGTAATAGTATATTGTGGAGAGAGAGAGGGGGGGGGAGGGAGAGAACGAGAGAACGTACCACTTGCTTGACCGTTTGGATCTGTGCCATCTTATACCATGTGTCTTCGGTCGAATTCTGCCACATTATGTAACCACAGGCGACCCAGGCTAAGTGGCGAACTGGCTTCATTTGTGGAGACACATTTCCAGAGCTGTCTGGTGGAGGAAACATTTACATGCTGAATGTGATATTAACCTTTTTAGATTAAAAATCAAAATTCTTAGTCATGCTTCCTAGTGTTCTATAATGTGAGTAAAAACTAAATTCTAAATTAAGCCATGCGTGTGTAAAACTCCAGATCCTCTTTTTATTGCTGGATTAGATTAGAAATCAGTACTTTTGTAAAAGTCAGTTTTAACATAGCTAGACATAGTTAGCATCAAGCAATTTTGAGCATGGGTAATCGTACATCTCAAGCGTGTTTCCGTGCTTTATGCGTGTACCTGGAATGTTTTGTGCTTGTAGTGGTTCCTTCATAGACATAAGCCTTTGATAAAATGTGTTATCTTCTTCATCCGGGTTCTTGCCGATTTCTCCGTCAAAAGTGAAGCTGACCTCTGGGGCAGCACCTTGTCCCGTCTGCGGGTAAAGGACTTCTGCTGTGCAGTTCACTGTTACCTGCTGTTAGAAACATTTACTCACGATTGTGCGGTCTCAGGATGGGGGGAGTTCCAGCCCTGAGACTGCCTGTATCCGCTGTTAGTGGGTACCACTTTAGTCTGACCTCACAACACAGGACTGGTCCCTTCTGAGTGTGCCTCCTGTCCTTCCCTGCAGACACAGCGGCCTCTCCCCACTCCAGAAGGCAGGGGTTGAGTAGCAGCTCAGTGCCTTTCAGGGAATTTCCTGAGTTCCTGGAGTTGTTCTCCTGGAAAGGGCGAACTTTCCCGTTTCAAGATGGCTGTGCTGCAAGCTGCAGTTCCCTCTTTTAAATTTATTCCACTAATAATTTGACAGGCATAAAAATTTTTCATACTTTCCTATCCTGTTACTGAAAGATTAGTGGACTCACACACAGTTGGCCATTCTATTGCTCCCAAATTCCTAAGCGTACTTAATTTGAATACCCAGTTAAAAGGCAGGCGTAAGAAAAGCAATCATGACTGGAGAGTAAATTACTACATTCAATCATACCAGGCCTAAGTTCAGACTGCTCGGAATGTGTGATCTTCTTAAGGGTAATTTATCTGAACTGAAATGACTGACTTTCTAAATAATTCAATAGAAGAACCGAGGCAGCGCACGCTGTCTCACACGGCTTTGCCCGCAGAGATGCTGCCGTTTATACGCAGAAATTTCACAGCAGCAATAGTAAAAGCTCAAGATCAAACCCTGCAGCCGGAATGATCTAGAATATTCCGATCAGAATGTATTTACCAGACAGGGCATTTAACTTACTTTTTGGATAATTTCTTCCACAGAAAATTTAAGGTGATACTTGCGCCCTCTTCCTGGAATATCCTGAAATTGAGAAAAATACAGTGGAGAAAAGACATGACAATAAGTCAGACCTTTTCACTTGGGGCCTTCTCATTATTACGTGCCTGGAGGTGGCTGGTGTGAGGAAATACACTTAGGCTTTGCGTCTTTATAAGTATAACACGATGGGTTCATGCTGACAGTTTTCATGAATGTGTGTATTGCTGTACCTCCTCCCCGCTCCCCCAAGCCTTACTTCCTGAGAAAGGCCTCTGTCGCCAAGTGTTTAGCATCCAGTTTGGCAGTCTCCAGCAGATTTGTTTTGGATTAGTGTAGAAGATGGATGGAAGCATAGACAGCAAGTGCACAGATACAAAGGCGATAGGGGATACACCTTTGGAAAGGCTTATCGTAAAGCCCAGGGTACCAGAGCATCCGTCCAGTGACACAGTTGATTAGAGGCAGATCACTGTCAGGTGATAGAGCCAGTGTGTATGCATGCTGTTTGACTTGATCTGCCAAATGCTACTTCAACATATCCTATTAGATATTTCACTTTTAAATAAAAAAGATAAACTTGAAATTTACACCTAATTATCTAGTACAGCTTCAAAAATAAAAACCTTTTTCCTTGTCAGCCAAAAAAAAAAAAAAAAAAACCAACCTGTGAACAGTTAAGATTGTGTCCGATTGAAGGGGGGTGGGCGAGGGGGAGACACGGGAGGGGGTAGCTGAGTCCTTAAACCTTAGCCCAGCTTCAGCCAGGGCTGCGCATCATCTAAGGCAGGATGTGGGTGGCCAGAGCCTGGCAACAGCCCACACTGCTTTTGTCCTCTTACAAGGGGCTTGTTTCTCACGGTTTCCTTTTGGGTAAGGGCCGAAGAGTTGCCTTGAAAGTTTAGGGAGTTGTCTGGAGGCCATGAGCTTCTGTTGGCCAAGACAGCCAGCCGATTGAGAAACAGTGACAGCTTCCAGACTGTTGAGAAAACCTCTTCTCTAGACCTCGTCTCACCGCGGGAAAGGGAGATTTTGTGCGTACAAAATCTGTGTCTGCAGGGGTTGGCCACGGGGGTTCTCTGCAGAATGGTGGAAGCAAACGGTTTGGGGCTTTGTCCGTGGGACCCTGGAGGAATGCGAGTTTGGGAGGCGGAGCTGCGGCCGTAGAGCGGGGGGAGCGAGTGGATCCTAGCTGGGGCTCGGGACTCACCTCCTTGCTGGCCTGCTGGACGGTCTGCACCTGGAACACCTTGTGCGGGGTCCCCTGCTGGTAGTTGATGCAGTTCTCCGCCACCGAGGCGGCCCTGGAGGCGGCATAGTGGGTGGCTGGGATCTCCATCTTTTTGACCAGCGAGTGCGGGCTACCCTGGTTTAAGGGGTTCGCAGTGGATGCAGAGTGCGGCGGCTCGCGTGGTCTCCGAGGTGGTGGAGAAGCCGGCAGCTGGGCTGGGTGTGTGTGATCCTCAGCGCCTTCCTTCCCTCTTCCTCCTTCGCGCAGGAAACTGTTTGGGCTGTGGCTCTGCCGCTAGGAGCCTGGGCCCCGCCCCGGGGTAGGCGGGGGCCTCCTGGAGGAAAGCCCGGGCATTCCCTCAGGCTCCGCTGGCTCCTGGCTGGGCAGGTGGGCAGGTACAGGGGCACTCAGGAGGCAAGGGAGGGTCTTCCAGCCTTGCCTCAGTGGGTCCTCTACAGTTCTTCAGCTGCCTCTGGCTGTTTCACGTACAGATTGGCATATACTTTCCCTCTAATGGGCCTCACAGGGCAAGGTGCAAAGTGCTCCAGGTGTGATCCGCCCCTACTTTCCCGATCTCAGACCTCAGCTCACCTCAGCTCCCTCCCTTTGGAGTATGGTCCAGAGTGGAGAGGCAGAAAAAAACATGCTGTAAAGTTGGGGGACTAATTGCGATCAGAAGAGAAATTTACAGTGTACCCGCAGACCTCCGCTACTGCACTGATCTTACAAATACGAGCCTTAGTGGGCGTGAACCACCTCTCCTGGCTCTCTCTCTTAAACATTTATTTTTATGGTTTTTTCCTATATGTATGTAGATGTCTGTGCACATCACAGACACATCAGATCCCCCGGAGATGGAGTTCTGTGCAGTTGTGAATGCTGGGAACCAAACTCTGCCGTGTGCTTGACTACTAAACCATTTCTCCAGCCCCATCTCTTTTTTAAAAGGTAGATTATTGAAGGATTTTGGGGGCAGACTGCTATGTATGTTGTAGTGACGCTCTAAGAAGAAGGGTGCTGTGCTGTGTGCTACTGAAGTTTTCCTGTGAGTGAAGACTTTTTTGGACTAGGTGGGTTTTTAAGAAATAATAAGCAATATAGCATTTCTCACCTCATCCTGTTACTTCCAATATGAAGT
Organism: Alexandromys fortis; assembly: GCF_014885135.2. Lineage (NCBI taxonomy): Eukaryota > Metazoa > Chordata > Mammalia > Rodentia > Cricetidae > Alexandromys > Alexandromys fortis. Next base: position 4,797,564 of record NW_026067939.1, read on the forward strand.
AACTAGAGGATAACAAGATGTTTTTTCTCTTGAAATTGAAGATATATTTCTTTTTCTTTTCCTTTGAATAAGTCATTGATCTATGAACTAGCCCTTTAGGGTGTGTGTGTGTGTGTGTGTGTGTGTGTGTGTGTGTGTGTGTGCTGAGGTAAACGCTCCTTGGCTAGTGTCCAGGAAAGAGTGGCTGTGTAGTGAGTCAGAAGGCACTCTGCAGGGCCTGCAGTATCAAGTTTCATAAGCTTCTAGCTGCATCTCCTGTAATTACTGTAGACTTTTAGTCAGAGTAGTCAGGGCTACAGCGTGGGCTTCTCAAGTCAGCTTTTGGGGAGTCAGATTGTATTGCTACTAATTAGCATAGATTGTGTCATGAAGGTACTTAAATATTCATATCGACCTAGGTTTTCTTAAAATTAGGATTATTACCTTAAAGGGGAAATTTGCTTTCGTTTAGATGTTGAATAAGTTGAACTGCGAGAATATCACTCCCATATCCGTGCCTTTTTTCGAAAGGTTTCTTAGTATTTTGCCTGCACATTGTGTATGTGTACCTGGCGTGTGCCTGGTGCCCGCCTGGTGCCTAAAGAGGTCAGGAAAAGCTTTCAGATCCCCTGGAACTGGAATTAGGGATGGTTGTGGGCTACCATGGTGTTGCTGAGATCCCAACCCAGATCCTCTGCAAGAGGAGCAAGTGCTGACCCATCTCTCCAGCCCCGGTTGGGCCTCTGATGTCTTAGTTACCTACTGTAATTCCACCAGTAATAAATGTCCAGTCCATTCTACTCAGACTTGAATAATGTGCAGACTGTCTTCAAGAGAACAACAGTTATCATGAGTCTCCAGGGCCAAGTAATTTACATTGTTGATTTTATATCACAATGTAAGCATTAAACAAGGCAAAAAATACTGTGACTTGTATGAATGTAAATTCAAAATGGACAGGCATAGTGGCTCATGCTTTTAATTCAAGCACTTGGAAGGTAGAGGCAGGGAATCCCTTAAGAGTTCCAGACTACCCGGGGCAGCATATTGAGACCCTGTCTCAAAAAATAAAAAATGAAGTAAAATTGAATATATGAATTAGAGATAAACAAGACCCCCCACGGTTCTCATTATCATTATGTTTGATATGACATGGTATTTTGATAAGGCTGCCTCTCACAGCTGCCAGCAGTGTGACTCTAGGCTAGAGGTTCTTTGGCGTTCAGCATGGCAGCCGGCCCGTGTGTTTTTAACCGATTCCTGTAAAATATGTTTTCATCAGTCTGGCTGGTGACCCATAGTCAGGGTCTAGTCAGTTTATATTTTCTTATTAGCATTCTAGAAAGATGTTGCCAGTCCTGGTTTTGGTGGTAGGGTGCAGTCACGTTTGTCTAGTTACTTAGCCTCTCCGATCCTCAGGTCCTGTGCCTCTAAAAGGATGGCCGGAAACCGTAATGCTTTCTGGGTTTAGTGCACACCAAGAATTTGACACAAACCTGGTCCTTAACATTCTGTCACTTGGCTTCCTCTCGTTCATAAGTTACATTGTCCCTAAAAGTATAGAATTACGTGGATGTGAGCTGCTTCTTCAGACATTGGTGCCTGAAGGACTCAGCAGTCTGGAGTGCCCTGTATCTGTCCTGTGTGGTCTCCTGGTCGCTGTCTCGGGCTTGCACACTTGAGTTAATGAATGTTTAGTTGATGAATTTTCAAGTTGGTTTAAATAGCTGTGATTAGATTTAACCGTAGTTAATCTCTATAGCACAGATACAGACTATTTCCTCATTAAAAATCTGTATACTTTATTTTGTTTGGTATGGGTTAGGGGTACGTGTGCGCTGTGGTCAGACTGTGGAGAGAGAGTACACCTTGTGGAACCTGGGTCTCTGCTTCCTCTGTGCGGTCCCAGGGTTTGAACTCAGGTCATCAGACTTGACAGCAAGCTATCTTCCCTGCTGAGCCCCCTTTTTGGCCTCTGCTGCCTTAGGGAGCTGTTGTTAGCTGAGAACAAAATGCCCAGTCCTCAGAGAACTTTGAGTCCTGGCAGTACCTCCATTTCCGCACCTGAAAACCCTTCCACTGGATTTCTCTGGTGACTTTGTGAGGGTTTCACCCTCTGCTTCCCTTCTCTTGCTTCTTAGAGATGTTTTTTCCTCTCAGGGAAATTAAGTTTTCACTCTCTGGGGCTTCACAGCCCATCCTGAAGCTCTTGGCCACTAGAAGATTATTAGAAGGCAGTTAGTCAGACACACGCACACTTAGGCTCTTCAGGAAGTCTGCCCCTCCAGACACGCATCTCCTGCCATTATTCACATATGCTTCTTCCCAGCCACTTACAGGCTTGTCCACTAATGTCTGTCGGTCCACCTGTAGATGGCGTACCCACTTTTGAAAGTGATTATCCCCCGAAAGTCTCAGGTTGAAGGAAGAAGCAGCTAAAGGGAGAAGCATCTGGCAAACAGTATCTACGCATGAGATGTTTTTCCTAAGAAATAGCCTCCGGTGAACTGAGAAACAGCTGCCTGTGCGCTGTGTCTCCATGCTTGAGATGCATGTAAAATATCATCCCATCCATTGGCTTGATGTAAACGCTAAGTTCATTTGAAAGCTGTTTTTATGCTTGTCATTATCATTTTGTCATTAATCATTTTTAGGTCTTAATTAGTACATCTGATACTCCCTTTAAATCACCTCTGTATATAATGCCAAATGGTAAGATCCAGTAGAAACTGCCTAAATAAATGAAGTGTGGTCATCAGAGTTCTAATCTTCAAGTAACCATACTTGTTTACTGCGTTGTGTGACATGGAAGGGCAGCAGTCCAGATGTAGATTATTAGAAGCCGTGGACTGAGCCTATTAGAATGATTGGTTGCTTAGGTGATATGCCTCTCGTTCACCCCTGAGTAAGAAGAGAAATGAAGAATTTCTTCTAAATAACTTCTATAATAAATTTCTTAGATGGCCGTCATAGTCAAAGAAAAAGGTTTTAAAAAATATGAAATGTGGATTTTGTGTAAATTAGTGGGCGTTTATTTCATTTTACTGATCACTAACACTCTGTTTTGTCCCCCTGCCTCACTTGCAGGTTTGATTTCACACATAAGAAGCAGTCCGGTGGGGCTGGCCAGTTTGGGAAGGTGATCGGTGCGCTGGAGCCCCTGGCCCCAGAGGAGTACACCAAGCTGGAGTTTTCCGACGAGACCTTCGGGTCCAACGTGCCCAAGCAGTTTGTGCCTGCCGTTGAGAAGGTGCTGTGCAGCAAACCTCTGTAGTGTCTGTCTATGTTTGAAGGCGGGTTATTTGGTGTTAGATCACACTTCTGTCCTGTCGGGTTGCTCTGTCGTGGTTCCTTCCAGTTAACCATCCTTCCTAATGGACCGTTGGGCTCTCCGTCTTCCATCCTCCAGTTCAGGGGCTGTGGACGTGACAGTGGTGTATAATCGCTCTTCACGAATTACTGCTACTGCCTTGATTATACTCAGTCATTACAGTGTGTAGTAGTCTTAGGGGCTTCTGAGAGTTCTGTGTGTGCTGCTGTAGGAATGCTTGTCTGTTAAGACTCTGGCACCTGGCTTCTTCCCTACTGCGTTTTTTGCTGCTGCCGAATGTGTTCTTGGTAAAGGAAGAGCTACTTTGTTTTGAGACAGGCGGTCTATACTTAGCCCAGACAGGCTCGGAATCAAAGAGATCTACTTGTCTCTGCTTCCTGAGTGCTTTGGTTAAGGGGTGCCACTCCATCCAAGCAGAGCTAGTTAAACGATTACCTGCACCTTTCAAAAATACCGAGGTCAGAAATGGTTTTACGTGTGGAACTGCAAAGAGCTGCGGGCCCATAAAGTGCCAGCGCTTGCTTCCCTTTCTCCGGGACTTGTACGCTCTAAGCAATTGTTTATTTTGTAGACAGCAGGTTATGCTTTTGATTTCAGTGGTAATTTCTTTGTTGTTGTTGGTAATGCATTCCACTCTTATTCTAAGATTACCCTTTGCCATTCACACACTTCTAAATACCAGATGTCTCCAAAATTCACAGAATAAGGAGAAGAAGAATTTACATATTTTTCAGCATACATAGTTTACAGTTTCGAAATGTCAGAAGTAACCCGCTGCGTGTGTAGCTGTGTGACGGACCTGGAGGAGTTCTGAAGTATTTAGGTGCCTGAAAAGGAGTTGCAAACTTGTCAGCTCTACTCTTTAAACATACGCCGTTTGTTGTATGTAAATTGTGCCTTAATGAAGCTCTCTTTTAAAAGGGAGTTGCATTTGGAAACCTGAAATTCCCTTTAAGTCTATTTCTTAACAACATCATGCAACCTTATACGGTGATTTTCCTGGTGTGATCTGCCATTCCAGCCGAGTAGTGATGGGTCTGTAACAGGGGCTCAAGCCACAGCCTGTGCTTACACGTGTGTTTGGAAAGAGTTGGTGACCTAAGGCCCTGCTGCCTCTGGAAGGTGTGAGCATTAATAACTCCTGAAGCTGAGGTTATGGGCAGGGATGGTGGTGCCCTTGGCTGCCTTTTCCAGCCTCCTCACACATGGGATTGTTCATCTCATGTCCAGCTTACTCAGAACATTTTTGAAAGGTGTAAACAGCATTATATCTTAATAACATCACATTTCTGACATGTTTTGGAATTTGGGGCGTGCTCTGCAAGTGAAATCTCATTGCAGTTGTATTCATTCGTTGTTAGGGGTTTTTGGATGCCTGCGAAAAGGGTCCTCTTTCCGGTCACAAGCTTTCTGGGCTACGGTTTGTTCTGCAAGACGGTGCACACCACATGGTTGATTCTAACGAAATCTCTTTCATCCGAGCTGGAGAAGGTGCTCTTAAACAAGGTACACTATGTCCCAATGCCCCCCATCTCTGCCTTCCTTGGGAGACCGTCATAGCTTCCAGAGCATCAGTTTGTATTCTCCTCCATGCAGAACTGGGGATGGAGGATGGCAGGGGAGGGAGGGATGCTTGCAAAATCAAAGCCTACCCTGTTCTAAATTTTCTGGGTGTTTATTTTTAATGTGTTTAAGTTAATATATAATCTGAAGTTCAGGTTTTAATAGAGAAGACAAATGCTCAGAATTCTTAAGAAGTATTTTAAAGATAAATTACCTCCTTGTGTTATTTTTACTCATTTATTTAAATGTCAAGGAGTTCATAAATTTCTAAGTAATTTTTTCATATATCACATTTAAGCTGTGAGGCATTATTGTGAGAATGGAGAAGTGTTTTGAAAGAATTCAGTAATCTTTATGCATAGTATAGACCTCATGCTACACTGCTAAAATTATCACCCTTACTAAAACTGTGAACTAGAACTCTGAGCAGTTACAGGCAGGCATATCTGACTCTTGGCTTTTTTTTTTTTTTTTTTTTTTTCTTGAGTGCTCTACTTGTGTGCTTGCTTGCATGGCAGAAGAGGGTATCAGATCCCATCATAGGTGGTTGTGAGTCACCACCTATGGCTGGGAATTGAACTCAGGCCCTCTGGAAGTGCAGACAGTTCTCTTAACCTCTGAGCCATCTTGCCAGCCCCCTGATTCTTTGCTTTAATCTGGGGAGTGGGAAACAAATGACAGCAAAACTATGTGACATCAGAATTATCCAGCAGAGAATTCCATAGTTATCCTGAAGCCAGGAAATTTAATTGTCTTTGTCTCCTCAGCCATATCTGCTGTTTGTCACTTCCTTAGAAATGTACGTGTCTTTACGTAATAAAATCATGATCCATAAAACATTTCAAGAATATCTCCACCAAAGAGAATTACAATAAGCAGTAGAGAATTAATATTTCTTAATCATTATTTCCTAAGCAGTCAGTCTGTAAATCCGAATTCTGTTGATTCCGGACGAGTTTCATCTCTTTGAACTCCTTTTGGTCTCGGTTTGCACTGTGATTAATGTTAGGGAGTATCTGGGAGGACCGCTGTTTTCTAGCTGCTAATTCCTTAGTTAAAGTTAGTAATTCTACTCTAGTTTTCAGTTGTAAAAGGAAGAGCGGTCCTCCATTTTCTTTATATTGGCTGCATAGTAAACTGGCCCCCAGTCTGTGCTGTGGGAACTGGTCAGTCTGAAAAGGAGAAGCGATGTGCCCACCTTTTGACCTTGAGATGTGCACCGCTCCCACACTTCCTAAGCTAACGTTGAGTGACTTTAACACTTCTTAGAAATACAAATTGAATTTAAAAGCACCCATTGTTTTATGCTGATTCTTGATTAGAAGTTTGTAACTTTCACGGAAAGATGGGTTAGATAAAGCTAAGATAAATTACCTGCACATCAATTAACATGTAACTTCATCCTTTTTAACCCTTCCTCTATTTAAATTAAGGAAGTGCCGATGTAAATGCCTTTAATACACACATGCCCACAAGAAGGTAAATGAAAGGAGGAATTACCTGGTGCGTGCACAGAGGGAAAATCAGGATTATAGTTGAAACAGGAACCTGTGCAGACAAGCAAGGTGCTAGCCTGAAGACAACTGATTCGGGTTTCTCCGTGTGGTTCTTATTTCTTCATGATTAGAGATAAAATAAATATGAAATTATGTCCATAAATAAATTCAAGTAGTTGCCAAAAATAGAATGTAGTATTAAAAAGAAAAGGCATTAAATTTGGAATAAAAAATAAAGATCGATATTTAAAGTCCTCAAAAAGAGAGAGTTTTGAGTGTTAACATTTGCCGCCATTAACCCCAGCACTCGGGAGGCAGAGGCTCTGAGTTCAAGGCCAGCCAGGGCTACCAGAGAAGTCCTGTCTCAAAATACAGACAAACTTAATTGAGTAATAAAATCAGGAGCAGGGAGTTCTCCCCACAAGTAAAAGAACTGATGCATGATGTCACCGAATGCCACTCGAGGGCTCTGGGGCAGAGTGATCCTTGCTGAATGAGCTCGGTGTCAGGGTGGCCTTTGCTTAGGCTGTGTGTCTATCATACGTAGTAATCTGTGAGGTAGTGTCAGGGTTAGAAGGTGGCGCTTAGATTCTCATGTATTTCAATTTAAACCAAATTTTGAGCTTGCCTCAGAGAGCAATCAGTGGTGTAACTTAAAACTAAAGTATGGAACTAGATGTGCGTGGCCTGCGTTGGCCTTAGGATGTGGGCATTGCTGTCATCTCCATAACTGGTTTGTGGAGAGAAGACCATGCTAATTCTCCCAACACTGGCCTTCCATCCTCTGAACACAGCCAGCATTGTGTGGTTAGCGCATTAGACCTGGCCCTGTCTTCTCTGGGATCTCTTGCCATTCCACGCCAGGCTTTGAGTTGGAGTCTTTCTTTCTCTTCCCCTTACTGTGTAGAGATAGGCCCAGCACTTGAAGGGAATATTACCTGAAAATGTACCGTGTGTGTGTGTGTGTGTGTGTGTGTGTGTGTGTATTCATATATGCATGCATGCGTATAGGCACACTGAATACAGTTCTTCCCATTATGTTGCCTGTGAGTTAGCATCAAGCTGCGCCACTCATTTCCCAGCATGCTCGCCTTGGCTGTGGCGTTTACTGATCCTTTGTGTGTGATGTTGAGTACGAGAGAGAGCTTATCTTCACAATGAGAGAACTGAGGTTCGGCTCCATTAGTTTCCTAACCTAAGCTGGCATATTAGTTTGGTAGAGCTTAAAGTTAACCTAAACTAACTAGTCTTAGCTCTTGACTACTTCCTCATCAGCCACACAAGCCCCTGGCCTGCTGATGCTGGTGTTTTTGCTAGTTGATTGAAATAGGGAATCAGCAGTGTTAGTAACAGAAACTAGTGCATAGACTTATAGTGAATTGGGTATTGGGATCTATAGGCAATTTTAAGAGTGCTGTTTGCAACTACTGAGACGTCATGTAAATGGCATAGGAACCTGACCGGCTGTGGAGTTTGTCCCTAGTTGAGGTCCTGGTGCCAACCCTTCTGTTCCTGAGGAGCGTGTTAGGTCGTCACTCTGACACTTACTGCACTTCAGACCGTGGTGTCTTCAGAGGTGCCTGTATAAATATACAAGAGAGGTTGTGTGATTCCGTACGAACAGAGAGATGCCTGGAAAACCATGGTTATTCCCAAACACAATAGCTTCTTAGTTGTCTTTCCTGTGTTTTGCTTAAAAGCTTTTATTTGGGGACAGTGCAGCTGGTCTGAGGCTAAACATTCTGCTCTAGCAAGCGACTAAATTACGTGTAAATATTTGAAGTTTTATTTTACTTCCTCCATAAATATTAGTCAGTGTTTGTGACTAAGAAGCACAGTAGCTGTGTGTTGCATGGGACGAGAAAATACACAATGAGTTTCATGTTATGGGGGCTGTTACCATCTAGTCGGATAGTTTTTAGTTATGGGTGAAGAAACTTAAGACCTGGACAGGTTTTTCACAAGACGTAATAATTTGTTAGAGGACAGCAACTAAAACCCTGAGTCTCCATCAGAGAGTGAAATTGTTCAGCCTAGAAAAGGGAAGGCTTCTCAGAAGTGACTCAGTTCTTTTCTTCAGGTACTCTTCCCTACCCTGTGATAAGTTTACATATGTGTGTATGTAAATGTATGTATACACTATATATACATTATATATACATATAATATGCATATATGTGTGTGTGCCAAGGACCGCTAAGAAAGCGTGGGTTTGCGCTGGTCTCGCTTCAGAGCGTGTCTGTGTGTGCGGATCACAGAGATCAGGCAGCACAGCTGCAGAGTTTGCATAGCGCAGGGCTTGGTGACTGATGCTTTCTGTGTTCAGCAGATTAATGAGATTTAAGGATTTTTAAATATTTTAAAGTATGCTAATCAAAATACTAGCAGCAGAATGAAACATCTCTTGGAATTTCCACATGGATAAAACTGTTACCATTACCATAAAAAAAAAAGTAAGTCTAGGGATATTAGAAGCCTGTCACTTGTGTACCTTTGGGAAAGTGCCCCCTGCCCTCATGTAGAACAGGAAAGAATTCCAGTTTAATGCAGAATGTACTTAACTTTTCTTTTTTTTTTTTTCTTTTTTTTTTTTTTTTTTTTTAATCTTTAAACGCAGCCTTGGCCAATGCCACATTGTGTATCATTGAACCCATTATGTCTGTGGAGGTTGTAGCTCCTAACGAGTTTCAGGGAGCAGTGATCGCAGGGGTTAACCGGCGCCACGGAGTAATCACAGGCCAAGACGGGGTCGAGGACTATTTTACACTGTATGCCGATGTGAGTACGGTCATCGATGGCCTCCCAGGTCTCTTGTTTGCTTTTGAGATGCAGTTTCCCACTGTAGCTCAGGCTAGCCTGGAACTCAGGGTGACCCGATGCCTCAGCCTCATGAGGTAACCCCTCTGGGGTACAGCTTTGTCTTGCTTTGTGAGCCACGGAAGCAAATGAGTCAGAATTGGCTTTGGAAATTGTAGAGCAAACCGAAGCGTTTGCTTTGAGTTTGTAGATTCTTATTTTTTTTGTAGTTTATGTAATTTTCTTCAAGAGCAAATCTTGAGTGCAATGGCCAAAAAATAGGATTCTTTATATCTTGACTATTTGTTTCTTAGATATATAGTTATTTTTTTCTGCTTTAACTTTATTTGTATAGTTGCTTTATTGTTATAAGGCTAGTATTTAATTCCCTGAGCTGTACCCGTCTTAAATCTCATGGAGGAGAAGATATTGGTCCCATTACAGATCACCTCTAGGAAGACCATGCTGTGTAACGCGTCAGTTACAGAGGAGGGCTTGGTGCAGCTCAGTGGGAGAGCACATACAAGCATGTGTGAGCCTCTAGGTTCAGTGCCCAGCAACACACACACGCACACACACATACACACGCACACATGCACACACACAAACAGTGGAAATTGATTAACATTTCCACAGAGACAACACGTGTGAGTGTCTGAACTGTGGAAATGAGAAGGGAGGGGCAGCAGTGGTGTCCACTCTGAAACTGAAGGTTTGCTCGAATTATTCCTGTCAAAATCATTTTCAAATAGGGTCTCTTGTCTGGGATAAGGCAGAAGTGACTCTGGCTTTTGAGTCTTTAAACCTAAAATTGTCAATAGAAAGCGAATTATAAAGCTTTAGAGATTGTCCTCAAGTATTCCTCAACAAGTGGCGCTAAAATATTTATTATGTTTGCTTTTAGGTTCCCCTAAATAATATGTTCGGCTACTCCACTGAACTTAGGTCTTGCACAGAGGTAAGCAGCTTTAAGATGGAGGGGAACCTCGGGGCACCCTGCAGAGTAAGATCTGACTCTGTGCTTGAGAGCCCCAAGCCAACCAGCCTCCCTGTCTTGGCCTTCTAGGGAAAAGGGGAGTACACGATGGAGTACTGCAGATACCAGCCCTGTTCCCCGGCCACACAGGAGGAACTCGTCAATAAGTATTTGGAAGCTACGGGTCAGCTTCCTGTAAAAAAGGGAAAAGCCAAGAACTGACTCTCCTCACTTTGCATGTAGTGACTTATTTGACTACAAGATTTGGAGAAGATGGATCCAGGAGAATGAATTCAGATGGCCGAATTTTAGGAGCCCTGCTGTCTCCTGTTCAGGAGATTCAGTGTATTTGCAAAGATAATTATGTACATATATTTAAACTATTGACTATTTTATTGTTTAATGAAAGACATTAAATAAAATTATATTATTATTGAAGTATATTTTAATATTTATCTAAGGGAAGAAGAGAATATTATTTCAGCTTAGAATATCTTTAAATTTATTTTATAATTTTTTTTGACAAATGTGTGTAGCCTATGTTGACCTTAAAACTCACAATCCTTTTGCCAAGTACTAGGACTGTAGGTGTGCAGCCCGTGTCCCCCCACAACTCCGTGTGTGTGTGTGTGTGTGTGTGTGTGCTAGGATTGTGGGTGTGCAGCCCGTGCCCCCCCACAACTCCATATGTGTGTGTGTGTGTGTGTGCTAGGATTGTGGGTGTGCAGCCTGTGCCCCCCCACAACTCCGTGTGTGTGTGTGTGCTAGGATTGTGGGTGTGCAGCCCATGCCCCCCCACAACTCCGTGTGTGTGTGTGTGTGTGTGTGTGCTAGGATTGTGGGTGTGCAGCCTGTGCCCCCCCACAACTCCATGTGTATGTGTGGGTGTGGGTGTGCAGCCCGTGCCCCCCACAACCCCGTGTGCAGGTGTGTGTATGTTTACAGTTCTGTGTGTGAATGTGCACACCAGGGGTTGTGTTCTCATTGTCTCCTAACTCAGTTTTGAGATACTGTCTCTGACTCAACCTGGAGCTGGAGTGTGACTGACCCCTGGATCCTCCTGCCCCTGCTTCCCCAGCACTAGGGTTGCAGGGGTGTGCCATGCCTGGCTGACCTTACCGGGTTCTGCAGCTTGAACTTGGGGCCTGCGAAACTAAGCCATCTCTCTAGCTCCCTAAATTTTTTATCATGAGAATTTTCGACATTCAGAAAAGCTGAAAAACAGTACAGAATAGCCATGTAGCTTCTTCCATTCACAGTCAAGAGCCAATGCTTTTCAGTGGTTTACTTTTCAAATACGTTGCCCATTGTCTCTGTGGCATACATTGATTTAAAAGTTACTCTGTTGAGGCCATGAAAGTAAACCTTGTACATCACGACATTTCTTGGAGTATCATTTAAACGTGAATCATTATAATCTTACTAGAGAGCATTTTCAGATTCTTCGCTGGGTTATTAAAACGCTGAAGATGGCAAATGGCTTCAATTTGTGGCTTCTGCACACTTAGAACCGCTCTGTTAGCACAGTGTGATTTACAGTCATGTAAAGACAAGAACAAGGGGCTCACATATGTTCTCCTTAGTTGTATGCATAGATTCTGATGAAGCAGAATTTGTCGAGTTGCTGACCAGTCAGTTCAGTCTCGGGGTAGATGCTAGTTCAGTTTGACTAATTGGAGTTTAGCCTATATTGTATTCATTGAGATTAAGAAAGAACGAATGTTAAGCTTTCATTTCCAAAATAAGTTGGCTTTATACCTTTAAGAATTTTTTCACCCCAAAACCTCTGAAGCCACGGACATGCTCTAGTCTGTTTTCCTTGGATAAAAGTAGATAATAAAAATAAAATAGTTGTTTTTATTTCTTGTGGGGGTTTGGACAGGATTTTATGCCTAGCCTTGACCCCTTGCTCTCACCCGCCACCTCTGACCTCTGATATGCTGGGGTTACAGGCCTGTGACACCTTATGCAGCCTCTTTGACTTTCGTTATTTGTAGATTTTATACTTTTAGAATTCTAGGGTAAGAAGATTTAAATTGCCTGTCTGCTTTTAAATTAGATACATTGTCTAATTTAATTCTTGTAACCCTGTGAAAGTAAATACTCTGTCTTTGTAACAAGAGCAAACATACAGAGATAGATTTTTTGAAGACCACGCAGCTGGTTGGATGCTGTAGCTACAATTATTCACCAGCCCCATTTCCTCCCGCATGTGCGTGGCTGTACCATAGCATCAAACCTGGGAAGTGTTTGCTCTGAGTCCTGAGCGCATTCTCAGTAAAGAAACACTGCACAGAATGTACTGCCGTCTCTGCATATCGAGAATAATCAGAAACATGGATAAAAATTGTATTTTTAATTTGCTAAATATTCTGATTATACCATCAGGAGACAGAGACAGGTAGATCTTTGTGAGTTCAAGACCAGCCTGGTATACATAGTGAGTTTCAGGTCAGCCAGAGCTACGCAGTGAAACCTGTCTCAAGAGAGGACTTGGGAGGGAAGAGAAGAAGAGCAGAAGAGGTAAGGAGAGGAGAGGGAAGGGGAGGGGAGAGGAGGGGAGGAGAGAGGCTCTAGTAACTCTCCTGGGTACCTAAGCCATCTGCAGCCTTTCATAGGCAAATGGCATGGGTCCACGTAGGAGCGGGAATGGAACGGAATCCCGTAGGACAGGAACAGAGCCATATCTGTGGCTAACTCATATTAGCAATGGGTGGGTGGTAACGGTCAAACAAAGCCTATAGCATAGGAAAGGTTAATGTGGGTATTAATAAGTGAAGATTTTTGCACTACTATTTTGAAGAGTAGGTTTAGCTAATTTAAAGAAGGTGTCAGCTTGGGTTGGGGAGAGGCAGCACTAGCAGCTGCTGCATGCCTGCCCTCACTTGGCTCACCCAAAATTCCCTGGAGCTTTAAGCCTTTGATGTTGAAGACCACTGCAAGGTCGCCTGCACACAGGCCAAGGGCACGATATTAAAGGTTTCTGGTAATTCTAATGTATAATATCAATATTCTTTTGTGAGACGTCACAGTTGGGCTATTGTTTCTTCAGCTGATAACTGTCGCTAAAGAAACAGTTCTGTTTTGTGTTATTCTTTTCCTCCCTGCTTAATTGTGTAGTTCGTGAATCAACAGAATTCTATCAGTTTTGAAAAATCGGAATTTTTATATTTTAATATCTGATCGTTAAATTTGGCAGCCAAGGAGTGCTGCGGGCAGAAGGGAGTGATCGTGACTTGGTGGAATTCTCCCACCGAAGAAGGTAGCTCTTTGTGTTGTTGAAACTATACTTTGTTGAACGAGAATGAGAGGTCTTCAGCTAACTTAGCTTCTTTCTTCACTGAAGAAACAAACCCACTTGTTTCCCTAGAGAATGTGCTGGCTCCCTTACCCCTTCATGTGTAGGCTGGGGAGCTTGATGGCTGAGCCTTGTGCTTTGAAAGCGAGGAAAGGGCACAGAAATGACCCAAATTTTCTAAAAATTGAGAGAAGTCGGTGTGTCTTGAAGGACTAGCATCCAAGTCCAAATATAGACATTTCAACTGACCATCATCAAATGAACTGTCTTAGCCACTGTTCTATTGCTGTGAAGAGACACCATGACCCTGGCAACTCATCGAAGAAACCATCTAATTGGAGGCTGGCTTACAGTTCCAATGGTTTGGTCTGTTATCATCATGGCACACACACAGACGAGATGCTGGAGAAGTAGATGAGGGTTCCACATCTGGACCCGCAGGCAGCAGGAAGAGAGAGACAAACCTCCACGCCCATCTCCAGGGACACACTTCCTCCAAGGAAGTTCTTTCAAATAGAACCACTCCCCGGTGACCAAGCTTGGAGCCTGTGGGGGCCATTCAAACCACCATGTGTATGACCTAAAAAATTAAGATTCAAGCAGGAAAAACTGAAACCGAACAGAGTAGAAGGAAATTGCAGACAGAGCCTGGTACCACTTCTGATACACTGTGAAATCCTGAAAGTTGTGGAGACACGAGGTGGATGTGATGGTCAATTTACTGTCCCTGACGTGGTGACTCAGAATTTACGCTGCCAGAGGAAAGAGGGCTTGGGGAATTCCCCTTTTCATCGTATGCCACGGCAAATGAAGTGCTCGCTCAGTTGTTAGCCAGTGAAGCCAATGTTAATTACATCAAGCTCACGATCTCAGCATTCATGTTAGGAAAGATGTTCTGATGAAGACCCGGAGAAGCGCTTCGATGCTTGTCCTTTGCGTCTTTTGCGTCCCGTTCCCTTTCACACGCTGTGCCTAAATCAGTCTGTTCAAGATTATGTTGTTCGTTGCTCACTGGCTGAGTTACGGTCACATATAAACTTAATGGAAAATCTTTTGAAAGTAAGATCTTGGAGAAAGCTGAAATAGCATTTAGAAGGATAGATGAGATGGACAGAGATCCCAGGACGACGTGTTATAGTCTAGGTGATGCTCATGGCATCTCTTTTGAAAGATTCGTTCGGGAGCTTCAGTTAGAACATTTGTGTCTGGTGGCTCGATGTTGGCTCGATGCGGTCATCATGTGCTGTTTCTTGGGTGTTTTGAAAAAGTACGGAGTCTTCACTACATAGGTGGAAGAGCTGCTGTTTCCCTTACAGGACCATGCAGAGGGATTAGGACTTACTGAAAGGAGCGGGTGTTGGGGAGATACTTGCAACAGTTTGGGGTTCTAAATAGAAAAAAAATACACAATTAGACCTGCTTTTGGCTCTTTTGTTAAGCGTCCCTGTCTAAAAACCTTTCTCCGAAGACTACAGTTTCCCATCATCAAATAGTGCAGACCAAGAAATGCACTCCTTTAGGAGTCGACAGAGATGCGGAAATGACATTCTCTCGGGAAAACCACACGGACAACTTCAGCCTTAGCTGAAGACTAAGACTCGGGAGGCTGGGACAGGAGCAGCAGGACCTGGCTGTGCCAGCGGAGGGGTAAACAAGCAAAGTCAGTGGTGTTGCTGGGCTGGGTGTTTGGGTTAGGTGGATTAACTGCATTTCCTCTGTGGGGGCTCTGTGGGGACATAACCTCACCCATCGTGAGGTGCTTCCGTGTGCTTTTTTAACGTTGAAGCTGATGCCCTCCTAATCAGTTACTGGCCAAGGAACCTGGCTCAAGGGTTTCAGACAGTGACATAAGTGTTCCATTAAATTTTAACAATTTGAGAGGCAGATGGATGACGGCAGCATTTCCTGGACCAGGTCTTCCTGCCTTGAGGAGGGACTTCACGATTTGATTATTTCACACTGTGTTTGCTTTTATAGATTTCTGACACCAACACTGGATCTGAGCTGTCCTGATAAATTAAAAAAAGAAAAGTATTTGGTATACTCTGGGCTAGATCAGTGCTTTTTTTTTTTTCTTTCTCATTTGAGACACTGTGTGCTGTTTGTAAGATTTGATTTAGGCAGTATTGGGATTTGATTTAGTTCTAGGTTAGCTTAAATGTTGTTATGTACACAAAAGCTCACAAACACATTTTGTTATTTAGAAATGCATACATTTATTTGCAATTTAAACAGGAATCCTTGCCTAAAATTAGCAGTTAATATTTCCCTGCAGTTTATTTTCACTGAAAAAAAGATGTTTGTTGACATAATGAGCGGGAACAATTTAACAACATGAAGTAGCTATAATATGTCCAAAGTAGTGAAAAACCCAAATTCAGAGGTGAAGCCCTTTCTGCAAAGCAATTGTTGGTTCGCCTGCACCAAGACTCAGCAGTGAGCTCTGATTCCTAAGTGCTGAGCAGATGGGTACCACCTGCTCTCAGAGTTAAACACCAAGGCCAATCAGGTGGGAAATATTTCCCTGTAGCCGCAGGCCTGCTGAGTTGCTAGGAGCCTGGACCTTTGCTTTTGTACGGGAGTGTTGAAGTAGGCCCGTGGAGTTGTCTTGTTCGGGATATGATAGAGACAGACCTCTTTCTCTTTAGGAATTGCTAAGCTCTGTTGGTGCCATGGCTGATGCTTCGTCAGTTCCAGAGGCTTCTTCTGGGCTCTGCAGCTCTTGGCAGTGGTACTGTACTTTCAGTGGTTTGCCAGGGTACCAGAACAAGAGAATACGGCAGGGAATGATTTCCTGGGAAGGAATGGTCTAAATGTTATTACTTGGAAAACTTGAAGTTAAAAGTTTGACACACAGGTAAAAAAAATGTTGCTTTTTACCTGTGTTGAGAATTCATGAAGTAGAACGGTGAAGTCAAAGTCAATACCATCATCATTGGTTTTCTAGAGGAGGAAAACAGAGTAAGTAGGGCAGACACCATGGGGTTTGTAAGCTCAGGGTTTGCCAGGTTGTGTCGTCTGCTCCCGTGGGTGGCGGTGTCCCAGATCAATCTAGAGAAGTCATGGATTACATTCAGGTTTTGTCCCTCAGTTCTATGGAAGTCTGAGTGAATGTCCTTAAAGCTTTTTCTCTCTGGCATCAATGGCTTTTGTTGAAGGCTGATGTCTGTGAGGATAAGGAGAATCTTCTAGAAACCTTAGTGATATAGTATGTGTGCCTGTGATATGTTCATCCTACTCCACTCTGACACACAAGAGAAAAGCACAAAGTTTCTATTAGATAAAGCATGTTAGGTCTGTTCTGGTCGGTGGTCGGCAGGCATTCGTCCCCACCACCTGCACACACCCGTTTCCTCTAGACTTTAATAACTCGATTTCCTAGTTCCCTTTTTATAGTTCTTATTTTTATATAGAGAGGATATGCTTCTCTTTAATAAAAAAGATAGGATTATTTTTAAAATCTTCAGCCTTCTTATAGTCTTCTACCAAGTTTTTAGTGAAACTACTGAAGAATCTGAAAGAGCAGGATGATAAAAAGGAAATTGATTTTAGACTTTGTCTTTGTTCTTATACGGATGGAGATTTTCCCAGGTCATGTACAGTGGGTGGGGGGAGGCTGTAGATGATGCAGAAGAGGCAGAAGCAGACCATTCTTGTTTGGTGACTGTCTTCTATTAGTGGGTAGGTTTCTCTCTGGCCTGCAGTATACACTCGAGTGTTTGAACATCTAGGGCACAAGCCACAACACCGGAATTCACCAGGGAAAACTGTCTCCTAAGAGAGTCACCTACCAGCACTTCCTATTACAGTGACCCTTCTGAATCCGCGGGTTCTGTACCCACGCATGCAACCAGCAGAAATAGAAAATATAAATTCTGAATATATATTTTCATGTGGGCATGTTTTTGCTGCTGAAACAGAATACCAATTGGTACAACCTTTTCCTTGTACATAGGCAACCTAGGATAACGTGGGAAACATGTGGGACTTATAACTAGTGTGGTCTGAAGTTTGCGCCAGTGCCCCTCAGATGCAAGGGGACAACTCTATCAGCCTGGTATTCATTTGGAGGTATTTGGCCTTGCCTGGCCTTCATTTTGGTGACTTTACCTTGCAAGGAAATACTGACCTTTCCCAAGCTGTTGCTGGTCAGAGGACCCTGTTGGCTGCCACCGCCTATACTATTTCTTGAGGCCCTGGCTTTACAATGTAGTCTTAAAATGTTTAAATTGATCTTACTTACATCCCTTCAAGGCAGCGCTTTCTTATTCTGCTTTTGGAAATGGCATATTCTTGAATGTGTATATTTTGGAGATAGGGTCTTATGTTGTCCACATTGGCTTGGAACTATAGCTCAGGCGGGTCTTGAACTCCTAACCTTCCTGCTCCCATCTCCTACGTGCTGAGATTCACGCAAGTCCTACATTCCTGGCTTTCAAAAGATCAGTTTTGAATGAAATTATGGTAGTTTTCAAGCTTTAGGTAAAAAGAGGCTAGGCTTTCCATAAATGGTAGAATACCAATTTAATAAACTATTTTGCTCAAACCACAGATCAGGGCTCAGACTGTATGTAGTTGGGTAGTAGAGTGCCTGCTTCATGCACGTGAAGCTCCAGGCTCATTCCCCAGCAGTGACAAAAGAAACGGATTGCCTGTGTTAAACGTGTAGGCAGACTTATAATCCCCCATGCTTGGATCTTCCTTCAGGAGGAAGGGTCCTTGAAACCACACCCCAAGCACAGCTTGTTACAGAACTGCAGAGGTAAACAGTGCACCCCTCTGTCTGCCCTCACCACGACAAGCCCTGCCAGGAAGTCATTACTTTTAATATTATTCAGAAATAACCTCTTTGGCGTCTATTCAAACCATCACAAATGCCAAGCGCTTATATTCCAGATTGATGGTGATTTATTGTTATTATTTTTAATTTTGTAACTCAGACCTCTAGTCTTCCTGGAAGCCACGGGGAAGGAAGCTTTGCCTGATCCCACCACCCATGTCCCCTGCATCCCCTAAAGGGAGAAGCTAAGCCCTGATAGAACCAATGCGGTTTCAGTAAAATATGTAGGCTTGAGCTATTAATATAAGTGGTCGAAAAGAGGCTTCTCGGCTGAAGAGATATGGCCGGTGAGGTAATTTTCTGTAAGGCTGGGCTAGTAAAGGCTTTAAGCTGATGTATAGTCTGGAACTCACTAATATGAGTGGTGACCTGATAGGTAGATGTTTTAGTGCGGCTACAAGACTTGCTACTGTTGGACTAGAATTAAAATAATCACTAGTTTTGCTTTTGTCTGTTTGTATTAAAGGCTAAGGGAACGGTGGAAGTCTTTATCCCCATTTTTTTTCCCTTAACTGCTATATTCCCCCATCCTTGGCATAGTGAGTCTATAGTCTTGGGAATGCCATTTGTCCTTCAGGTCTAAAGAGATAATTATTGCTGGATGATGGGTCTTATTTTATGAATGTATTTCAGCCCTTCCTTTCTTTGCCCACTCTTCTGTTGGGCCTTGTTGATCTGGGACTGTGAGTTTATAAACTTGCATCTCTTTATACTCTTGCATTAGCAGGTAAGTTTAAGCCCTGAGGATTCGGATAATAATTCCCACCCATCAGGCTTGGGGACGTGAGAAGCCTCCAACATCTCCTGCCTCTGAGCTGTCTTGGCCTTGTCAACTCTAACTCTGTTAGAAGGAGTGGAAGGAGACAAGTGGGGCCATACCCTGACTGGTTACCTAGCAACAATCAATTTTAGGGTAATTTCTGTTAAAAAAGACTCTATAAAAAGATCAGTGAAAAAAAAAGAAAGCCAACAACCTAGGTTCTGTTTGATGTCTGTTGTCCAAAGACCATTATTTTTTTATACAATTTTATTATTTATTTATTTATTTATTAAAGATTTCTGTCTCTTCCCCACCACTGCCTCCCCTTTCCCTCCCCTCCCCCAATCAAGTCCCCCTCCCTCGTCCAAAGACCATTATTATCAGCATCAAAAATACTAACATTGCAAGTTCCTCAGAAGATACTGCTGATCTGTCCATGGGTGAATTGTGGACATGTTTGCTGTTGGTACTTAACACTTGGCTCAGCTTTTCTCTGGAAAAAAACTTTCTCTCCCTGTATCACATTTACCTGAGAAGAATCCTAACCCTGGTTAAAGGTGCGACTTGCCTACTCCCCCTGCTAAAAGCAGCAGACTCTCCGCACAGGTCACTGACACTCACGTGAGGGCCCACCTCGTCCCCAGCACAGCTTCTCATGGTCACCCTCGCCTCTTGGCTCTGTCTTTTCACTAAGAGGACATAGCCGAGAACTTACACTGGCTCCCACCTGGGTTAGTGTCACCTGTTACTGGTGTCCCTTTCCCTTCCAGGTGGAGTCTGTCAGCTCTAAGGGTAGACAAGTGCCAGATTCGGTCTCTCGTGACCATATCCGCCACCGCTTGTGATCTTGCCCGTCGGTGGTTTCAACACCATCACACGGGCCTGATGACAGTCCATCACAAACCTCTGTGACAAGGTGACTATACACACCGTCTTCTTGCCACAACTCAAGACCGTTCCTCTAACACTGCTCGATGTCTTTTCCAGTCAGGGCATAGAAACTATCCTTCTAGGTTCAGGTCCAAATCCCAAAAACTCTTCCTTCAACACTAACCATTTTCTGATGCTCACATCCAACCCTGAGTGGTATTGCCAGTCCACCTGAGTTCAAACCGCATCCCTGGCTGCCCCTGCGTCTATGCCCCCACCAAGCCTTCCTGTTTCCTCCCTTGTCTCACCACCGTCTGTTCTCAGAACGGAGCCAGCGAGAGCCCGTGAGAACCACATCATGTTGCTCTCCCGACAGGATAAAGATAAGCACTGCCTCCCAGACTTCCAAGGACGGACAGCCTCCACCTCTGCTATAGCATCTCATTTCCTGCACAGACTCCCTGATCAGTCTGAACAACTCCAGAGCCTTGCTGCTCCCTCAGCCATCAGCCATCCTGCTGCCAGGGTTTCTGGTCTCAAATCCCCTTCTCTGGCTCTCAGGGAGGGCCATTAGCTTCTGCTCCAGTGCGACTCTCCTTCCTTTCGTCTCACTTTGACTACATACACTGTCCATCAAGATCCTGTGTCGTCCCCCCCCCCTCGCTTTCTCTTTTCCATAGCCCTTCCTACCCGTGTTTGATACATATCTGCTGGTTTATGATCTCTCCATCTGGGTTCTGTATAGAACTGGGTCTCATTGAAGACAACAAATGTGGTTTTGTTTACCGCTACCTCAATCTGCGAGCCATTGCAGGCACTCAGATGCTTGCTGGATGAATGAAACCTAATGAAAACCCTTGAGTTCCCGCCACTCAGTCAGGAGCCCTGCATCCCTGGGGCTCAGCTGACCCGGCTCGTTTTCAGGTTCTTACCAAGTGCTTTACACTGCTGAGCTGGGTCAGGTAGTAGTGCAGAAACTGGGTTGTCTTCTCCCACATCACATAAGAGCTGCCGAGAAAAGCCAAGTCCCAGATGGGTCTCAGTCGGGGATCAATACGTCCGTGACTATCTGAGAAGGAGAGAAAAGCACATGTGTACTACGGTGGTTTTTAAGGCGAAACCTGGGAAATTTCAGTAATGAAATCAGGGATGTAGTATTAGATCAACTCACAGCAGTGTCTTGAGCCGGACATGAGGTCAAGAGAGAGATTGTGTGCTTTTGGAAGCAATGGGCTAAACATGGGGGTCAGGGGAGGAGCTTGCCATGCAAGATGGAAGACCCAAGTTCAACCCTTGGACTCCATATAAAGGTGGAAGGGGAAAACTGGCCTCACAATACTAGCCTCCACGGGTATGTCCCCCACCCTTCCACCCCCGACAGAAATCAGAATAAGTAAACACTAGAATTTGAGGACGAAAGGCAAAAGCTCGCATGTGGTTGTTCTGCAGAGAGCAAGGAGACATTAGATGTAATGGGTGTACGGGGGGGGGGGGGGGGGGGGGGGGGGGGGGGGGGGGGGGGGGGGGGGCTGGCACCTGACAAGTGTTCGTCAAAGAAAACTTATTGAGAGTAGAGCTGAATGGCCTTGGCTTCCTGCTCCACCATCCTCCTGAAACGCCTTGGCTTCCTGCTCCACCATCCTCCTGAAAGGCCTTGGCTTCCTGCTATACCATCATTCACTGTTGCATGATTCCCCTAAGGGTTTGGTCTCATCTGTCTCTTCTGCCAACAACCAAGCGCCTTCATGCTGAGAACTGAGCACAGCGGTACTCCGCTGACTTCTGGAGCTAACTTCTGTAACCCAGTTGTCGTTCCACCAGAACATGGTAATCATCGGGGAACTGCGACTTGGTTAATGTTAGTAGAGAAGTTTCAGACTTCTGCTGCCTGGCAGAATTATTAGCGCTTTACGAATGAACCTGTAGTGTCTCCTTGGTGTGAGCAGCTTAGCTGGATCATTAGGGTTCCAGAACGTGTAGTGCAGGATTCCAAAGCCACAGTGTCAGGAATACCTCTGCCTTGGTCCTGCTGTCACGGGGTTCTGGCATCCTTTCCCCTTCTTTTCCGTGATTGACACTTTCTTCACGCAGCTCACCAGCACTTACATCTTACTGTGGCTTGAGATTTGGGATCGCCAAATGCATCCCCCTCGAAGATAAACGAGTTGCCCTAACTACTGTCTGTAGTGGGGACACATGACAGGGTCACTGTACTTTAGCAACACAGGGGGTTACTGATGATTTGCAGCTCCTCGGGTCTTTTCCTCTGCTATAGATTGTGTTCATCCGTGTGAGGCTTGTGTACTAACTGAAGAGGAAAAACGATGCGGAGCGAGAATGAGATTGTCTTGCTTATTAATTAAGCTACAAACGTTCAGTGCTCTGGAGTTAACTAGATACTGACTAGAAACTGCTAAGGCTTGAACCGGCTACTTCAAGCCTGCCTCCATAGTTGGACTCAATCTAAAGCCAACGCTTTGGTTTGTTTTTATTTCTAGAAATTTCTAAATTCAATTGATTGCAGACATCTACTGTTACTTGATTTCGGCTACTCAATATATCAAAAGTCATTTCCTATTGGAAACTGGGTAAGTAGATTAAAAGGATAGTAACGATGAACAAAAGTATATTTTTCAACAAATAATATAAATAAGTTGATAATTAGAGGATTAAAGTAGGAATATATTGCATGATTTATTGAATCATAACATTATTTTATAATAAAAGTTCATGTCTTTTAAACAAAATAATATTTTTTTACTTCCTACTGATAATAGGTACTTTCTAAGAATCTAAGGCAACTGCCTCGATATATTACATCTTGCACGCATTTAGGGAAACAGGACTATCGCATTGACACGATGGGACAATGGGTCCACTAACATACAGCTCGCCTTAGAAACCTGAGAGTTTCCAGTAGAAATGTCTCTGGTCTCTTCAGCCTTCACACACTCAGACTACACTCTGGTGTATTTGTCTAGGAAGCCAAACCTTTTGGATCCTCAGCTACTTTTGCACATATGAACACCCAGGACCATTCAGTGTCGGCTGAACTTGCAGTCAGAGCAGAACTCAGATTCTGTTGATGAAAACTGCCCTCCCCTATGACTGAATTATGTATGCGTTTGTGGGTGTGCAGACATGTATGTATCTGTCTGTATATGCACATGAGTGTTCTGGTGCATGCATGGAAGCCAGAAGGGGTGTCAAGTCCCTTGGAGCTAGACTAGGCAGGTGTTTGTGGAATACCTGGCCTCCTACACAGGTGATAGGACCCAAACGCTATTCCTCACGATGGTGCAGCGAATTCTCTTCTCTGCCTTTCCAGCCCCAAGACTTCTTTGGGGGGGGGGGCGCGTTTATAGTAGCCAAATCTAGGTAGTCTATTGAATGGCCCCTATAAGTACGTAAGACTTCGTAAGTGAACAGGATCCAGTTGAATGGTTTTATTGAAAAGTGTTCCAAATCTGACGATACTGTGGCAAATGTTCCCGGAAGAAGTCCTATCCAAAGTCAGTAGCTTAGAGCCTGTACCGTTCTTGCAGAAGACCCACGCGGAGCAGCCCCCATCCACCTGCAACTCCGCCTCTGGGCATCTGATGCCTTCTCTACTCCATGGGCACGTGCTCTTACATGTGCATATGCACATGCACACACACATACACACACACACACACGAACACACATCACACAGTTAAAAATAAATCTTTTTTTAAGGAGCAAATGAGCCCTATTTCCCAAACTAAAGGGGAAACATGATCGCCATGAAGCTATTTATTTTTAAATATTAGTCACTAGATCACCTATCCCAAGCAGCATGAGTATCCTCAACAATATTCTGAATTCTCATAGTTGTTTGGCTCAAGATTTGATCTTTGTTGTCAGTGAAGGCTGAGGTGTGAATCACTCAGGCCCGGGATATTAGAAGTGCAAGCATTTAGTCAGTGTCAGTAAGTGGGGGCAGATGCAGTGACAGACGGAGCCTGAGCTCTCAGGTGTGGATGAGGAACGGAGGGGTCTCTGGGAAAATGAGAGCGTGTGGGAAGGAGAGCGCCAGGGCGGCCAGATGTCAAGCTCGTGCCCAAGCGCAAGTCCAGAGCTGACTTCTGTGGTTCAGGGAAATTGGATTTGCCAGTAAGTGCTGAAGGCCCTACTGCGCCCACACACTTTGCTGAGTGCCAAGACAAATGAGCTGTGCTCCACTCCAGCTGAGTCACCGCAGAGGGCAGGGCACGTCTCTGGGAGACGGCTCCACTGCCCATTAGCCACTGACCTGAAATGAGATAAACACAGCCCCGATGCAGCAACCCAGAACGGCCCAGACAGTCACTCGGCCAGCCCTGGGGCAGGGGGGCTGAGCAAAAATGTGGAGTATTTTGTCAGCTAAACCTCCTAAGGCTATCAAGGAGACTCTAGAAGTATCACCTCAGGGTCTAGACTCCCCTGCAGTCTGCGCTTGAATCTCTGTGATCTTTTTCGTTTTCAAAGCCTTCTGTCTTTTATTCATAGAGTCAGTTCTTGGGTTCTCATTCTGGGATATAAAATGGTCAGCCAAAGGGACTCATTGGTATATTGTAGAGATGAACAGAAAATGATACCTGTGAACTTGGTTTAAATAATGAGACACATCCCAATCCATAGCTGAACTTTAGCATCTCTCCAGACATGCAAATGTAAATAACCATCCCTTTTAAGGTTTAGCAATTATATATACTCCTGACTATAGGACCCCCAGCTACTGATTCATACCAGGGATGCGGTCGACATCCAGAGGAGTCTTCAGTTGCTTCACTTGCTTGTAAAGCAGATAATCTCTTTCCTGCCTCTTCATTTTCTCATTGAGCCCCGTGCAGGAGACATTAATGGCTGGTCTGGGTTTTTGATTCTTGAAAAACACCTTCGCAAAACATTTGCCCAGACGTTCCTCACCTTCCTGAAATAAAAAGTTTCAGAGTTACCAAAGAAGGCTCCTTATCAACTGTGCCCAGTGCAGCTCACACAAACACATGGGCTGAGCATCCATCGAGTGTGGCAGGCTGGCAGCAGCAGGAGGAGCCTCACTTTGTCGAAGGTAAGTTTTGTGTTCATGGATTGAGGTTAGCATGAACTGGAAGCTGGCCGAAAGCCAGAATCCCCGGGACACAGACTTCCGGACAGACCCCTGGGTGGCTGGATTGTGTTAATCAGTCCTCCTGTTGTGGGTAGCTATGAGCCTGGATTACAGAAGTGGAGGAAGGGTGCGCTGGGGAGGCCACAGCGTCATCACTCGCTGCTTTCTGACTGTGGGTGCAGTGTGACTCCCCAGTGTGATGGACTGTGCTCTGGACCTGCAATGGAGACACATCTTGTTTCTCACATCAATCTTGTCGGGATTTTCTCACAGCAACAGAAAGGCGGTCCCTCAACCTTGCTGCCATTTCAACTTTTTACCTTCTGATTTTGCTTTTACATAAGGATGCTGGAAATCTTACAAAGAACCCTGTTGGGCCCACCTTGGCTCACCTCTCTAGGATACTGGCTGCTTTGCTCTATCTGGAACTAACACAGTGGTACTTGGGTATTACGCTTACTAACTTGAGTCAGAAGACGAAGCGGGTTCCTATTGACGAAAATACCAGCACGTACGTGCATGAGTTAGCTCCTTCCCTAAATGCCAAAATGCTAACATCTAAAAAGGAACCCACTCCACATCTTCAGTTCACATGACTTGAACTGGTGCCTGTCTGAGCTCAGCTACTAACCCAGGCTATAAGAATTCTGCCTCTCTATTCTGAGGTCTCTACAAAATTAAACCCACCAATCACCCAGACTGGACACATTCAGATGCTTGCACTCAGACCGAGGATTCTGTGACCACCTTCACTTATGTCAAATCCAAAGACTTCGGGTGTGTATGCTCTTGGGTAGTGGTTTTTCCCCATCCTGGTCAAGGTTCTTTAGCTTGGCCATTAGATCCCCATTTCTATCCCCAGAAAAGCGCACACGCTTACAACCATCAGAATTAGGCTTGAAACGAAGAGTTCACAGTGACTAGCCCGCTAGCCATGGGTGCCCAGTCAGGGCGTGCTGATGTGACCGGTGGAACGGTTGAAGCAATAACCTTCATTTCTCTTTAGTGATTTCAATGGCATCCTGGTGTTGAGGCAAGAACCAGAAACAAACTCAAAAGGTCCCCAGTGAAGGGAAGGAAATTATAATCAAAGTTGGGTCTTCAAAATAAGCCCGTTTCTAGAACTAGCTTTTTTTTTTTTTTAAACAAACAGTCAGGCGGTGGTGGCGCACGCCTTTAATCCCAGCACTTGGGAGGCAGAGGCAGGCGGGTCTCTGTGAGTTTGAGGCCAGCCTGGTCTACAAGAGCTAGTTCCGGGACAGGAACCAAAACAAACAAACAAACAAACAACAACAACAACAACAAAAAACTACGGAGAAACCCTGTCTCGAAAAATCAAAAAACAAACAAACAAAAAACCTGAAACAAGCGTTCCATTGGGCAGCTTTCCTCTGGGAGTGTCTGTTCTGGATGGGAGGAGGGCTTGGTACCATAACTGACGTGCTTAGGAGTGGTGCCGCATAGAAAAACTGGAAGACTCTTTAGGCTCCCATCAGGGAAGCCCCTGCTCCTTTGAGGACAGCCATCCCCGGGGTAGAGGATGTCCCCTCTGTGTACCTCCCATCAGACAGTTCTGTGGAAACAGTGCCACTAAGATGAAAGTCCGACCTTCGCTCCAGTTGGCTAGCTGCACTCCGAGAGTGCTATTCCATCAAATCCACGGGAGCATGTTGTCGGTCAGAAAAAAAAACAGTCATCGTTAGCGTTTAGCGGCAATGATTTCAGTTTGCAAAACTAAAAATTAAAGGCACCTCCCTAATCCTTCCAGAAAAATCAACTCTACAGTTAATACGCAAAGTCAGTGTTATCGCGCGAGAACTTGCTTCTGATCCCGGCGAGCTTTCCTCCAGAGGCACTGGGTCAGGGGTGCCATGCCTTCTCTGAAACTCTGCCTCCCACGCTCTGATGTGGGGCACAATGGCCTGCAGTTCCAGGCTTCTTAGGCCCAGCCCACCACTACTGACAATCAGGGCTGGCCTCTCCACACAGATTCTGGTTGCTGCCTCTCAGTCTGACTCCACGCAGGGACGATCATCTGCTTCTAATTTCCACATAGGGTTTCTGCTTTCTCCTGAAAATGGGGTAAGGCAAACTAGCAAATCGTGGGCTGCTGGTGGGGATTGCAGGGAGGCAGAGAGAGCCTGTAGCGCGCAGGTGCAGAGAGAGCCTGTAGTGCGCAGGTGCAAAGAGAGCCTGTAATACGCAGGTCACCGCTCCGTGTTTGTTTGTTTGGTTTGGTTTGGTTTGGGTTTTCGAGACAGGGTTTCTCTGTAACTTTGGAGCCTGTCCTGGAAATAGCTCTTGTAGACCAGGATGGCCTTGAACTCACAGAGAGCCACCTACCTCTGCCTCCCAAGTGCTGGGATTAAAAGCGTGTGCAGCCACCACCCGGCTTCACCGCTCCATGTTTTATGCAATGCCATGTATAAGTGATTCTCTAACCTGATACCGAACTGGCCCTGTGCTGTGCCAGCCTACCAACTAGAAATGTCACCAGCTGACGGGATAAAGAACACACTGGCATTTCATAGTTAGTCATTCTAAGAACTATGAAGTGCAAGGAGGGACACCCAAGGGAGCCGTGACATTCTCTCCCAGGGCCGGACGGAAGTGGGGAAATGACAGGACGGTTTTTAAATGCAGACATATGAAACCAGCAATTGTTGAAGCCCTTAAGGAAAGACGAGAAAAGGGGTCCCCGAGTCCCCGAGCATGGTCCGGGAATTCTAAACCGCTGCCACGGAGCTCTGCAGCCTGACCTCTGTGACCTACACCGTGGATCAGGACAGATGAGTGCTCAGCCAGAACTCCTCTAATTTGCATGGCCTTTTTTACGTGTTAGAGATCGTACAACTGGAAATTACGTGCAGAGTGACTTCACAGTGTACCCAGAACAGTCCACCAGCCAGTCTGACTGTCTGCCTTTACCTGGCAGGGATTACACAGCAAAAAATGGTCCTCAAATGCTATCTCCCAGAAGAAATGGGTCATTTAGAGAAATTTTTAAGTGTTGCGCATAAGAAACATCCCTGCAATTCATTGGTCAGGGAGGCCCAGGAGAAGGGAGGATACTCAAAGCATTGTAACTAAATTTTCGAGCTTAATTCTGAGGACTTCAACCATGGTGGCAGGACACCAGGAAATCCATCTCAGACCAACCAGGAAGCTCTCCCTGCTGGCCGGGTTTCATAATTCTGGAATGTGCTCCGCAAGCTGCTGGAGAAAGAGAACGCGGGCCCCGGCAAGCCGCAACACTGACCTGCCTACAACGCTGTACCCAGGAGTGTGACAGGGACCGATGCTTATGGAGGTGACCATTCAGTTTCTGCTAAAAGGTGAGTCCGCTCCTCAGGAGCGATTTCATGTCTGGTGCTGTAAGCCTTGTCAAAAGCCCATGGCTCGGGAACCCATATGCCCCAGGGGTGTTATTTTGATCAACGATCGATCATGTTGTCCACTTCCTTCTTAATTATTTATGTTTATACCCTTAGATTTGTGTTGTTTTCCACCTTGGGCAGGGAAGCTTCTTTTTGCAGGGAGTAGCAGTTAATTCTGAGTCTCATGAGTCTCAGCCATCCATGAGTAGAGGGGACATCTATGTCACCCTCCCCATCCAAGTCTCAGGGAACCTCAAAGAAGAGTGCCCAGAGGGTGAAAACCTACGGAAAGGTCTCCGTGCTAGAGAGATGGGGCCATGTTGAGAGCACTGGCTGCTCTTCCAGAGGACCCAGATTTGATTCTCGGCACCCACACGACACAAGTGTCTGTAACACCAGTTTAAGGGGAGTCCAGCGTCTTCTAGCCTCCAAGGGCACCAGGCACGCACACGGTACACAGACATGCATGACAGCAAAACATCCATATACATAAAACGATTGTTAAAGGCTGTCTTCCATGACAGGGCTGATGCACGCATCCACTGAGCTCTCAGCAAATGTGGGAACCTCACAGGGTCAAGCCAATCAAAATTCTCACATGGACTGGGGTGGGCCTGCTGAGGTCCCACCCCTAGGTGAGGAGTTATGGTCAGTTGGTGGCTGTTGGAGGAGGGAGACTCACTTTTTTTTTTTTGGTAACATGGCCACTGGTAGGTTAGCCATGCCCCAGTGGATGGCCCCATACATATCTGTATGTGGTCAGTGCTAATTAGTAATATATATATATATATATATATATATATATATATATATATAATAATGGATATGAAGTTAGGAGGAAGATAGGTTGGTGGGTGTTGAGGAAATTTGAAGCACGATTAACAAAAATTAAGAGACAGAAATTGGGGTTCAACTTGAAGGCCAGAAAAGCAAAACTGCCAGTCACTGGTTCTTACCCTGACCTCAGTCTGAACTGGCAATGTTGCCTCCAGTAAACCTCAGAATGACACTGACGTTTGGGCGAGCTTTATTTATTAAAATACAAATGAGATGCCAATGTGGGAATTAGAGAAAGGCACTAGCGGGTGAATAAGCTCAAGATACATTGTGTGTATGTATGGAACTTGCAAATAATAAATTAAAATATTGTAAGTGAAGACCGAACATATTGACTTAAGAAAAAAGCTCACCATAACAGTAAAAGTAATTCACCAGTGGAGTCTCTGCAACCTTCCTGCCTTACACGCAGGCTAGATTCCAGTTAGTGCCGTCCGCTGTCTTCTCGGAGCATGCTCAGTAAACATTTCCCTTCTGTCCTGAAGAGTAAGTTACTGCCTTCCAGTCCTCTCCCACTACTGTGGTGGGTACCCAGTCTCACGTTTTTCATTAAAGAATGTATTTACAGATGCGGCCAATGGGTTACATCACTAATTAGGGCAACTTACCTCCTCCAGGTTGTAGCGCTCTGTGCTAAACACCAGGTTCACTTCGCATCCCTCTTGAGGGTCGACCTGAAATGCAGAAACAGAATCTTAGCATGGTGGGATCATCACGGCTATTTTTCTATCTGGGACTTATTCATTTTTTAAAAAAAAATATTTATTTATTTATTATGTATACAATATTTTGTCTGCGTATATGCCTGCATGTCAGAAGAGGGCGCCAGACCTTATTACAGATGGTTGTGAGCCACCACGTGGTTGCTGGGAATTGAACTCAGGACCTTTGGAAGAGCAGGCAATGCTCTTAACTGCTGAGCCATCTCTCCAGCCCCCAAGAATTTATTCTTGTTGGGTTACAGGGGTGCACACTTTTAATCCCAGCACTCAGGAGCAGAGGCAGGTGGATCTCTGTGAGTTTAGACCAGGACTACATAGGAAGATTCTGTTTCAAATAAAATAAAACAAGCCATGTTCTTGGGACCGAGAGATGACTCGTAGTTAAGAGAGATTTCTCCTCTTTCAGGGGACCCAGGTTCAATTCCCAGCATCTGCATTGTGACTCACCACTGCCTGTTATTCCAGTAAAGGGGGTCCAGTGCCCTCTACTGGCCTCCAAGGGCATCAGACATGCATATAGTGCACATACACACATGTAGGTAAAGCACTCATATGCACAAGAATTTTAAAACTATTACCAGCATCATGTTCTTGGGGCACTGAGGCAAGTCAGTGGATCTGCTGTGACTAGGCCTCAGGGACACTGGAGAGTCTTCCAGACTTGGACTGCTCTGCTTATGGTTTTACCCAATCACAGAGACAAAGCTGGGAAAGGGATATGGAAAACCCAGAGTGGATGTTGGCTTTTAGAGCAGTCATTCAGTGAGAAACAGGCGTGAGGACAGGCAGGAGGTACTTAGGCAGGAAGTACATCAGGTTGTACGATTACCTCTGATTGGACAAAGGCAGGAAGTACATAGCCCAGTAGGTTTTGCCTGTAGGTTTTGCCTAATGTAATTTGGAGTCATACTCTGGGAATGCTAGTGTGGATCTGGTCAGTATCCATAGTCTTGGCCAGGATTTAAAAAGCTTGCTTTAAATCTGGCTCAAAAACTGTGGTAGTGGCCTTATTCTTACCTAGTTGGATTAACAGCAGCAAGCACTTATACCCACTAAGCCTTCTCACCAACTCCTAAACTACCTCCTGAGCTAGACAAAATGTGAAACAAAGGGTTGGAGGTGGCGCCTCAGGGGGCATGGTCAGAGCCCACAGTAGGCAATGCTCCTTAACCACAGGCTCTAGGCCTTTAATGGCTTGCTGCCCTGGCTCTGAGTCCCTGCCTTCCACATGTGACCTTAAGGACCTGGCCATGGGCCTGGCATGTTCCCTGGGGTGCTGTAGTTTCTGAGTGCAGTTGTATCTGTGGGAGCCAGAACTTCCCTCAGGTTTCCAGATGAGAAAGGGGTGTCAGACATGGAGGGCGAGCCCCTTACAAGAAGAGGAGGCAGAAGGAGCCAAATCAGATAGGAAGCATCTGAAGTGCGCAGGAGGACTTAGCAGAGGTGGTCGAAGTGTGGAAGTGGACAGGGTCCTCCAAGGATGACACAGAGAAAGAGAAGAGGCAACAGAAGCATCAGCCTTCACGGCAGTAACAAATGGCGGCTCCTGATTTGCCAGACGGAAGCCCTCTTGAGGGGCTTCCTTATTCTTAAAAAATTCTGCACATTTAATTTATTTCTGTTGTGGTTTGCTTGAGACGGGGTCTCCCTTGCAGCCTTGACTAGTCTGGAACTCACCATTTAAAACTCACAGGGATTCATCTGTCTCTACCTTGAAGCGCCCTAACTAAGGGTAATAGGGGATTTAAGGTCATATTTATATTGCCAGATTGTTGGAAACATATGAAGCCAGGTGAGGTCGATAGACTATTTTTAGACAGGATGGGGGAAGTGACAACCTGACCAGGCTCATCAAGGCTCTGAATGTCACACCTAACCCATTGTGCTCCACGAGGAAGAAGAGAGACGACACTTAAGGGCTCCACATAAGCGGGTCACTAGTTGACAAGGACACAGGAGCCTTGTTTCTTCTGGAAGCTTCGGGCAGAGGCAGAAGTGGGGTTTATGAGCATGAAAATGACAAGCATTTGTTGCCAAGTTACAATTAGAAATTTCTCCAATCAGGAGTCAAAGACTAGGGACTTTCCTTGTGTGTTCTGTCATTATCAACCAACACAGAATGTGAGTCCAGCCAATCAGATTCATTTGTTCTTTCTGTTGTTCGGAGTAGCCATAATGTCTCAGAGAACTAAGGGGCATAACAGACTGTTTCTATTGTCTACGGAGGAGGTTAGTCAGTCACTGGGAAGTTTCCACCTCCCCCAGGACTTGGAAACCTACACTTTACTTCACCCTACAGATAAAAATGGGGTCTGAAGTCAAAATGGCAGTTACTGAGGACTGGGTGCTTTTGCTTGATCTCTTCAGAAGCTGAGCCAGTCCCTCTCTGAAATGTTTCTTTCTTTGTTTGACTCTTCTCATTTTAACTATGCACCCGTGAAAGCTTCTACTTTTCATCTCAAATAGGATTTTAGTACTTTATCGTGTATCAAGGCTCTTACTCTTATCTAATCTCCCCAAAGCCTCCCCGTCTTCCTTACCCCGAGTCACAAGCTGCTTTGCTGGCCCGTGTGAGATAAGCCCCACAAGGCCAGGCCACCTTCATCTTGAGAGATTGGACTCTCACTGTCCTTGATTGGCAGCCCGTGCTCTTCAGTAGCCCAGAGGGTCTGCCTTACCCCAAACCCTGTGCTAGGTGAGGGAAAAGCAGACAAAAACAATACCATTGTCTGCCCTCGGGAAGTCTAGAGCATTAAGGACTCATATGTGCCACTGTAGACACAATTATCTGATTTAAGTTGACTTAAGGGCTTTGGAAGGCTAGGATCCAATCTAGGGATCTGGAGGTGACACTTGAGTTCAACTCTGAAGACAGACGAGGAACTGGAGGGAGTGGGTGAGGGAGGAGAAGGTTAAAGGGCCTGAGGAGAACTGGAGGACAGAAAGGCTAGCGTCAGTGCCTGAAGCAGCTGACCAGGTGGGTGAGGGCTGCCCTGCAGGTTACAGTGCACATGACTTGGGGTGGGGGCTTTAAGAATGCCCTTGGCGGGAGAGCAGAGATGGATACCCACAGCGAGAAGGGAGGATGGGACAGAATGCCGAGAGTGAAGGGTGCTTCCTGAGGGGACAGGAGGGACTTGAGCCAAGGCAGGAATCACAAATGTGGACAGAAATGCATGCTGGGTTGATACAAGCCCCATCAGAAGGTACAAAAACGGGGCTGGAGAGATGGCCCAGCGATTAAGAGCACTGGTTGCTCTTACAGAGGGCCCAAGGCAGTTTCTTTATTAACCAATGAAATCAACACAAAACAGAAGACCCTCCCACATCACAAAGTGACTTGGCACAGGTGCCCCACCCAGAGCTTAAGGTCTACATTTTTATTAGTTTTCTCATTGTTAGAGTGCCTAGAACCAGGACTTTGGGAAACACAATGCAAGGTTTTGAACTTAGGCCCCTCTTGGTCGACTGACCCCTCCCCCGCCCACCACACAGTCTCTCTGCCTCTTACATAAGAGGCTTCTACATCTGTGATATAAAAAAGTGAGAACATTTCATTGATTTTGAAAGAGCAGAATCCAATACCGTGCAGAAGCGAGCCAGCCCCAGCTTTCCCATCACGGGGAGTAGACTGCAGGGACAATCTGAGTGTCTAACGCCCAGCCTCCCGTGCCACCCAAAATGACCATCTGCAGAACAGATGAGGATGCTGTACCACTTTCTTAGGCACAGCCAGAGGGAGAGTGCCTCGTTCCCACACTTTCCAGAATAACGTTCTTTGCTAAGAAAAGGCAGACAAAGCAAGTGGCCATGTGACTACAACACAAAGGAATTAGCAGGGGCTCTTTGTAGTTCTGTGAGAAAGGGGAGTGGATGTGCTACAGCCTAGGACATAATGCCTTACCATCTGGACCATTAGTGCCATAGAGTTTATATTGAATCTGGGCTTTGTGCACTTGGTTTGTAGAGCCCTTAGTTCCTGCTCCCCGGTGGCCATTAGAAGAGCTGTATCTGCTCTTTTTGGCTGTACTGTCCTGGCTTCTGGGAATTAATCAGTGCCTTGACTTTGTTGGGCTTGACTTGCAGTCCTTTGGGAGGGTTGGGGGCTACTTTCAAAATTCTGTTTGAGAAAACACGCAATGAGGTGCCTTCAAAGAGCACCCTACACCTATCTTTTTTTTTTTTTTTGGTAAGCAAAAGCTCCTCAGATCCTTATCAAATCAATACCATGTGTTCATTTAGTGCTTATGTATAAAGCATCTTGTAAGCCATTGGGAGGGAATGAATTTATGTCTGTACCTATTACAATCAACCAGATCTATCTATCTATCTATCTATCTATCTATCTATCTATCTATCTATCTATCTATCTATCTATCATCTACGTATCTATCTCTATCTATCATCTATCCATCTACTATCTATCTACTATCTATCTCTATCTATCTATCTCTATCTATCTATCTATCATCTATCTATCTACTATCTATCTATCTATCTATCTATCTATCTATCATCTATCTACTACCTATTATCTATCTGTCATCTATCTATCCATCATCTATCTATATATGTCACCCATCCGTCTATATATATCTGCCACTCTCATTCTGTGCTTCTCCTGACTTCCCATAGATCCTGTGTAGAAACTTATATCACAAAGCCTTGAAGTAGATATTTCACTATTGCCATTTTATAAATGAAGAAACAGGCAACTTGTCCCAGAACGAAGAACTGCCCTGTCAAGAGCTGTCAGTTGTAACATATGACCTATCCTCAGAGCCCATCCTCCCAAGACTGCGAACACAGAGGCTGCAAAAGCAGGTGTCAGCAGCCCCTTTCAAGAAAAGGATGCCTGCAAGCCTGCTGCTGGTGTGTGCGCGAGGGAGCGGTGGAATGAATCCTTGGCCTGAGGTGGACTTTGTACGGTATCTGCAAGCCAGATCCTGTAGATAAGAACCTTTCTCTGGGAGACACTGGCCAAGGAGGACCTCTGTACTGATTTGCTAAGGTTTCATAGTAAAGGATCACAAACTGAGTGTCTCTAAACAACACGTAGTTGGTAGTAGGCGGAATCCACTGCTGCCTCTTCCTGGCTCCAGGCGGTGGGTCCCATTCCCTGACATCCCTGACTTGCAGCTGCATCGCTCCAGCCTCTGCCTCTGCCTTTAAATGGTGATCTCTCCTCCTCTGTCTGTCCCTTCTCATGGCCCTTTTAAAAGGACAGCAGTCACTGGATTTAAGGCTCAGGTTAATACAGTAGGACCTCATTGTCCCTCAATTTCATCTTCCGGAACCCTCTTTACAGTAAGGGAGCATTAACCAGCTGGAAGAAGACTTGAACAGACCCCTTTGGAAGGATATGATACAATCCCTAACAGTTCGGATGTAAGGATGCCCTGGAACTGTAGGAACCTTGAAGAGAGACCCTTTTGGATACATTGTGAATGGAAGCAAACTCAGGGTAGGTGTGGAAAGTGTCAGAAAAGATATGGAACAAGACAAGCAAGAGACAGAAAAACTGCTCCAGACAGGCAGAGTGTGAGCCAGTACACAGGAGCGGCCCGGATCTAGCGCTGGCACATCAACATGGGGTAGACTTGGGGTTAAGGTCACAGTGCTGGGCAGGGGCCAGGTTAGAGGAGGTCTCCTACACGGACTTTATCCTGGTATTGTAGTTGCTCACCAGAATGCACTAAAGGGGCTTGCTAAAACACCGTGTGCTGGGCCCACCCACCAAGTATTAATTCAGGCAGTCTGGGGCGTGGTCTGAGAACTTGTTTTTTAACCAATTCCAGCTGCTATCAATGCTGCTGGTCCTGGGACCACACTTTGAGAAGTTCTTTCTCACTGCTGCGTGGAACCATAGAAGTTCTGAGGGATAAAAAGTGACAAGTAGCTCCTTCAGTAGTGAAGCTAAGGCATCAGCGGGGTCAGCGATATAGAGGACTTATTTCAAACTGTGGTCAGTGTAAGCTCCCAGAGTCTCCGGAGAATCAAACTATGATGCTTCAGAAATCCAGGTGGCAAGGCCACCCTCTGCTTCAGCAGCAACTGATGGGCTATAAATCTAGTGTGGGCTATTTTCCAAGAAGGGATATTTGCAAGTGGCAGTCTGAAATGAAATTATTTTTTTAAAAGAAAATTTACTTCTTGCTTCCTGTTACATGGGTAAGTACCTTGCTTTAATGGAACGAGGTACTTACCCACGTAACGATGTGTAGCTGTGTGTAGATGTCTTAGTTACTTTTTTATTGCTATGACAAAGCGCCATGACCAAGGCAATTTATAAAGGAAAGTACTTAATTTCCGGCTCCTGGTTCCAGAGGGTTAGCGTCCATGGCCGCTGTGCTGGGAGGCCTTGCAGTGGGCAGGCAGGGTTGAAGGCATGGGGTGCTAACACAAGGGCTTCGGCTTGATGCACAAGCAGAGAGAGCTAACTGGGAATGTGATGGCCCTTCTTCAGGTGAGAGAAACCCTTGAGAATCTTAGGGTTCAAAGTTCTCTGCTCACTAGGGTCCTTCCAGACATCCCCATCCCAAGTTACAGGATCTCAATCCTTCCTGGTTAGTGGCCTTACTTGAATTGGACATTCTCGGAGGCTGGGGTTTGAGTTCTTTTGTCATTCAGCCTCGTCATGAGGGCTTTGGTTTGCTTTTCTACAGCTTGAGCTCTCTGGCTGCCGAAGATTCTCTCTTAAGGAACATTTAGAAGCCTTTGGACTGTTTATGCACACTGGGAGCTAGGCAATTGTATAACTGGGTTCACTCCCATCGTTACCATATCCTGAGATGCTGGCTGTTGGTTATATCACAGAGCTCACTCTTTGGTTTTGCTAATTTATCCAGGGGCACTAGAAGCAGCCAGCCAGAATCATTATGTTCTTTGTCTTTCCACAAACTGTCAAGTTTTATGCACAGAGTCACTGAGTTCTTTGCTTCTCACAGTAAGTGAGTCAGGATAATCAAATGTATTTATCTCAGCTTGTTAATCACAGTTCACACTGTAGACTCTCAGGGCTCTCCATGGCTGCTAGGAGAGGCTGCAGTCACTAGAGGTGTCGGAGAATTGGAAAGCTTATTTCAGAGACTTTTAAAGGGAATTTAGGTCAGACATGGTGGTGCACATCTTTAATCCAGGCAGAGGCAGAGGCCACAGGTGATTGCTGTGAATTTGAGGTCAGCCTGGCCTACACAGTCAGTTCGAGGGAAGCCAGGGCTTTGTAGAGAGACCTGTCTCCAAAAGGGTTTTGGCATAACCAGGTAATGGTGGAACACACTTTTAATCCCAGCACTCCGAAGGCAGAGGCAGGCAGATCTCTGTGAGTTCCAGGCCAGCCTGGTCTACAGTGAGTTCCAGGACAGCTTGACATTACACAGAGAAACCCTGCCTTGGGAACAGGAAAGGTAGAGGGGGTGGGGCTACTAGAGTGTCTTACAGGCTATGGTCCAGTTAGTCCAACAACGGCTGTCTCTTGAAGAAATCTGGTAGATGTTTAGTCCACGGGGCTCCGTCTTTGCTCTGTTGGAGTCCTGAAGAATCAGGTTCTAACACGAAGGAATGCCTCAGCACCAGGGTGGATGGATTTGCCAATGAGAGTAAGGGCAAACAGGCAGAGTGAAATCTTCCTTCTCCCATGTCCCCTTTGCTGAGCTGCCACCAGCGATGGCCCAGATTTAGGGTGGGTCTTCCCACCTCAGTGGTCCGATCAAGAAATATCCCTCACATGGTACCAATGTCCAGCTGCTTGGGTTTTTAGTTCATTCCAGATGTATTCAAGTTGGCAGCCAAGATTAACCACTGCAGCAGCGTGTGTTTTAAGATCCTTAGGGGGTGCCTGAAAACGCAGTCAATACGAAGCTCCCTGTGTGGTATTTGTCTATAACTGCATACCTGTGATACTGTCAATAAACTAGACACAGGAATGGATTAAGAGTTCATCTTAGTTGTCAACTCTACTGGATTGAGAAATGCCTAGGAAATTGGTAGCGCACAGCTCTGGGTGTGTCTACAAGAATGTTTCTGGAGATGATTGGCATGTGGCAAAAGAAACAGAGAAGAGAAAACACACCCCGTAGGCCCCAAACGCCCTGAAAGCCCTGAACGCCCTGAACGTGGCTCTAATCGGCCAGAAGTGCAGATGGAACAAAAAGATGGAAGGAGGAGGAATCTCATACATTGGATGATTTCTCTTCCTCTTAACCTATGGAACACTTTATTTAAAATTCTGAAGGAAGGCAAGTGACTATTTTTAATAGTAAATTTTGTTCTTTCATAATTCCACGTGTACACTGTGTCCTGGTACATTCAACCTCCTGAGCAGGCATTCTTGCTTTGGCCGTTATCTGTGGACGAGATAGTTCAGCCTTCGGCTCTGCCCTTGCTCAGTTACTCACTGAGCCTTCAGCCTCAGATTGGGACCACAGCATCAGCACATTCTCTTCTTCTGCTGTCAGGCTCTGGAAGTGAGCAGCCGCTGGTTTTGCAGGTTTTCCATCCCACAGGGGGCTACTGGGGGACTAACCTGCCTCTACCTGTGTAAGTCCATGTAATAAAACCCCACTTAAATTATATGGACACTCTCTTGGTTCTGTTCCACTAAAGACCCCTGGCTACTAGGAAATAAAATGGCTTCAACACAAGCCCTGTAATTCTGCGACAGTTGATCTGATAACCAGTCTAGCTACTGAGTGACTAGCTGGAGGGTAGCATATACAGCGTGGATACACTAGACACATGCGTGATTCACATACAGGGCAGGGCAGAGCAGGCTAGCATGAGATTTCATACCATCAGGGTGGCTTGTATTTTAAAACTTAGCAATTATTTATTTCTGAAAATGTCCACTTCGTATTTCTGTTATCGACCACCAGTAAGAAACCACAGAGAGCAAAAACCACCGTGGCAGAGGCAGTGCTATATATAGCGCTGGTATGTGCATCAAGAAGTAAAGAGCACACGTTCTAAGAACGGCTCTATCAATTCACTTCTTCTTTTCAGTGAAAGCTGTTCATCATCAACCGCAAAGTTATTTTCATCCTAATGGATCGGAGCTGTTTCCCTCTGTTTCTGGGGCAGAATCTGCTTAGGCTCCACCCAGCGGCAGGTTTCTTCTGTGTTGCTTTGTCTCCGAATCATTGTACAACGCATTGAGCCGGGAGGTATAAGTATTAAAGAGAAGCCAAGGAACTAGAAGACAAACGACAGGTATTTATCCATCCCGAGAGCACAGTTCGCAAATTCAACTCCCTATTTAAATTCATTTGCAACGCAAGAACCTGAGTGATAAGACACCCAAACGTAAGGCTCACGTGTGAACGGAAGCCCTGTGCTCCAGCAAAAATACTCCCTCCGTTCTCCTCTCTGCCATTGCTTGTTAAACCCTGTCCCCCTCCTTTTGTTGGGCCATGGCTGAGGACTTTCCACATTTTTCATGCTGGGGTGGTGGGCGAGTGAGAAGCAGGTTACACTGTCGCGCTCAGAGGGCTTCCTGTCTCCCCTCTCATCGCAGTGGGACCCGCCGCTCTAACATTCTGCTTCTAAATGTCCCCTCCATCTTCATATTTGGTGAGAAAAGATAAATGTCAGGCTATTCCAAAAAAAGCAAACCTCTCCACTTTATAAGGTTACTTTGATGAGTCAGGCTTGCTTGGAGAAAAATAACTCATTTGTAAATAAAAATTGTTGGGCCATTCTTAGGTTCTAGACAGAGTGCATATTATATTATGCCCTGGAATTATATTAGTGCATTTCCTCCTTTTAGGCAAGGGCAGATAAAGCAAACTGAGCTCATATTACAGAAGTTGTTCACATTCGTAACAGGCCACAGCCAGCCATGGTTTCAAGAGCCAGCAAAGGGAACAAGGGCAGCCGTTTCCCAAGGACCTTGAGTACTTGGCGGTGTGGGAGGTACTTTTAGGGGCCCCAGCGCTGGTGTGGCTGGACAAACAACTGGGATTTTCCCCAAGGTCATTCATAATCATTATCATGAATAATCTCTATATATCGTGAATAACCATAATACACTGTAATCGTTATGATGAAATTACCCTCGGTTATTCTGGAGACAGGAGATGGGACACTGCTGGCTGGGAGGAGAAGAGACAGGACCATGAGCCAAGGAGCTCAACTGGCACCAAACAGGCAAGGGAATTGGGGCTTCTGCTGAACCTCCGGGGGGCAGCGTGACCCACTGCAGACCCCTGACCTCTAGAACTGCAGGTGAACGTATCTCACGTGTTGAACCCACGAGCATTATGGTAATGTGTCACGTGAACATAGGAAGAAAGATAGAGAATTAGTCGTGGTCCCTAATGTGATGTTTGCTGTGGACATGGACACATGTTCTTGATGTGACCCTGAATTTGCATAGATCCACTTTACAAGCACACACAAGATTCTCTTTCACAACTTGATTTTAGTGGCGATGATGATGATACCTTATGCAACCACAACAAATAAACCAAATGGAAACATGTCAGGGCTCCTAGTCGTAACCAGTGTGGGGCTGGCTCTCTAAAACATCCTCCGGATGACTTGCCCCTGCCCTGGCTGTATGCATGCATGGAGTGACTCACTGCTTAGCAGTCACTGAAACTGTTCATCTTTTAGTATTAAAAATTAATCTTTGGGGGATTGAGTATTTGCATTCAACTTCCAGTGGAACCATTAAGAGCCTTAAAGGAAGGCTTTAGGGAGGACACCCAAGAAGATCAACCTGCCCCCAGCCAGTAGTCTTTACTTGGGGCATTGCTAATACCACGTGATTACAAACACCCTGGTCGTACATGTGGAAAACCAAACGTGAAATGTTATGGACAGGACTGTGAACAAAATCAACTTGTTACAGAGCAGTTGAGGGCATTCCTATTTGCTGACTCATCTGGGTTCAGTCGCTTGGACAACTTGGGGCAAGGGACAAGGAAAATCACACCTAGGTTTTATACCGCTGGCAGTCCCTGCCAAATACTGGACCCGGATCCTGCCCTCTAGGAGCTGGTGTGGTGGGCAAAGACTGTAGTCTGTCTGAGTCTCTCCGGGCCAGGCCAGGAGTGTGCTACTTTGTGTGTGCCTGTGCTCTGTGCCGTGAGGTTTCCTCCTTCGGCAGCTTGCATCCCTAATGGCAGCATGGCCCTACAGGGCCTCTGATTTGACTGCCGTCTCATGAAGGACCTAAAAGTTAAGGGTTTTTTTTTTTTTTTTTCAGGGAAGGGAAACCTGACTTTGTCTTACTATTTTATTATCTTTCGTATGCATCGCAGCCTCTCTGATTCTCCAATTTTTGTCTCCGTGTAATACGTCCTA
Organism: Alexandromys fortis; assembly: GCF_014885135.2. Lineage (NCBI taxonomy): Eukaryota > Metazoa > Chordata > Mammalia > Rodentia > Cricetidae > Alexandromys > Alexandromys fortis. The sequence continues at coordinate 4,838,823 of NW_026067939.1, forward strand.
CGTAATGCATTGCTTTCCTAGTCTTAATGACTGACTCTGAATTATTGACATTAATGGAGAGAAGGGCCCAAGAGGAGTCGTCATTGGGTGTCTAATACTGTACTGAAGTGCTCCGTCGACTGAGAAGCGGTGCGTTCCTTTCTCAGTGGAGCGCATGCACTCGGAGCTGCGTGGCCCAGGGGACGAGTTCTGCTCCTGCTGCAGGCCTGCGGTAGTCTCAGTCTCAGTCCTGAGAGCGGCAGCTGCTCTACCTTCTGGCCTGACAAGCAAGGTCTGACTCACCTCCAGGCCAGCTATTTAAGATGCACTTACCACCTGATCGGCCACCGACTGTTGGGTGAGCTGTGAAGAACAGGTATAAAACATGTGTCCAACCCGCTGACCTAGGTTGCATCCTATTTCTGTGATAGAGGCCGTGACCAGCTCGGGGAGGAAAGGGTTTCTTTGGTTTACACTTTCCTATCATGGTCCATCACTGAGGGAAGCCAAGATGGGAACTCAAGCAGGGCAGGAACCTGGAGGCATGAACTGAAGCAGAGGTCACGCTGCTTTACCGACTCCCCGTGACTGTCTCAACACCCCCTTCTTCTTAAATATACCCCAGGGCCACCTGCCCAGGGTGGCGATGCTCCCAATGAGCTGGACTCTCCCACATCAATCATTGATCCAGAAAATACTTAGACCATAGGCTTGTCTACAGGCCAATCCGATGAAGACATTTTCTCAGTTGAGGTTCCCTCTGACCAGACTTGTGTCGAGATGCCAAGAAAACTAACTAGCACACTCACAAGGTCCAAGTTCAGTGCTCTGGAAAGAATCGACGGGGTCGTCTCTTCAACTCGTGCGGTGTGAGCAAGCCACGATTGTGGAAGAAGCAGGGGAAAGGCCGGAGTAGAGGACTAGGTACCTTATCCTTTCTATGCGCACACCCCACTGGCCGCAAACCAAAGATGGAAACCGAAGTGATGTGTCCTTTCTTGCTAGAAAGACCCCATAACGCTCCAGTTTAACAGCCCGATGTCAAAATTACTAGTTTTTATTGGAATAGAGCATGGGCAATCCCCTCCCCCAACACACCTTGCCCAGCTCTTTGAATTGTGTCTGGTCCTGGATGGGAACGGGACCCTGACCAATTTCCCAACAACAGCTGATTGCTGAATAAGGTGGCTGGCTTTCTTAGGAAGTATGTGCCCACAGAACTCTGCTCAAGTCCACGCATCTCAGTGACAGCAAAGTGTCCAGGAGTGGAGAAACCCATGGGCCTGACCCTGGACACCCAGAAGCCTAAGAACCTTCCAACACCACGGGGAATCTGCTCTGCTCCAACTGTGACCCTGCAGCTGGGCCACATCGTAGCAGAAAAGTAAACGTTTTTGGTCATGGAATGGTAGTGTATGACCAGGAACAAGGTGACATCGGGTAGGCATAGCAGAGAACACGGGACACCACCGTAACGTCTCATCTTCAATCAGGAGCCAGAGACTTGCACTTTCTTAAATCATAATCTACAGTGATTACTGCATTTGACCACAAGAGGGCAACAGTGTTTCTAGAATGAGGACTCTCGAGGCTTAAGAGAAACAAGGAAATCTCCAGGCTGGAAGACCTGTCTTTAAACATCTTTTGGTCCCCTGGCTTCCATTTTTGTTTTGTTTGTTTGTTTTGTTTTTAGACAAAGTCTACATCAAGAATTGCATTCATTATCATGGCCTGGTTTATGCACATAGATTTGGACCACAATGGGAAACACCTCTCTTGCTTTTGCCATTCACCCTCATGGTGTATGGCCCAAGTCATTTCATTACATAGGACTTTGGAGGTAGCTCAGTGGTTGAACATGTGCCTAGCATGTATGGGGCTGTGGGCTCAATCCCTGGAGCCGAAAATTAAAACAACTGGACCCTCAGCAAATGATCTCATAACTTGCTAATAGGCCCTTACCTCGAAAACCAGACTTAGTCCCAGCCCCTCACATTTAAAAAAAAAGGCGTATTCCCAGCCCTAAACGAAGAGGGATCCCTATGAGTTCTACTTCTCCCACTCAGGCACCCACTTGCTCCCCCTGGCTCAGGACCAGGTGAAGGACAGATGCAGCATGGCAGCCTAGTGCATTATCCTAACAAAGTGCCCATGGGATGGAGATTCTAACCAGAGGGTGGCCATCTACCTACAGTAGATGAGTTCCCTGAGGGCTGCGGCTTCTCTCGCCATTGGAGCTCCTACAGGCATCTTTCTGGAAGCTGTCCCCATCAGGCCAAGTTTGTGTCACCTAAGAGAGGTGGCTGAACACTTCAAAGCAAAAAGAATGCCAAAGACGCCTTCCTAAGGTTGCTATTCCACATCTGAAGTAAGGCCACAAAATCCAGCTTCATGCCTAACACAAAATGTTCAAGATTTAGGGACTGGGCAATGGGCTACCTCTAACTCTTATTTTGATACTTTGCCTGCTTTATCATATGACACAACTTTTATAACCACCCGGCATTGGCAGAATATGTTATTTCCATCCTAAGTGGGGTGATAGCTGGAGAATACTTATATACAGGTCTCCAAGTTGTGTGGCTCTTTGGAGGTAAAACAAGACCCAATTTAAAGCATCAATACAACCTGCTTCAGACCCTAGGAAGCCAGCTTACTGCAATCCCTGGCCAGGAATCGGCCCCCATTCCCAGGCATTCCTCTTGATTCTGCCACCCTCCCAGACATTTGCATGCCCTTGTTAGATGTTTATCTTTCCAACACTGGCCTGCTTGATCATCTTTAAGGGTGGACCTTTCTTCAGTAGCCTTTTAAGGAAAACGATTTGACTAGATTCATGGCGGAAATTGGTTCTTGGCACACTGACCTCTTTTCCTTGGCTCCCGCAATCACATAAATGTTAAAAACCAGGGAGCTCAAGGGTGGTTAAGAGGAAGCATAACATCAGGGAATTGTTTCTTGGGCTGATGTCTTGGATCCCATGTTTTAATTACTCTCACACTCACCACTTGCAACGAAGTAGGGTCTCCTTAAAGTTCCGGAACACAGCTACAGATAAGCCATACCAGAGCTCTTAGTGAAGGTTTTAAAATTGTATTTTTTTTATTATGTGTGTGCATGCATGCCATAGCAGACGCATGGAAATCAGAGGACAACTTGGGGGAGTCAGTTGTCTCCTTCCGTCCCCAGGTCAGAGAACCAAAGTCACCTACCAGGCTTGCCAACAGGCACCTTTACCCAGCAGCCACCTCACTCACCCTCTTTATGATTTCTGAAAATCATCTTGGAATGCAGGAAAATCCCTGGTCTTTGAAAACTGGTATACTTTGTCAGTCTGGGTGTTTTGCTTTGTTTTAACAGAGAAGTCTCCCCCAGATAACCAGGGAGGCTGCCTTCAGGGCAAAAAGACGTGACCTCCTTTTTCTGATAAACTAGTAAAGACTGGAGCTTGGGTGGGGCGTGTCCCTGAGACAGTAAAGGTTTTTGTTTGTATACAATCACAATAGTTTGCCTTTTCTAGAAATAAGGAGCAAGGCTGACCGTCCAAAGGGCGGTTCACACCATCTGATCCCAGACAGAGAACAGGCGTTACCATCCTACCGATTTCAATCTTAACGCTCAGAGCTACACACTCTGAGGCCGCGGGACTGTGGCTTTGGGGGAACATCCGGGAAAGCTGCACTGCCTTTGGGACTCTGCAGTTTAAAAGGAAACTTTTAAAATCTGTTTGATGAAGAGAGCCATACAGCTTCGCGCACACAAATCCACACCTACAATCCCAGACTGCTGTGGCCCTATCACTCGCTCGTTAGATCAGGATGGCGCCAGAACTAGGTGGTCCCTGTGCAGGCCTAGAGGAATCTTAGACAGTAGTCTTCAATTAACAACCAAACAGGACGAAACACCAGAAACTTGTCTGCGACGTTGAGAGCTGGCTTAGACTTTGGACACACCCCCCTAGCCTTTGGTAGAAGCCGCAGAATTTAAGCCATAGGTTGGTTGGGTACACAGTGTGCATCCCAACGCCACCCATGCTGGGGGATCCAAACCGGGGACTGTTCGTGAGACCCTTTCCTCAGTTTCCCCAAACGTCCCTATAGCATGTAAAGTATGTCTGGTCTCGGAAATGTCGGAAAGGCAAAAGCAGCGTTTGAGGACTCCGCGGCCCTCGAGCAGCACGAGCTGCACCGCGGTCTCCGCGCGTGTCCCTCCGCATCGCGGCCCACTCACCCTCGCGCGGCCCTCCTGCACCGCCGTCAGCACCCGCAGCGCGCTGGGCGAGCCGGCTTGGAAGTTGAAGAAGTGCAGCGCAGCGTGCGCCGCCCGTCGCAGGATCCCGCGTGGCAGCCCCGCCGCCGGGGGCCGCGTGGGGACATCGGTGTGCTCCCGGTCCCGGGGCGCCACGGCAGTCGCGGGCAGCGCGATGTTCAGCAGCAGCCAGAGGCTCAGCAACAGCGCGGGCTGCTGGGGTCTACGAGGCTGCATGGATGCTGACGGCGGGGGGGCCAACGGGGCGGCGTGGATGCGGGAGGCTGGCGTGGAGCTCCCCAAACCGGCTCTGGATGCTCGCGGAAATAGGCCGCGGCGGCCACTCCCCTCCGCCCCCGGGTCGCCGTCCTGTCCAAGCAGAAGGACCAGAAGGCGCCTCCGGGAAAGCGGGTCACAGAGCGTGTCCCGGATTACACGGTGAGAGGGGTCAGAGGGCAGTGGCACGCCTCTTCGACGGCACACTCCGACCTAGCTCTGGGGACCTGGCTTTGTCGCCTGCAGCTGCTGCGATTTCACAACTGTCTGACTTTAGAGAACCCACTCCAAAGGTTAGCTGCAGGCCAAAGAGGAGAGAGGTGACAGGGATGGGCTGCCTCAGGCCTTGGTGGGGACTTAGAAGAGGAAGCTGGGAACAGGGAAAGTGTGCTGAGGTTTTGAGCAGGTAATGAACACCTGCAGGTCAGCCTGGAGGCCAAGCAGGGAGGATGGGTGGTGGACAGCAGAGCAGAGGTTCTGAGAATCAAGTGGATTACTTAATGCTGGTGAGAGGCCTTGAGCTGGAGCCAGATTCTAGTGCTGGGAGACGCGGATGAAATGTGACAGTGAAGGCAAGAAGTGGCTGCTGTTTCTTTTTTATTTTTATATTATTTAATTAAAAATTTCTGCCTCCTCCCCTCCTCCCATTTCCCTCCCACTCCCACCATCCCCATTCCCCTCCCTCTCCAGTCCAAAGAGCAGTCAGGGTTCCCTGCCCTGTGGGAAGTCCAAGGTCCTCCCCGCTCCATCCAGGTCTAGGAAGGTGAGCATCCAAACAGACTAGGCTCCCACAAAGTCAGTTCATGCAGTAGGATCAAAACCCAGTGCCATTGTCCTTGGCTTCTCAGTCAGCCCTCCTTGTCAGTCACGTTCAGGAAGTCCGGTTTGATCACATGCTCCATCATCCAGCTGGCCTTGGTGAGCTCCCATTAGATCAGCCCCACCGTCTCAGTGGGTGGGTGCACCCCAGTCAGGATACCAGAAAATGGAAGGATCTCCCATGCTCTTGGATTGGGAGGATCAACATAGTAAAAATGGCAGTTCTACCAAAAGCAATCTATAGATTCAATGCAATCCCCATCAAAATCCCAACAAAATTCTTCACAGACCTTGAGAGAACAATAATCAACTTTATATGGAAAAACAAAAATCCCAGGATAGCCGAAACAATTCTGTACAATAAAGGTACTTCCGGTGGCATTACCACCCCTGACTTCAGACCCTATTACAGAGCTACAGTAATGAAAACAGCTTGGTACTGGCACAAAAACAGAGATGTTGACCAGTGCCTGCTGTTTCTAAAGAGGGAGGGTGGGGGAAGCGCTGGCCCCTGGGGTCCTGAGAGATAGCTCAGCGAATAAAAATGCTCTTGTCAGGCCTGAGGACTAGAGTGTCTTCCCGGGACAACCACCCACCCACCTAGTACGCAACGAATTAGATAATAAGTGAAAAGTAAGAAAGAGACAGAAAATGAGAGAATACTCGGGGACACCTTATCAGCGGTCGTCATCCCTCTGAAAGGGCCAAAGAATGGTTGAGACCCAGTTTGTTAAATACTGCTTGCGATGCTGGGGAAAGAGGGCAGTTGGGTGGGTAGCTCCTCTGCCGTTCTGACCTGCAGCCTACTGCCTGCCATCTGCCCCGGACTCCAGCACTCACAGATGGGATTCTGGAGCTAGCCGTTCTACAGTCACCAAGTCGCAAGTTGCATGGACAGTGAGCAGCCGTCCAAATGGCACTCCATCCTGTTGCCCATCTTTGCACTGTCTTTCTTCCTGCAGATCTGTGAAAGACCTGGGTCATGGGCAGAGGAGGATGAGCAAGCAGACAAACATCTGGAGCACACCTAGGCAGGTGGGGCACAGACAGTCAATCAGGTCAAGAGCCCGTGTCTTGTGTTGTTTGGAATAACATGCTCGGCAGAAAATTGAAGATGGGGCAGGGAGCCCTAAGATAGAGGTTTAAGCTGGGTCAGGACTAGAAGTCGTATCCAGAGGGGACAGCAGAATCACTGGGGCAGATGGTCTTTGATCTCTGGCCTCTGCCATGAAGATACTTTGGGTTCATGGGAGACTTCATGGTGTCTCCACCCAAAGCTCACTGTGGCTGTAGTAAAACCCTGTAGTAAAACTCCTTGCTTAGGAAAACATCCCTGAATTTGGAGTGTCCAGCACCTACCCACATTGTCCCACACTCTACAAGGGAGGCAGGCTGCTGCCAAGTCACTAGCCACCATCTTCTGAACTAAGGCTAAGGAATGCGGAGCAAATTCTCTCTGAAGGCTGAACTGGAGACCAGTAAGATTCGTCCCAGAGAGATGCCGTGGGAAACAGAAGGCTCATATTTTTTTTCTTCCACCAAGGAAAGATTTTGAAGAAACTAGCATTTCATCTTAGTACTGCAGAACCCAAGTGGACAGGGCCCTGTCCAGTAGTTTTTTTTTTCTGGTGAAAATGTTATATCTGCACTAGATATATGTAACTTCCAACTATGCTTCGGATGTGTCAAATGCAGTTGAAGAACTGAAATCCTAATTTAAGCTGATTTAAATAGACTTAACTATTTGTGGCTGGCGTCGACTATATTTGACAGTTGAAGAACTGACTTTCGGTTGCAACATTTCCTTTACTGAAATGGCAGGTGGTATTTTGGGAGGCCGTGATTTAGACATGGTGCTTGATGTTTTCTCTCACAGGATGCTCTTCTAAATCTCTGCAGTTTGATGGAGAACACTGGGAACTGGAGAGGCTAAGCCACTCGCTCTGGGTTTGCTTTGCCTTCTGAACAGGGAAGGAGGTCAGGTCCACTCCAGGCACTGGCTCATCTCTTCCACCACTGCAGGCGTTACTAGGGTTGTTTGGGTCAGAACCTGAGCCCTGACAGTCTCACCAATATGCCAATTGCAGAGATAATAGTGAAAAGCCGGGAGAGTAATTCGATGTGGCCGCCTTGGGCAGAGGAACAGATTGAAGATGTCTAGTGACCCCCCAGATCAGTTGCCGTGGTCCTGATGTAAGAGTTAGGTTTGAATAGAGGGCAAGAGGAGTGTCTCACCTAGCAATCGTCTCCAAGGGGTGATGCTGCCCGTGGCTTACCCATCACGGTCTCGTTTCAGTCTGTCTGAAAGGCGGATAAGGTACCACAGCTGTGTGACATCTCTTCTTGAGAGGCAAGCTCCTCTGGTTGGTACCAAGCATCATCCATTCCTTCCCCTGGAATGAGATTTCCTCTGGGAACTGTAATTCTTTGGGGACCTCGTTTCGATACTCAGAAACAAAGGGAGGGCACAGGTGTCTCCCTTTACAGCATTTCACTCTCGTCAGAACAGGACACCGAGGGAGAATCAAAGGACTGAGGAGGCAAAAGGAACCAAGGGGAAGCAGGATCCTTTCATTCAAGAGAAGAGTTCTGGTGGAGACATTCAACTGAAAGGCTGTCTCTGGAGAAAGTCTTTCTGTCCATCTCTCGCAGGGGAAAGCTTCTGTTGGGGCTCACAGGGACCTGGAAGGATGCGATGAAGTGAAGTCTTCCCTTCCCATCTCAGTGAGCCTGAAATGGTGTAAGAAGCATCCTAAAACAACGTATATACAAAGTCTCACTTGTTTGTGTTGGGGTGGGGGTGGGGTAGAGCCCTGCGGTCCTGACAGTTCTCACACATGCGTATCTCCTGGCTTTGTTTCATCTTTTCTGTTTTAGTAAAATTAATACAGCAAAGGTGAAAGCTGTGAGCTTCTCCAGTTCTGGCGAACCCATGAGGAAACTCATTTCATTTTACCAATTCTCATTTCTTAATTTATTTCGACTTAAAAAAATCGCTATCCTAATTTCTTTTGAAATACAGGGAAGATAAGGTGAGAGGTTTATGGACCCGAGGGTCTAGTAACAAGCCTACCTGGAGACATGTCTTCATGAGTCTAAGGCATGGTCCAGGAGAAGCTCACAGATGACGGATGAGCCTTCGGATACTCTGAGATGCAGCTAGGCTAACAGAAATTCTATAGAAATGTGTACAGTTTCTATAGAAGATGGAAATATTAAGTTTCTTATGCTCAGATTATTTGGTGATCCCACGCCAAAGATCACAGTGGAGCCCGTGTTTGCGTATCCTGCCTCTGAATGGAGGAGCATCTCCAAGCATCCGATGACTAAAAGGCTTTGTTAGGCAGTGTTGTGCTCCACTTGGCTGTAGACATGGTACAATTCTTTTAAAATCCACATGTATTCATGCTTGAGGCTAAACATAATTTAAGTTGTATGGACTTCAGGAAAAAATGCTGCTCATTCAGAATTGACAGACCCCTTTGACGTGGAATTGCCTACAGATGGTTTGTCTGTAGTGAATAATGAAGCGGAAATAGCCAGTAATGCAAGCCATCAGTTTTGGCATGGCGTGTAGCTAAGGAGATGGTGTCTATGAGGCTAAGTCGTCTGATTCTGGCGAATTTGGCATGGCATTTTATTTTCTATCAGTCACTTAAGTACATTCACCCTTCCAAGAGTGAATTAACACCAGACCTTGTCATCTATAAACCGAAAAGTCAGATATGTTATTCCCTGGGACTACTTAATTTTTTTTTCAGCCAAAGAACACTGAAATAAAGCTTGAAGAGCGGTTTGGTCGTTCGTTGGAGGTAGATCTTCTGTTCCTGTCGCCGATCGCGGCTCCTGTTTGCGCGCTCACAGCGGCGCGGCGGTCCCAGCACGGGCCTCAGACTCCGGCTTTGGGTGAAAGAAAATGGCCCGAACCAAGCAGACCGCTAGAAAGTCGACCGGGGGGAAAGCGCCCCGCAAGCAGCTGGCCACCAAGGCGGCCCGCAAAAGCGCGCCCTCTACCGGCGGGGTGAAGAAGCCTCACCGCTACAGGCCCGGGACCGTGGCCCTGCGAGAGATCCGTCGTTACCAGAAATCGACTGAGCTGCTCATCCGGAAGCTGCCTTTCCAGAGGTTGGTGAGGGAGATCTCCCAGGACTTCAAGACCGACCTGAGGTTTCAGAGTGCAGCCATCGGTGCCCTTCAGGAGGCCAGTGAAGCGTACCTGGTGGGGTTGTTTGAAGATACCAATCTGTGTGCCATCCACGCCAAGAGAGTCACCATCATGCCCAAAGACATCCAGTTGGCTCGCCGGATACGGGGGGAGAAAGCTTAAGTCGAGGCGGTTTTTATGGCATTTTGTAGTAAATTCTGTAAAATACTTTGGTTTAATTTGTGACTTTTTTTGTAAGAAATTGTTTATAATATGTTGCATTTGTACTTAAGTCATTCCATCTTTCACTCAGGATGAATGGGGAGAGTGACTGTTCACAGACCTCAGTGCTGTGGGCGCTGCGGCTCAGGAGTGACAAGTTGCCGATGTGCAGAAGGGATGGGTGATAGTACTTGCTTCTCATGATGCATGTTTCTGTATGTTAATGACTTGTTGGGTAGCTATTAAGGTACTAGAATTGATAAATGTACAGGGTCCTTTTGCAATAAAACTGGTTATGACTTGATCCAAGTGTTTAACCATACATCACTGTGATAGAATGTGGGCTTTTTCAAAGGTTGAAGATACAAGTTTTAACCACAGTGTAACAGTTTTCCTTAAAAAAGTAAACCTGGCAGCTATAGAATACACTATGTGCATTTATAATAGCTATTTTATATATTGTAGTGTTCAACATTTTTAAATTAAATGTTTTACATTCAAAAAAAAATAAAGCTTGAAATAATAAGCTTTAGTATTTTCTAGCTAAGAATCTGGTATATTCATTACAGAGAGAATCACAGAAATAAAAAAGGACACTCCCCTCCAAGAAATAGTACCTAGAATTTTATGTTCTTCAAAGACAATTCTAAAGAAAGAAGATCATGAATATGTTTTAATATTCGCGTGCATGTCCTTCATGGATTGCTGATTTGGGAAACTGTTTGTGATAGTAGTGTTTATAGATTAAGCCTGTGTAGATTATGTTATCAAGGTGAATCCAAGCCAGCCCTCCATACCACAGAGGAAGGTAACTGCCCACGTCTCGTGGCCTAGATAGCAGCCATGGGTTAGAGAGTGCACGGTCTGTTTTTCTCCTTGCCATTCTTTCCACAGCGGGCATTACAGGGCATGTTTACACTAGTGGGGATAAACACACGCGGGACTGATAAGGAAATCATCTGGCTAGCAGGGAGATGACACAATCACCTTGGTGACTTAGGACACAAAGACTCCAGTGGGCTGAGTCTCTTTGAATGTAATGATACCGGTTAGGAAGCTAAGCAAGAAGATCTGGATTGGCGGGGTTTCCGAAGAAAGAGCTAAGGGCAACTGTTCCAGACAGAAGAGGGGCTTGAGAGAAGTCGTTAGAGGGGCATCAGGAAGGATAATAGTGAGGTCAGCTGGAACAGGGCCGGTAACTTCCTGAGGTAAAGGAAAAGTGGAACTCGGAGTTCCGCAATGGACACTGTCTGGCAGACATCTCAAAGGCTATTTTATTATTTTCTTTATGTACATAGGAAGATCAAGTCACTAATACTATAAATATAGATAATATATGGAATCATCAAATTTAAGTTTCCAATCTTAACACTTGTTGCTTTTTTAATTGCCTGTGGATTCAATAATAATTTTGCTTTATAAAAAATTCTTTGTTTAGTGTTTGGTTGAATTCAAATAAACATATTAGTGACAAGATTTCAAGTAAAACAGCTCAAACAATAAAATGTTAGCTAAACTATAGCAATAAGAGTAGACAAAATCTGTTGGAATTGTTAAAATTGGACTAATTATGTACCTGGGCTGCAAGAGCTTACACAAAGTTAAGTCGATTCTGTGAACATTGAACTCCAGTTCCAGGGGATCTGATGTCCTCTTCTGGCTTCTAAGGGGCCCTTGCACTCATGTGCACCTTGCTTCCCATACTTCAAAAAAAAAAAAATGTTTTAAAAAGAAAGCGAAGGACTGAGAAGCCTGGTACAACAGAATGAGGCCTGGTTCCAGCACAGTTAACCTGTTAACCTGACTGGCGCGGCCTCTTCTGTGCAGAATGGTGGATGCGGAGTGGATCACGTGATATTTGGAGGGGATGCCCACCTTGAAGCCCCTTTATTCAGCCGCTCCTGCTCTCTGAAGAGAGCTTGGTTAAACTGTCTTTTCTTTGGGCTACGTAACATTGCCCACTTTCTGCAAAAAGCTATGTGTCCTCTGGCCACAGGCAGGTGCCATACATTAGTGTCTTATTAGTAAGATATTTTAAGTTTTTAAAAATCCAAACTAAAAAAGGTCAATAATTTTGATACGTCTACTGTTTAAATTAAATGAAGCTAGAATTTGATAAACTATATGATTCTTTTTTTTTTTTTTTTTTTTTTTGAGACAGGGTTTCTCTGTGTATCTCTGGCTGTCCTGAAACTCACTCTGTAGACCAGTCTGGCCTCGAATAGACATCTGCTGGCCTCTGTCTCTGAGTGCTGGGACCACCACCGCCTGACCTTTAAGACTCGTTTTAAATTGTGAGAAAACTGATATTGCAGTCCAGATAGGTTAGGTCATTCTGCAATAACACAGTGCCTGTATGTTAGGGCCTAATAACAAAGGCTCATTGTGTATCTTACTATATGTACACGGCAGATTGGCTGGAGGCATTACCGTGTGATTTCTCACTGTCTTAATTTTATGAGGCAGGCTGATGGAGCAGACTTTAGTGGAGCATCGAGCATTGCAAAGAAAGCACAGTAGAGTATAGTTAGACTCTTAATGTTCCTGACCAGTAGAGACTCATGTTACTCCTGCTTCCCTTCTATTATTTAGGGTCAGCAATATGGCTCAGTGGGTAAAGGTGCTTTCTGCCAAGCGTGATTATTTGAGTTCACACCACAAGACTCACAATGTCAGCTGTGTGTTGGTGGTGCACGCCTTTACTCCCAGCACTCGGGAGGCAGAGGCAGGTGAATCCCTGTGAGTTCAAGGCCAGCCTGGTCTACAAGAGCTAGTTCAGGACAGCTAGGGCTATTACACAGGGAAATCTTGCCTCAAAAAAAAAAAAAAAAAAAAAACCACCTACAAGGTTGAAGCAGAAAAGTCTACTCCCTCACATTGTCTTCTGATTTCTACATGTCAATGCATGTGTGCATGTAATAAATATAAATATATAAATTTATACACATAAATAAGAAAGTAGTACAAAACCAGGTTTAAGAAAACACTAGAGATAATACAAAGTAGGTTTGAGATTTTAAAATTTGTCTTTATTTCACACATATTAGTGTTTGGCCTTCACATATGTAAGTATGTGACGTTCATGTAGTACTCGAGGAGACCAGAAGAAGCTGTCGGGTCCTCTTGGACTGGAGTTGGACTCGGGAAATGCCATGTAGATACTGGAAACTGAACCCAAGTCTTCTGGAAGAGCAGCAAGTGATCTTAATCACTGAGAGTTTTCTCAAAAGAAAAACAAAGGAAAGCTTCAAGAACTTGCACATTGTTCTCATGCAGGAACCATGCATCTCTCTATCATTTGTATTTTAGTATGCATTGCTGCCAAGGTGAGCACAAAAATATGATTTTTAAAAGCATGTTTCCTAGTTATGAAGTTGCTAGGTCAGAGCCTGGGCTCAGACAGTCTGAACAGTCACCTGCCCTCAATCAACCTGTTAAACAGACAGCAGTGAAATCTGAGAAAGGGGATTAGCAAATACAAACACACTGAGAAGAGGAATAAATAAAGAAACCCAATGACCGCCTAAGTCCATTGTTGGGAGTTCAGAAGGGGGACTCAAGTTTAAGGAGGGGGTGAGAGGTATTGATAACTAAGAAGTTCTGACCAAGGGGTGGTCCTGCCCATCACTGTGACCCAACCTTTTGTCCACTCCCGTCTCTCCTGTGAGGGGGTCTCCCAACTTGTCAGAAGTCTCTTCCCAGAGAAGAGTCTCTCCCCTGGCTGACACTAGGCTTTTCAGCCTTTCCTTCTGCCAGCACAGGATCCTCAGGGCTTCCAATTTCTCAGGCACAACCGAGTGGGTACTCTGATGCCAAAGGGATGTTTTGTTATGTCTGCTCTGACGGATATAAATGTCTGCTCCTGAGACTGCTGACCTCATCCCGAGTCCCCACCGCTGAGCATTTGTGCTACTCAGAATAGTATCAGTTCCCCACGTCCTGGAGGGCAATGACATCTGGAGAACTTAGGCATTGTCATAAGCATCCCGGAAGAAATAAAGATATTCTAAAGACGGCAGAGTAAGAAGGGGGTCAACAGAGGCCTCCCACATACACAGTGACTTGTTGAACTAGTGAGCTCTTTAGGAGAGGGACTGGTTTTCACATCCCCTTACGATGCCTTCAGACTTTCCTTTCTCCGGCTCATGTGGTCTTTCTTCTTTCTGAGTGCTCCTCTTCGCTGTAGAGTTTTCAGGAACTCTGAGGAGTGAGCCGAAACATTCTTGTCCTCCTCTCGCAAAGGTTACACACGCCTGCGGACACGCTATGGACACACTACGTCTTCCAACCCTTGGGGCTCTGCAGTCTCTCCCAGCGGCTGCGCCCGCGTCTGACATGCGCAGTGCTGTCTGTGAAGCAGAACACAGTAAAACTGCATCGTGTCATCTCCCGCTACATCCTCCATGGTGGTTATAAAAAGATGCTATGATTGAAATTAAAACATAATTTAATTGCAAGCATGAAGATTTCTCTAATTGTGTGACACCCCAAACTCTCTCTAAATAGAACAGATACAACAAAAATTCAAAAATAAATTGGTATACTTGTAAGGGTTTTTCTGGCACAAGGGCATCTTGGCAGTTGGGAGCCAAGGAATATCACAAAGTCATACCATAACAAACCCACACAGAGACTTATGGGGGAGAAGAAGAGAATGGTGACTGCCATTGGCTGGGAGCAGAGACAGGAGAGGGCTGGGTGGAAGTTCAGGCTTTTGAGGGTCGTTGGAGCATGCTCAGTGAACTAGTGGAGAAGTAGAGAGTGGTTGGAAGTATTGCTTGGTCATTTGCTCAATATTGTTTGGCTGTTAACTAGTTGGAGAGCAGGCCAGGGGGAGAGGGATTTTATACCCATTGGTTACTCTACAGTACTTTTGTTTATTTAAATGTTTTTAATATTTCTTTTACGATATATGTTTGAAAATCATCAACTGGCTACTTCCATTGAACATTTACAATTTGACACTGATTTCAGGTAGTGCCTCACAGACTTCGGTGGGCATCAGAATCCTCTGCTGAGCAAAACCCAGACTCCTGAGTCTGTCCCGGAATGGGCATTCCAACTCAGTGGGTCTGGAATGGGCTACATACTGTATATCCGGCAAGTCCCCAGGAGATATTAATACTGTTGATCCCAGTGTGCTCACAAGCATTCAAGGATCTGATGCAGGAAATTGTACGTGAGCTGCTGGGAAACCATCTTCCTGGTTTCCCCAACACTGGGTGTTTGTGGAGTGGGGCGTGGGGCAGATGTCACAGCCAACATGGCAAAGGCAAGCATCAAGTCCGAGCTGTGAGCTAGAAAGGGCCCAAGCAAGAATAGCTTTTCCTCATTTCTCCATCCCTACACAGACCATTTAATACCCACAAGGCCAGCTTCCTCTTGGCTCACCCTACAGTCGCTCTGGTCTTGTTTAGAGAACAGAGGGTTTCAGTAGAACATTCTTTTGAAAAATTATGCAAATTAAACTAAAGTCTTGAGGGGAAAAATACTTAATCCTTTTTCTGGTTCCAGCATTGCTGTGTCTTGTAAACAAGTCCTGGAGTGAGAGTTAAGGGCAGCCACTTCTTTGGAAGTCTTGGAGTTCTTTGCCAATCACAACACCGTGGCCTCTACCTGACTCCCCTCTGAAGGCCCTCGAGTCCTCTTTGGGGTGGTATAACAGGAATTCTCTCTAGAGTCACAAAGCCCACACATCTTAAAAAGAATTAGGGGGAAAATTAATAAGGGGAAAACAGATTTACTTCCAGTCTTGCCAAACCAGGGGGAGGGACTGCTGGGTTCTTTCTGCCTTTTCTTGTAGTGTGAATCATAGCTGAAATTTTGTAGAAAAAAGATGAAGCAAAGCTAGGAAAGAGTCATGTCTGTTTATTATAAACATGAAGCTTCTTTCTGGGAGGTACGAATAATATTTGCCGTAAACATTGAGGACCCATAGCCAATATTCCTTTCTGTGATGGCTGTTATTGGTAGTCAATATGACCATGTCTGGAATTAACTAAAATCCTAATGACTGGGAACACCTGTGAGGGACCTTTCCTTAATTAAATCATTTGAAGTAGGAAGAACGATTTTAAAATCTCGATCTTTGGGGTGGGAAAATCCACCTTTAATCTGGGCTACCCCTTCGTCAGGCAGCCTGTATAAAGGACAAGGAAGAAGGAAGCTTGCTCTCTCTGCCTGCTTGCTCTCTCTCTCTCTCCCTGGTAGGTCTTTAGAAGGCTTTAGAGCTTACTTCTTCAGGATTCTGAGATATACTGATGGCCAGCTGAGCATCCAGCCTCGTGGACTGAACAACTACTAGACTCTTAGACCTTCCATTGATGTTGGACTAGCTGGACCACAGCCTGTGAGCCCTCCTAATAAATCCCCTTTCTATGTATAAATAGATTCATTCTGTAAGTTCTGCTCCTCTAGAGAACCCTAACAAATACAGATTTTCTTACCAAGAGTGATTCTAGAGCAACGGAAGTAAAAGGATGAATTCTTAAGTATCTGGAACACGCTTTCCAGTTGCCAACAGCTACAGTGACCGAAGCCTCTCCTGGAAGCTCAGAGTGTGCTAAAAGCCCACGGTATGAACTATTGTACAAACTTAAGGAGCCAAATGCATTTGATTATCCTAATTCACCCATTGTGAAAGACAATGAATTTGGTGACTCTGTATAGAAAACCTCTAACAATTTGTGGAAAAATAAGAAAAACGATGGTACTGGCTGGTTGCTGTTAGCATCTCTGGATGAACTGACAAAGAACAAGAATGAGCTCCACGAGAACATTAAGCAATATCTAGCATTCCAGAATATGGTGAAGGACACTGAACTCAGTGATAAAATCAACCGGCTCCAGATGCTCATTGTCTAAAGGTTTCTAAGTGTCCACTGGAAGATAATCGCTCTTCAGCAGCCATAGAGCTCAGGCTGCAGAAAATCAAACCGAAATCCTCATTGTAAGGTGGGCGAGATTACGGTGAAAATTAAAATCCCAGCCTCGGAGGGTGGGGGCAGTTAAAGTAAGAGCATTAACTGTTAAATGCTCTTTAACACCCACCACCAACCTCTGAAATACTGCCTTCTCTATAATCCTTCTGTGTCTGCTAAATCAGCAACGATTTTCTCAGGGTCCACCAACAGTTGCCCCTAGAGCTATAACTAGTCTTTGGGCTAAGCAGATTCCTAGAAGGGACCTGGGAAGTGTAGTCCATGAGGAGGTACATTCCAATATTAAAGAGCTTGATGAATTTGCTAATTCATTCAATAGAAGCCTGGGGAATATGTGTGGGAATAGATTGTAAAGGTGTGGAGTCATTGGGGGAAGGAACAGAAAAAGAATCAGGTTGAGTTTGATATGGGCCCACGGAATGGAGATTCTAGGTTTAATATGGAAGCTCACACAGTTAAAAGGATGTTAAATTTTTACTTAAATGACTGGCTGAAACAGTTTTCAAAAGTAACTGAAGCAGAGTTGGAGATGCCCGATATACCTTAGCTTGGTGTGGATGAAGAGGTTTTAAGGCTCAAGAAAGTTGAATGGGCACACTGCAGAAACCTAATCCTCCACACTGGGAAGGCTGAGAAGATGTACCCTTCCCTAGTTCTGTAGGACACACAATGGTGAGGGGGCACCAGCATGAAGACCTCTGTTGTCCCCTTCTCTTTGTGTCAGACCTTAGAATTGAAGATGCTGCTGCTCAGTTGGGTGAATTAAATGCAACAGGTTTAATTGGGTCCCAAAGTAGCAGGTGGCAGCCCTGAACTGCCAAAGGCAAGGTGATTGTAGCTATTGTAATGGGTAGCATGACAAAGTAATGTTCATAAAGGCCTGAGCCGTGAAGGCCAGCACAGGCAGAGGGAATTTTAGGGTGGAACAGCTCTTACGAACCTGTGGTACGGGCTGATCAATCATGGTGTTTCCAGGCATGAGGCAGAGAAGAAGCCTACTAAATTGTTTTGAGCTGTAGAAGTGGGAAAGCTCTCAAATGAAAGGAAGGCTCCATTGGATCATGGGCAAAAGGGAATCTTGGCTCATGAACCAATTTCCAGACTTGAGCCAGTCTGTAGACCCAGAATCCCTTGAGTGGAGGGATGGCTAGATTATCCTGAGAAAAGAACCTTGATAAAAGACCCAAGAGCTTTATTGTTACTCTTTCTCCAGTCCTTCCGCAGAAGTACTTTATGGCCTCTTACGAGGGTAACTGGACGCTTGGGGAAAGGAAGCAATCAAACTTTCTGGGGTCTACTGGATATTGGTTCTAAATTGATGCTGATTCCGGAAGATCCCAAGAAACATTATGGCCTTCCATTTAAAGTGGGGTCTTATGGAGGTCAGGTGATTAATGGAGTTTTGGCTGAAATTCAACTCACAATAGGTCCGGTGGGTCCCTGAACTCATCCTGTGGTTATTTCCCCAGTCCCAGAATGTATAAATGGGATAGATATACTTAGAAGTTATTAGAATTCTCACATTGGTTCTCTGACCTGAAGTGAGGGCTATTATGGTTGGAAAGGAGAAATGGAGGCCATTAGTAAGGTAATATCATCTTTCTGCCGAAGAAAATAGTGACCCAAAAACAGGATCACGTCCCTGGAGGAACTGCAGAACTTCGTGCCACCATCAAGGACAGAAAGATGCAGCGGTGGTGGCTCCCACCACATCTCCCTTTAACTCTCCTCGCTGGGCACAGAAGACAGGTGGATTGTGGAGAATGACAGTTGACTATTGAAAACTCAATCAGGTAGTCACTCCGATCGCAGCTGCTGTACCAGATGTGGCGTCATTACTGGAGCAGATTAACAAATGTCCTAGTACATGGTATGTAGCTATTGATCTAACAAACACCTTTTTCTCAGTACCTGTCCACAAGGATCACCAGAAACAATTTGCTTTCAGTTGGCAAGGTCAGCAGTACACCTTTACAGTTGTACCTCAAGGTATATATTAATGCTCCAGACCTGTGTCATAACCTAGCTAAGGGAACTTGGTTGTCTGCCTCTTCCACAAAATATCATATTGGTTCACTATATTGGCAACATTCTGCTGATTGAACCAAGTGAGCAGGAGGCGGCAACCACCTTGGACTCATTGGTAACACATATACCCCTATTCTCTGCCTTTCTCTGCTCTCCCCACTTCTTCCCTTCCATAACCCACTAAATAAATATCCAATCTCATTCTACATGGCGTGCCTATCCATGTCTCTGTCTCTTACCTGCCATGTGGCTCCCTGCCTGAAACCAGCTGCCTTCAGAGACCTGTGGTGTGGTCTTGTGGTGTGCCTATCCGTCTTGGTCTCTCACCTACCATCTGACTCCCTGCCTAGGCTTCCTGCCTAGGACCTGCTGGCCCTCATGGCCTGTGGGCCACTTGGGGGCTCCCTGCTTGGGACCTGGCTGTCTTTGTGGCCCTCCATGGTCTTGTGCCTGCTGCTGCCACTCAGACACCTGCAACATTTTATTTAAACCATTACAGGTGCAAACAGGCTAAGAAAGGAATAGCAGCATTAAGAGGAGTGATTGGATCCAGGTTACCACGAGGACATTGGACTACTTCTCCACCAGGGAGGTAAGAAAGATTATGTCTGGAGTACAAAAGATCCTGTAGGGCATCTCTTGGTGCTACAGTGTCCTGTGATTAAAGTCAGCAGGAAACTACAACAGCCTCACCCAGGCAGGATGACAAGGGGCACAGACCCTTCAGGAATGAAGGTATGGGTCACTCCTCCAGAGACAGAGCCAAAACCTGTTGAGGTGCTTGCTGAGGGTGGAAGAGAAGAGTACAGAATGGGCAGTAGAGGAAGGAAGGTAGTTATTAAACACCAGCTAAGGCCACGTGACCAGTTGCAGAACTGGGAGTTATAATTGCCGTGAGTTTTTCTCTCACATTTTTTAAAAAAATGTGTTTGTAAGGATAATTGCATTTTCTTTCCTCTATTTCTTTATCGTGTAATGTAACACCAATTAGAAGAATATCTGTGGTTATCGTATTTAAGTTGAGGTACTGAAAAAAATGTTCCTCAAGAGACATGGCCACCTACTCTGAATGTATAATGTGTTTACAGTTATACGAGGGGCAGTTATATCATGCTAGGTGTAATTATAACCTGGTTATTGTTTTCATTTGGAAAATGACAAAGAGAGATAGGATTATGTGTCAACAAGGAGTGGTCTTGTGATGGCAATTCCTGGTTGTCAACTTGACCACATCTGGAATTAACTGAAACTCTAATGATAGCATAACCGTGAGGGAGTTTATTTTTTTTCCTTATTTCAAACATTTGAAGTGGGAAGGCCCATTTCAAATCTGGATATTTTGATGTGGGAAGACGTACCCTTAATCCAGATTTTTTTGAGGTGGGAAGATCCACCTTCAATCTGGGCCACATCTTCTGCTAGCAGCCTACATAAAGGGCACGGAAGAAGGAAGCTTGCTCTCTTAGCCTGCTTGCTCTGGCTAGCAAGTCCGTTCCTTCCCTGGCATTGCATCTTCAGATTCCAGCATACACTGAAGACTAGCTGAGACATGCAGCCTCATGGACTGAAGACCAGCCGAGACATCATCCAGCCTCGTGGACTGTAGACCACTCGATCCTTGGCACTTCTGTTAGTAAACACCATTGTTGGCCTGACAATTCAGTTACATATATAAATATTTTATGCTAAGGAGCAGTAAACCAGACTTAATGCCCGAAAGTGGATGACCTTGAGTAGAAAGAACTTCACCTGTTTTCCAGAGCAGCTCAAGACCTTCTAAAAGGACAGCTAACTTACAAGAAGTAAGATTTCCTTTCTGATATATGCATACTGCATAAACTCTTTTCCTTGAGTGTGTGGGAGACCTGTGTATATTATGGGATAGCCACTCCTTTAATAGCCTAAAGAACTCAGTTCTAACTGTGATGGAGGAGGTCCCTCTCGTGGCTGGGAGAAAGTAAGCTGGTAAGGGACTGTAGGCAGCTTCAAGGACCTGTGGACAATCACAAGGCAACAACAATTTTAAAAGTGGAAACAATGGTCCATCAAAAACAAGCCACCAAACT
This sequence comes from Alexandromys fortis, assembly GCF_014885135.2. Lineage (NCBI taxonomy): Eukaryota > Metazoa > Chordata > Mammalia > Rodentia > Cricetidae > Alexandromys > Alexandromys fortis. The sequence continues at coordinate 4,859,546 of NW_026067939.1, forward strand.
CTGCCCCCACCAAATAAGCCTGTCCAAAGACAGCTGTTTCTAGTGGAGAAAAGAATCCTAGGTCCCCATTGACTGTGGTCTCTGAGACCTGGGACACAGAACAGGGTTCTGAGATAATAAGTACATGTTGTTTTAAGCGATTAAATTCATGATAGCAAGGGACTGGAGAGATGGCTCAGTGGTTGAGAGCACAGACTGCTCTCCCAGAGGACCAGGGTTCATTTCCCAGGACCTACCTGGTAACACACAAATTTTCCCTAATGCCAGGCCCAGGGAATCCAGTGCCTTTTTATGGTTTTCACTGGCACGAGATACACACATGATGCATAAATATATATGCAGACAAAACAAATATAGTCATAGAATGAATAAATTAATTTAAAAAATCCATGTCAGCAAGATGGCTCAGGAAGTAAAGGCCATTGATACACAAGCCTGCGTTTGATCCTTGGAACCTGTGTAGAGGCAGAAGGTGATATCCAACTCCACAAAGTTGCCTTTGGATGCCCACCTTCTTGCCGTGGTGTGTGCACCCTTCCTTGTATAACCAACAAACAAATAAACAAACAAAACCTGTCAAACAAAAGCTGTTAAATTGTGATCTTTTGATTCCACAACAAAAAAGCTCTACATGTAAATGCAAATCTCTCCTCTATTAAGAGGAAGATTGGATCTTCTAACCTATGACAAGCCCATCCTGTGTACTAAGGTTCTAGAAGGAATAAGAAGGAGCAAAGGGGAGAGAGAGAGAGAGAGAGTCAAGGGCTAGATTCCTACTTTTGCTCCTCCTAGTCTATAGACATGTGAGCAGACAGTTGCCATAGCTCCTGTTACCATAGAGATACTTGCCACTGATGGCTTTCATGACATCATGGACTGTATCCCTTAAAACTATAAGACACAAGAAACCCCTCTTGAGTTAGGTGTGGTGGAGCATATATTTAATCCCAGCACTCACGAGACAGAGGCAGGTGGTCTATGAGTTTGGTACCATCCTGGTCTACACAGCAAATTTCGGGCCATCCAGAGCTCCGTAGTGAGACTCCATCCCAAAGTAAAACCAAATAAGCTTCTCTTCCCTTCAGCTCCTTCTCGCTGTGTATTTGGTCAAAGAGCAGAGGGCAGTAACTCGCATAGAAAATTGGCACCGATAAGTAGGATGGTTGCTGTGATCAACATTCATGTAGTTCATAGCTATTTGGACAAGGACTGTGGGGACAGTGTGGGGCAATTTGGAGAAACAGGCGAGGGAAACTGTGCAATGCTGTAGGCAGAGCTTGAGGGGCCATTTCAGTGGGAGCTTAGAAGACCAGAATGGCAACATACTGTGCTCTCTGCTTTCAGAGGGGAGCAAAGGGTTGTTTGCTTGTTTTAAATGACGAATGGCTCATTCATCTCTTATTCCTACAAGGGATCTGGATGAACCCTGATTGTGCCTTGAAATTTTGAATAGGACTGTATAACAAAAATAATGGGCTGTTGTGGGAGGGTGGAGGAAATTTCGAGGCAAGATAACTTTTAGCTTGTGGCATGGTTAATACTTACTGCTTCAGACCAGATTTACAGTCAGACAGAGCAGAAATATATAAAAATATGCAGCTTGGAAGGAAAGAGTTGGAGTGGGTTTTGAGTTGTGGATGTGCTGGGTACAGAGGAAACATCTAAAATTGTTAAGGAGATTAGCACCACTAAAGAGAAACTATTGACTTCTCACCAGGAAATAAGTAAGACACTTCAGAAGAGGCAAGGCCACATCTGTGAAGAGTTCCAGGTAACAGCGGTGCAAATTCATTTGAAAAACTTTCATTTGAAAAGAGAGTGACCAAGGAAAGCCCCCAGGGTGTCCCGCTACAGCAGGATCACCTATGGAAGTGTTTTCTTGAGGTCCAGGGTGCAGCCTTGTGCAGTCTGTTTCTCACGCTTGCAGCTTTTCTGTGAGTGTGCTTTAATTTTGTTAAATTTATTTTTTTAGCTTCATTGAAGTATATTGTTTTGTCTTTTAGCATGTTTAGCTTGTTACATTTCTGAAGTTAAATGATCATTTTGTTTTTGGAATAAACTTTATACCAAGTTAATATGGTGTTTCAGTGGACAAAGCATTTGCCATACAAACCTGACAAGCCAGGTAGAAGCTGGAGGTATACATGGACACATGGAGACACGCCACAGACACAGACAGACAGACAGACAGACAGACAGACACACACACACAGAGAGAGAGAGAGAGAGAGAGAGAGAGAGAGAGAGAGAGAGAGAGAAGGAGAGCACATACAGAGTAGCACATGCCTCTGCAATTGCAGAGTGCTCCCACTGGTGGATAGGAGGAGGCAAGGCTAGAATTGCTGGAAGCTCACAGAGCAGCTAGCTTGCTATATGGAGCAGTGAACAAGAGAGACTCTGTCTTAAACAAGGTGGAAAGTAAGGCCTGACACCCGTGGTTTTCCTTTGACCTCTACACACACTCACGCACACAAGTAAAACAAAACTTTAATACACTGGTGGACTTACTTGTCTAGTTCTTCAGTCAAGATTATTACGACTTCAAAGACTTGGCACTATTACACGATTACTGTTTTGTCATTGCTCCTCCCATTTTAAACAGAAGACTCCATTAGGTCAGCTTTAGGGCCCCACTGAGGGGGTATAGCATTTTTGAGTATCCCTTGCACCCTGCGGGCACCACTTCTCCACTACCAATGTGCTAAACTGTTGAGGTCTGCCGATTGCCTGAGCCCATACCAGCACATTGTTAACAGCTGGTGCAGAGAGTAGTAATACCAGAGAGACCCAGCGTTTCCCAAGCTTCTGTGGCAGGTGTCAGACTGAGATCAGGAACATACATAATCCTGGCCACCTCTGTGAGAAACAAACACGTCATTTAGCCTGGATTTGGAGCTTGGCAAGGCCTGGGCTTTACAAGCTTTCTCTGCTACCTCACACCGTGCAAATAGTTTCTCCCCACGTTCAGAATGCTGCTCCTTAACCGTGACCTGGGAATGATTAGCAACGTGAGTGCCTTGGGAGGGTCATGCTTTTTGTAATGATAGTGGTTCTCCTTCCCTTAGTGTACAGAAGAGCTGCTTTCATTGTAGTGTGCCTCTTACATACCCTGTCACAGTCCCCCTTCTTATCCCTCCTTCCCTTCCCAGGTGAGGAAGAACGGTCTTGATGAGGATAAACAGTTTCAAAAAGAATTTTATCATTGTGATGCAACCTCAGAGTGCGTTTTCTCGTAGGTTGCGTGCCCAGAAAGGGCAGGCTATGTTTAGATCACTTTCTACCCACATGGCCAAGAAGGAAAGAGACAAGCCCGATCTCACGGAAGATGGGGTCATGGAATAAGTGAGCAAACAGAAGTTCTCTGCCTTGGGCTTCTGATTAAGAGAATGTTTGGGGTAGGAAGAGAATCGGAGTTTTAGGGAAATCCCGGCCTGATGTCACATCCATTACTTACTGACACTGTCAGCCTGCACGTTGCCTGCATGTGTTCCATCAATTTCTGTAACCCTGAGGAGAGAAAGAACAGAAAAGCAGTTTTCTTAAGTCAATACAGTCTTGTCTGATAAGAAGCCCAGGTCAGGACGCCATGAGATAGCACATCAGAGCGCTGCAGAGGGCAACTCCTTAAAGACACAGACCTCCAGTCTTGAACAGAAAGAAGCTGTGGGTCATTATGTTCACTCACTCCCTGCACACAGGCCCTGCCAGGAAGTTAGTCTTCACAAGGAATCAAAACACCTTGATGGGATGAGATTCTCTGTCTCACACATAGAAAAATCCCAAGATTGAGCTGGAGCAAAACAAGAGTGATTTCAGTGTAGCAAGAATAATAAAATCTCAGAGACATAAATTGGGTTTTCTGAAAACCAGAAAAGCAAAGTAGTCAGACACTAGAGAAGTCTTATCTCTACCAAGGCTTGGTGAATTCAAACCAAATAGAGAGTCTCTCTCTCTCTTCTGATTTTATATTCCCTCTAGTACTAGGATTAAGGGCGTGTGACTCCCTAGTACTGGGATTAAAGGTGTAGGCTACCACCACCTAGATTTATTTCTGCATTGATCTTGTGTAGTCCAGGATGGCCTTGAACTCACAGAGATCTGTCTGCCTCTGTCTCCCAAATCCTGGGATTAAAGGTGTGTGCCACCACTTCCTGACCTCTAGTGGCTTTAGCTTTGCCTTTGGTCTTCAGGCAAGACTTCGTTATCAAAACACAAATAATACACCACTACATTTCAGAATTTCAGGAACCACGCTGAAAGGGCACAGGAACTGGCTCTGAGAGGCTCCTGCTGCCTTTGGCTATGAGTATCTAAAAAAAAAAAAAAGATGGTTTCAGTTAGTTTGACATAGTAAAGCCATCATTGTATTTCAAATAAAGGTTAACATAACGAGCAGATGGAAGCAAGAGTGAGTGCACTGATGTATATTTAATTTTGCCTTGTTATAAGTATGGAAATGACAGACAGACAGTGGCCTTTATATTTCTTCTTTTGGGCAGTATCTACCTACAAACTTTGGATATAGGTTCTGCTTGTTTCGTGTGTGTGTGTGTGTGTGTGTGTGTGTGTGTGTGTGTGTGTAAATCTATATATCAATTCATGAATTTATTCAAATGGCTTACTGGTTGTGGTCCAACTAGTCCAACGATAGGTATCTACCAATGGAAACTCCAAGAATCCAGTAGTTGTTCAGTCCATGAGACTGGATGTGTTAAGTATATGTCAGAATCCTGAAGAAGTAGGCTCTAATGCCAGTGAAGAAATGGTCTTGACAGCAGGAATGATTGGATTCTATCTGATTCTAGATGTAGTCAAGTTGAGAACCAAGAATAGCCATCACAGGCCCTCATCAGATGTGAGCCTCTACATGCTGGACTTTAGCCCCTACAATTGAGAGACAGATAAACTTCTGCTCATTCTAAATCAATCTGACATAGAAGCAACCTGTCTTTTGTTTTTGTTTTTTTTCGAGACAAACTTTCTCTGTAGTTTTGGTGCCTGTCCTGGAACTAGCTCTTATAGACCAGGCTGGCCTTGAACTCACAGAGATCCACCGGCCTCTGCCTCCCGAGTGCTGTGATTAAAGTCATGCACCACCACCACCTGGCTTAGAAGCAACCTTAGTTAGTTAGGTTTTCTGTTGCTGAGATCAAACATCATGACCAAAAGGCAAGTTGGGGAGGAAAAGGTGTGGGAGGTCCTTTTGTCTACGTGTTGCTTTTATTGGTTAATGAATAAAGAAACTGCTTTGGCCTATAGCAAAGCAGAACTTAGCTAGGTGAGGAAAACTAAACGGAATGCTGGGAGAAAGAAGGTGGAGTCAGTGAGAAGCCACGTAGCCCCACCAGAGACAGATGCTGAAACATTTCCAGTAAGCCACAGCCACGTGGTGATACATAGATTAACAGAAATGGGTTAAATTAACATGTAAGAGCTAGCTGATAAGAAGCTAGAGCTAATGCACCAAGCAATGATTTATTTAATACAGTTTATGTGTGCTTATTTCAGGGTTGAGCAGCCAGGAACAAACAAGTGGCCTCCTACAACAGGGCTTATTTAGTTTATACTTTCATATTGTTGTTTATCACTGAAGGAAGTCAGGACAGGAACCCAAATACAGTAGGATCCTGCAGGCGGGAGCTGATGCAGAGGGCGTGGAGGACTGCTCTTTCTCCATGGCTTGCTCAATCTGCTTTCTAATAGAACCCAGGACCTTTGCTCAGGGGTAGCCCTACCCACAATGGGCTGGGTCCTCCCCATCAAACCCAATTAAGAAAATAACTACATGCCTGCTCTGGCCTGATCTTATGGAGGAATTTTCTCATTTGAGGCTACCTTCTCTCCAGTGACTCTAGCCTATATCAAGCTGACATAAAACTAGCCACCATAGAACCCAAACAGGCTTCCTCTTTGCCTTCTACTCTCAGATAGATGGTGGTAGAACCTTCCTTCTGTATTGTTTTCTGCTTAAAGGCAGCGATCAAGGCTCTAGCATGAGAGAAAACTTGAGAAAGCTCAGATACACAAACTGGATTATTGAACATCTGGCCAATGTGCAAACTGTGTCGATGTGCAAACCTTTCATACTGTATGTAAATCTGCATTTATTTTCCTTCTATAGAGGAGAAATGCATGAATTAAGATAATCAAAATTTATTAATAAATTCTCATGAACATGATGCAAGAGAAAAGTGGTTCTCTCTAGGATAGAAATTTGTATCATTATATCCTGTGCTGCAGTGAACTCAGATATTCTGTTTATAAAGGATGGTGTGTCATGGAACCATTTATTCATGCATCAAGGCTTTACTGAGAGGCTATGATGTGCCCAGGCCATTAGGAAATAGCACAGCAAGCAAAATAGATATGGGCCTGGCCCATATAGAAATCAAAGCTTTGTGGGGGAGGTGACATTAGTGAATGAGCACATACAATTGCAGGATGTAAGTTACTGAAGGAAAAGCCATTGGTTCTAGGAAAGAAACTTCTCCAGAATGACAAGCAATTTACTGAAGAGAGCTGAAGTGTGCCCATGAGACTAGGCCAAGGGGTGGGGAAGGAGAGTGTTGCAGAAAGAGGAACAGCCTGGCTAGAACTCCCTGCTCGGAAAGTGGCCATATGGCTTGAGGAGTTCATAGAAGGCTCATGCGGCAGGAACAGGAAATGGAAGGACAATGGGCAAGTGGATGAGTGAGAGTTACATATGAGTAGTCAGAACGTTTTGTCAACCACATCCCCTTTCCCTCTGCTCCATGTAGTTAGGTGGTTGGGTGGAACTTTCAGGAAAGGGATGAGTGGCCTTATAAAGGTGACTGAAGGGACTTATTTGGCTGTAAGAGATCAACAAAAATGCATCCATCCAGAAGAAAGCAGGCCTTCACCAGACGGTAGATCTGCTAACATCCACAGCGAGTTTTTATGTGTAAGTTACCTAAGCTGAGGCAGGTGATTAGGGCTCAGTGAATGGACTGACAGACAGAAAGTGCTGTTAGAATGAGTTTCTGCTCTATTAAGAGTGATGGAGCCGAGATCAGGCTGTGTTTGAAGGCATTGCTTGGGCTGTCCTGCAGTGAGCATGTGCCCAGAGGCAGAGGCTGCTGGAGGCTCAGTGGGAAGGTGACACTGAGGGCTTTCCGTCAGGTGGGCTCCTTCCTAGCATGGGACAATGGTCTGGTACCCTGTAAAGTTTCGTCAGTTGTATTGGTTTAATAAAATGCTGATTGGCCAGTAGCCAGGCAGGAAGTATAGACAGGGCGACCAGAACAGGAGAATTCTGGGAAGAGGAAAAGTTCAGTCTGCAGTTATCACCCAGAAACAGATGATGCAAGATGAGAATGCCTCATTGATAAAAGGTACCAAGCCACATGGCTAACACAAACAAGAATCATGGGTTAATGTAAGATGTAAGAGTTAATAAGAAGCTTGAGCTAAAAGGCCAACTAGTTTTTAGCTAATGTGGACCTCTGTGTGCTTTTTGGGACTGAATGGCTGCAGGACCAGGCAGGACAGAAACATCTGTCAACACCTTCCTCCCTATGCTGTTACCAATTTGAGGGCATCAAGTTACATGATATTGGGAGAAGTTATCTTCCTCAGAAACTTGTCCTGGTTTTGTGGAAAGGCTTTGAGGTTCTTCTAAGACCCCAAAAGCACTACAAGTGCTAAATATTGTTAGTATTGACTTCTCCAGAAATCACACAGGTGCTAGGTCCTGCTACACCATAAGTCCTCTCCTGGAAGTGTCTTGTTGGAGATTTCCACAACTCCAACACACTTTTCTTGAGAACAATCCGATAGCCCAAAGGGGGCTCAACTTAAGACCATCTCTCCAAAAATCTTAATACTCTATGAAATCCATTCCCACGTTTCTCTCACTGACCTCCAGATCTTCTTACACCTTTGGAGACTAACCATGAATTTCCTGGAAGCTCCCCCAAAACTTGTATCTGTCTTCTATGTTTTAATAATGAAAAATGCAGTTATTTTATCTAAAGAAATTAAGAGATAATTTTTTGTAGTGTTAATTTTTAATCACGATGAGTATGGTACCAACCTTCTAGAAATTAAAGCTTCTCCCAAAGACCTTTTTTAAGTCTAAAGAAAATATAATAACTGTGTGTCGTGTTCAGCTATCAAGCAGTTGATATAGGAGACAAATTATATTAAAAAGCACTTTTCTGTTCAATAATTAAAGAGAGATGCTTGGTCTATCAGAGGTCATCACTTTCATTCTTTCCTCCGTCTTGGCACTTGTGGACCCTCCTGGAATGGACGTGAAGATAAACAGCGAATGTATCTTTAAGCCCAAGGTCCGAGACCGCTCTTTTCCTGGCTCTAAGTGGGAACTCTGGAAGCAGGGGGACAGGAAATGGAAGAACAAATGGGCAAGTGTCTCCTTTTGAAATGGAGATGATGCTGAATTCTATCCGGGCAAAACATAAATGTACAGATATGCAGGAAAACATTGGCTCTCATGGCAAACCAAACAAAAGCAGAGTAACTGGAGAAAGGCAAGGGGAGCGGATGGAAGGAGCGACACGGTTCATGCTAAATTCCTAAGCTACCCTCCTGCCAAGGCCACTGGGCACAAAATCCATGTGTACTGTACTCATCAAAGTCATGGAAAAATAAGCAACATTGTAATTTCCCTGTCTTCTTGGGAAGGTGTCAGATATCTGTGCTGAAAGGAACAAACACAGACCGTAGACCTGTGAGGTCAGGGCATCACACTTAGCTCCTCCTTCTGACCTGTTCTTCAGGTCCTGTGAGGAGCCTGTCCTCAGCATCTGCCCACGCGCCACCGGCTCACTTGCCCAGGGGTTCACGGGTGGCTGCTTTGACCTAAGTGGTCTTTCATTCGTCCTTTCTAAGCTGATGTTTTTGGAAGAGGTGAGACCTATTCTTAGAATGAAAATTGACCAGATGAAAATGCTTAGCAGCTTGGGGTCACGACAGTGAAATGGGTGCCTTTTTTTTTTTTGAACAACCATTAAAAGAAATGGGTATCCTCAGGTAACCCAACAGGACAGGCTGCAGGCATCTTCATGGTAATCTTCACAGCTTCCTCCGAACTTGCTCTTCTGTGAGCTCTTGCTCAGGGAACAGCACCCACATGCTCCTGCTGCTCATTCTAGAAGTGTCTAGGTTGACTGGACACCCTCCTGTCACCTGCCATGTCCTTTCCCATGATCTCATGCAAGGCTCTTACTTCTGCCGCTGCTGATCTTCTCCACTGCCACACTGCGAAGTCAGCTCTTCTTGGAGGTTTATTGAATGCAATCAATTTTGCTTACTTTCTATATTTAAGTGGCTTCATGACTCTCATGGTAGAACACGACCCTCTGTGACCTGACCTCCTTCCCATGCCTGCCATTATTCAAAGCTGCTTCCTCCATTTGCCTTCTCTCCTCTAGTTTTACTCCATGTCACTGAGGGTCTGATGCCTGCAGCTTTCTGCTTGTGTACTTTGACAATTCTGACTCTCCAGTTTCAGCTTCCACAAGTTGCTCTGTGACAGGCTGGACCACTGGCTTCTCTATGTGTCTCCACAGCACCCTGAAACCCCCAGTTTCTCCACAGGACTGTTTCCTGAAAGCAGAACTGATATTTGTCAGTTACCTTTGACAAATGTGGTTGGAGCAGGGCTTATGGGGACCATTTTGCTGTGACTTCTGCCCACACAAAAATGTTCCTGCACATCAAATCATACTATAGAGCATGGGTGAATTGTGGGAAATGGCAGCTGGAGCCTCATCCTCTTGCTGAGTACTTCCCAAAAGAAGTCAGAGGGAGCAAAGTTCACAACCTCCTGAACCTGAGACTTACACCACTCCATCAGTACCCAGGGCAGGTTCAAGCGAAGTAAGTGGTGTCCACATATGTTAACAAGATGGGCAAATTAAATTAGAGCAGAAAAGCTCCCCAACACTCTCCTATTGGGTAGGATAAACTTGGGATGGCCAGATGCAAGATTTTAAAATGTTCTTCATTCTAAATTACTTCTGATGAGTCTAATGTGTGTCAAGATTCCTGTTTAGGACACATGTATTTATAAAAAAGCATTTCGGCATGCACAATGTGCATGCATGCATGCACACCTATGCACCCCCCCACACACACATTTAAGAGTTCAAGAGCCTTGGACAGATTGTGCTGTTCCTGTACTTGTTTTGTCCACCCCGGGGTTCAGATGTCAGGGCCATATCTGCTAAAGGGAGATATTTAAACAATTGAAAGAGCATTGTTCGCAAACGTGAAGAAAAGCAAAGTGGCCATAGCCAAAGAAATGAGTTAGGCGAAGGTTCTACAACAGAACGTATGAGCAAGGGCCAAGTGAGACCAAGAGTTCTCTTGAAAGATTGAACTGACAAGGATTTATGGGCCCAGTATTGAGTCTTGAGAAGTCCTGAAGATAAAGGGGAGGAGATACAACACCCCTAAGCTAGAACTCCCCAAGTGGAGCCAGACAAATGAAGGCTGGCACCTCACGCCCAGGTAATAGTGTAGGCATTATCTTAGCGGGGAGAAATACCCAGTCAATATTAGCAAACGCTGTGGGAGTGGACAGGATGGTACAGGCAGCTGGAAGGGGCCCCTCCCACAGTCCTGCTGGGAAGGAAAGAGAACAGCTACTTGACCTCAGTTAAAGCCCAAAGGTAAAAATGAGAAAACTTCCTTCCGGGATGCCAATCAAATTTGTGCTTTGTTGACTTGTCAACAACAGTGTCCCTTGGTGGAACACCGTGTTCCCACCCTCAGCATGAACATAATCCTTGAGAAACGTGCTAGATATTTGAAGCTAGTAGTGGGAAATCTACACCTTCTTTTCCAGTCCCCTCTGAGGAGTTAGGGCAAGGCTCACAGTTAGTCCATTGTCTGCACTCATGGCTTGACTGCTTGGTCCTAAGTTTACGTTTTACCTCTTTTATATTTCTCACAGTTCCATTGGATCGATATCTTTAAAGATGGAGAGCCCCTTGAGCATCAGGGATGCCCACTTCACATATGTCACAATGTACAATAGGTAATTGCATTTATGAAGGAATCAGAAAGAATGGCCAGAGCCAACGAGTGTGGTCCCTCACCCCAGCGAAGCACCCGCAGTATGGGAAGATTCATAAGGCAACTGCTCATTCATTCCCATTTATTTATTCACACTTGCAGGGAGTTCTCTGTACACTGGGTCAATGGAGAAGCTCACCGTTCATCAGACTGATAGCAAAGTAGATGCAAAGGGGTTGTGGAATTAAGAGAACCAGAGCAACGCTAACTGGGCTCTGTGGTTTGGTTTTTCTCTCAGTCTTTCTGTGTTATATATGTGTGTGAATCCATCTCTCTACGTAGCACAATAATTATAGAAGAAGAGGTTATGGATTTGGAGGGAGTGGTAGGGACATGGGAAGAGTTGGAGAGAGAAAAGGGGATGAAATGATGCAAATACAGTGTACTCATGTGCAAAAGCCCAATAAAGTTTAAAAACAGAAGAAAAAAGGCTCGTGGAAGAGACCCTTGTACTCATCCCCACTGCAGCGCCTCCTTCCTGTCTGTTCTGACACTGCTGGATTACGGATGAGAAAGTGCCATCAGAGTTCGTCTGGAGTTCACTGTCTGGTTGTGAAATCCCTAGGGCCTACACACTGCAGACCTCAAGGGAGGACTCTGGCTGACCTGGGGGAATGTGAGGGAAAAGAATCATAGACATGTGGGGTTTGCTGATGGAAAAAACTCCCTGTGGGCTGAAAGATGATCATTGCCCACCCTGCCACTGCCACCAAAGAAGCGAGACTCACTTTCAACAGCTGTGGCTTCTGGCCATGCCATGTGTTCAAACAACACCTCCCCACACACACACCTGCCCCCCCCCCCCGTGGAGATTTTCAGATTTAGTGTGGACTCTTCAACTCCTCCTCTGAACAGTAACATTGAACACTTTGGTTCCCTCCCTTTGTCCACTATGCAATAATGTCTTTTTGTTGTTGTTGTTGTTGTTCTTAAATTAAAGCCTCCAGGTTTAAATCTAACATTTTCAGGACTGCTGTAAAGATTTATGAGAATCTTAGTTGGGCACTACTGTCCGTTCTTGCCTCGGCCTGCTCAGCGACTGTATTGGGAAAGATCTCTGAGAACATGAGTGGAACCTGTGTCCTGATAGGAGAAGTGCCACCTAGGAGTGGCCTAGGAAACGGAAGGAAGTCAGGCCTTGAGGGAGAGAGAGAAGGAAGGGGAGGGAAGAACTGTGTTCAGGACTCAGGCAAGAGGAGCAGCTTTGGGCACTGGAGGAGGGTGGAGCATGCAAGAGATGTGTGGTTCCCTGAGATGTCTGGAGAAGTAACTTAATAAAAGACAAAGCCTTTGACCATAGAGGATATTATGGACGGATGCTGTATTATAGGTTGATATGGGGCTGGACTGGGACTCAGGAGCTTCCAAGGCTGCAACATGATCTGCAGAAATCACCCAGTACAAACCTCTTTAATTTCTGATATTCAAGAGTTGAAGGCTAGGACACACCTAGACCCACTGTTCCTCTTGGGTTACTTGACACCTTAGTGAAGCCCCTGACCGTGAGATTGGCTCGTTTTAATCCTGCTTCTGCAGGTACCTGGCTCATCCCATGTGATGAGGTGCACTTGTGATCCATAGCTAAAGAGGTGGGAATGGGAGGCTCACTGGCCCGCCTGTCTAGCTTACTTGTTGGATTCCAGTTTAGTGAGACCATGTCTCCAAAAAGAGGACAGTCAGAACGATCAGGATGAAAAAAAAGGGGGGGGCAGTTCAGTCTGGGAGGCTGGCTATGGGGCAAGGAAAACACTCATCCATTGCTGGTAGGAGTGCAAACTTGTATAGTCACTATGGAAGTCAGTGTGGTGGTTCCTTGGGAAGCTGATGATGGATCTATCTCAGAATCCCGCTGTACCACTCTTAGGCAGATGCCCAAAGGATGCTACACTCTACTACAGAGACACTTGCTCAGCCATGCTCATTGCTACCGTATTCGTAATAGTCAGAAACTGCAGACAGCCTAGATGTCCATTAGCGGATGAATGAGTCAGGAAAATGGGGTAAATTACACAATGTAATATTAGTCAGCTGTTGAAAAGGAAACTCCGACATCCACAGGTAAATAGCTGGGCAACACCCAGTTAACTCAATGGTGTTCTGTAGATTCCTTTTGTCTTATATTGCTTTGTTTAGGCATTTTTAAAAACGTTACTAGTCTTTGTATACTAAGGTTTCTGATTTTGAGTTTTATGGTGTATATGTGCACTTGTATTTCTCGTGGATTTTTAAATTTTTTGTCTGTTAGTTTGTTAATTTTGTTTCATTCTTGTCTTTTTTTTTTATTTGCCTGTTCTTTTCTTAAGAGAGAGAAAGAGAAACAGAGTATCGACTTGGAAGGGCGGGGAGAATCTGGGAGATATAAGAGGAGAACTGTGATCAATATATATGGCATGAAAATAACTTCATTTTCAGTAAATAAAATAAAATTGGTCCACTCCTGAGGAACAACACATCGTGTTCTCCTCTAGGTTCCACATACGTGTGGACACACATGCATGCATGCGTGCATGCTCGAGCGTACCCCATCCCATACACACACAAACGGAATGTAGACTCACAAAATGCTGTTTGTTGACTCATTAACCCAAGAAAGATGTTTAAAATTTGTATTTTTTGGCATTAGTTCCCAGCATCACCCCTTCTTTACCTACCCAACTTTGTGTCTTTTATGTAGTTTTAAGGAAAAAGATAAGCAGATACACGTTTCACAATTAGGACACGCTGTCGACCGTAAGCTAACACCCTGTTTTGACGGAGTCCTCCAGCCTCCTGCAGCGTTCTTAGCCACAGTGAGGAAGTTGTAAATGATGTAATCTCACCCGGGGTGTTTTCTTCTTGGGGTACCAATTAGGCTGTGTAGACTGTGGTGCCCGGAGAAGGCCAGAGCTTGTCATGGGAACTAAAAGCTGGGTGAGCAGTTTCCTGTCCCCAGAGAAGGGGCCTCTGCTGTGGCGATTCTGCTCAGAGGCTGGTGAGCTGTCCGGAGTGGGCGGAGGCCTGCATCATGCAGGGACAGCTGAAGGAGCCTCCTGAGTCAGGAGCTGTTCAAGCAGAGATTACCAGTGACACCGTGGAGCTGAGTGATGATCTTGCCGGAAGGAATCCGATGCTTATTAAAATACTATCCATATTTATGAGCCTTTGCACACAGCCGTGGAGCCTTCACCGTTCTGTCTGGTGAGGACGCCTGAGTGGCAAGTAGCAAAATGCAGCCATCAAATTGTTTATTCTAAAAAAGAAAGAAAGAAGAAAACAAGAAAGAGAGAAGGATAAAGAAAGAGAAAGAAATTGACGTCTCTTTATTCTTGAAAATTTCATTTATTTATACAAGGAAATACCATATCCACCCCATTTCCTCCTGCCCCCTTCCTCATATCCTTCTCTACATATCCTCCTCCCAACCTGAACTTCAAGTCCTCTTCCTTTTTCTAACACCCCAAAGTCAATTAGTGCTGACCATGTGCATATGGGCATAGGGCATTCCCTGGAGCGTTTTGAGAAATCTACCAGCAGTCACACAATATAAATAAATAAATAAACAAACAAACAAACAAACAAACAAATGGAATTCTCCCTCCCCCAGCAACTCTCAGGGGCCAATAAGCCTTCAACAAATATGGCATGGATCTTAAAGAGAATCTACCCTGGGTGTGCTGGAATTGTGGCTGCTCCCCACGGCCGGTGTGAGTTCATGAGTGTGATAGCCGTGCCAGAAGGGTGCATTTCCCAGCCCTCCTCATTGCCCAGCCCTTACATTATTCCCTGCTTCTCTTCGTGGATGTTTGAGGAGCCCTGGTGGCGGCAGCACCAGACGGGTCTAGAAGGATGTCCCCCTGAGAGCTGAGCCGTCAGCCTCTGATTTCCAGCCCTCAGCGTGTCACATTGACGACTGCCCGCTGCGAGAAGCAGCTTCCCTGACCACGGTTGAGAACAGCCCAGGTCGATGGATACAAGCACACATACTTAGAAGGCTGCTTGACAACATGGGGATTTAGAAAAGCGGCAGCTGCAGCCTCTATCCTAAGGTCTATGCCCTCCCAGACTATCTGCCTTTGACTGAGATTACGAGGCTCCAAACTCCCACTCCAAATTCCCACTCCGCTGCTCCCACCCTGCCCCTCATCTCTGGAATGTCACTTCTAGGTGTCTTGGCATTTATGCTGCTGCCCTTGGTTTCTCAGAACGATTGTTCTCTACACCCCTCTGAGCTACATTCTGTGTCTTGGTTGGTGTTTGAAAAACCATTTCACCTTCTTCCATTCCTTTAAAAAGAAGAGTCTCTAATAAGTTTCATTTCACCAGCTTTAAGAATTGATGGACATAAGCACAAAATAATTAATTTTTTATTTTTCTTTATTATAAGGCTGGAGAGATAGCTCAGTGGTTAAGAATGCATACTCTTCTTGCAGAGGACCAGAAAAGTTTGGTTCCCAGTAGCCATGTTAGATGGTCTACAACCACCGGCAAGCAACTCCAGTCCCAGGGCTTCAACACCCTCTTCTAACTTCTTCAGGCAACCCCTGTGTGTGTGTGTGTGTGTGTGTGTGTGTGTGCGCACGCGTGTACGCACACGCTCGCACTCAGGCACACTCATGCACATGTGCGCATGTATATACTCACACATAGTTAAAAATAAAAATGAATCTTTAAAAGTTATTACATCCTCCCCACTTCTTTTTACTTCAGTGCTGGTGATTCAGTCCGGGTCATTGCACATTCTAGGCGAGCATTTTGCCAGTGAGAGACTTTCTCAGCTTCATGCATTTCTTTGTCAACATATTAGCTGTGATATTTTTCAACTACACATGAGAGGAAATCCAACTTACAGTGGTCTAAGTAATGCTGCATTCCAAGCGTCCAGACCCAGCGCTTTTCTAAGATATTTAGGATCCAGGTTTTTTCTCTTATTTCAGCTCTGCAGTTCTCAATACACTTGATTATCTAAGATCTTCTATTCTCAAGGTTGCAAGATGACTGCATAACACCAAACATCAACCACTCCACACAATTGTGTTTAAAGGCAGCAAAAAAAAAAAAAAAAAAAAAAAAAAGAGTAGTTCCTTTTCACAAAAGCCTCTCTGACTGGGAAAAAAGGCATTTTAAAAACTTCCCTTTCAGGTTTTCTGTGGAGCCATTACCCAGGATTAGGTCTTAGCTGCAAAGGAGCTGGGGGCATGAATATGTGTTTTTCAATCCTCCTGCCAGCCAGAGGGCAGTATTTTGGAATATGGTTGCCCACGGGAGGAACACACCGTGTCAACTCCTGCTTGGCTTCTCACTTTGACTTTGGATTTGTTGTTTGCTTTTGAATTGTTGCACGTGGATGACATACAGATGTCTCAAATGAAGGAAGTGGTCCTTTCTTGCTGCCCGTTGTCCCTGGCTCTTTTCTGTTCTCCGTCTTAGGGGGATGTGCCATCGCTTACACAGATGTCAGCAATGCCGCTCTCATCGACTCTTGAGCCCCTGGCCCTTCAACCATCTCTGTCTCCTTTTGGCTCTCACACCCCTGCTTCACATCCTAACTGCACCTGTCTTGTCTTGCCCACAAGAACCCCAGAGCAGAACTCCAGACAGCCAATGTACTCGACAAAGGAGAACCAATTTGGTTTGGCGAGACATAGATGTAGAGGAGGGCCATATAAGGTTTAAGGTTTTGACCTTGTGGGTCCTGCAGGAGCCTGTGCCCTGTCCTGCACACTTCTGATGGGAAACTGTGTCTTGGAGGTCACAACTGAAGTCAGTAAAACTCTGAAAGCCAATTTCAGTTCCCAAGTGCATTGGCTATCTAGGCTTTCCAGTGGACTTGATGGATCCGAGTAATGCAAAAGAGGAGACCTCCAGCCCCAGGCTTTTATGGCACCCATAAAACACATTTTACAGTTTCTGCTCAATTTTATGCTGTTAGGCTAAACATTTGACATCATATGGCACTTTAAGCACATTGATGTATGGGAAGTCAGCAACTGCATCTGTAATAAAAAGTCCGAAGTATGGGTTTAAAAAGTAATCTACTGTATTTATTATTGACATAAACAGTTACCTGTAGTTCATTTGAACACCATCTTAGATTTAACTCATGTATTAAAGATATTATGTTTCCCACTTGCAAGGTCATAGCCAAGGTGAAAACCATATGTGGTTGAAAATGAAAAAGACATAATATATAATGACAAATATGTAAAAAGTGGTATATGTGATTTCATCTCCGTATAGCCTCAATTAATAATATTCTGCTTATTCCTTTTTTTTTTTGACCTCTACCCTTGACCCTCAAATCTTCAAGCTGGGAAAACAAGCAATCTGTTTTCCATATCTAGAAGTTTGTTCTTTCCAGAGTGATGTATAAATGGAGTCACAGAGTTTGCAGCCTTCGAACTTCGCCTTCTTATTGTTTTAATCTCAATCTATTTCCCTGGAGGCCTGTTTTGTTCCACGTAGGTTGTCTCCTACGCATTTCAGGATGGTAGTCACAGGCAGGGCAGAATAATTCAACTAACTGAAAATTACTTCGCCACCACCCCAAGAGCTTAAAGTCAAGGTCATTTCACAACCAGGGAATACAATTTACAACCCAGCCTCTGTTGTGAGTAAGGAGGGTTTATCTTTAGGTAGTGTTACAGTATGTCTTCCCAGGTATTTGTGTCTAGTTCAGATGTGAGGTTGCTGGCAGCATGTTTAAATAATACCCATTTTCCTAACACTAATTTAAGAGATTCTTTAGTTAAATTTTCTTTAGTCAAACGTTAGAAAAAGGTTTGAAAAAATGATCGTTCTCATTTTGCACTGCAAAATCTATACATTTCCCAGTATAATCATTTACTGAGGTCATCCAGTTCACATACAGGATGTCCAAAATTCCTGGAGGAAGCAAACCTGCATGGACCAACGCATGCTTTTAAACGGCATTCTGTTGTGTGGGAACATGTTTCTTGCTAAAATTCTTGATACCTTTGCATGTGGGATTAATTTTCTTCTTAACAATAAAATGAAAGTTGACAAAGAGAATCTCCCCCCCCCCCAAAACCTCAATGGAGGAAGGTCTGAAGTTTGGCATACATTTCCTGGGAGGTTTGTGAGGTGGTGTCCTGGGAACCTAAGGACATGTCCAGCGGGAGCCATGGAGCCCAGCCTCAGTCATACTTAGGATTGTGGGTTACAGAGATAGGAACACAGGATTTCCTTGGCTAAGTTATATGGCAGGGATAAGTGAACCAAAAGAGCAGCTAGAGAAATAAAGAAGATGGGGGGAGAAAATGCAACCTCATCACCAAAACCCAGCAACTAAAAAACTTTATTATTTGGAAATATCTTAAAATCTCTACCCACTGTACTTATTGAGAAGATCTGTGTTGCGGCTTTGAGAGACTGATGATGACAAGATATTTAAGATACTGCTTCTTTAGCTTAAACTTTCATATTGCCTTCTCTGTGTTTGCTTGTTATTACAACAGGGACTAGTTACCCAGGTCCTAGACTACATTCGGAAATTAAATAAATCCACATGTGTGGTAGTTGAATGTAATTGGCCCCACAATCTAAAAGGGAGCGGCCCTCTCAGGAGGTGTGGTCCCGTTGGAGAAAGTGTGTCACTGTGGGGACAGGCTTTTCATTCCAGCTTCGCTCAATGTGAAGGTCAGTTGATGTCCCTGTAAGACGTAGGACTCTCAGTGTATGGGCTGGGGGCAAGGGAGGAGAGTAGGGGTTTTCTCTTTTTTTCCTGGGGATCGAACTCAGGCTTGGTGGCCAGTAACCGCTCTTCCCGAGCCACCTTGTGGGCCCCATCTTTACCTTTCTCCTTTATGCATCAATCAACTCTTTTGGAATGTCACTCTAGCAGAAGGACTGTAACCCCACGTTGTTTGCCTGTTGTTACTGACTTCCGTCCTCTAAGATGGAAGCACCCTCGTCCTCTGGTGGAGAGCCGTCTTCGGAGTGCAGGTGAAGACACCTGATGGATTTCTGTGCCTGTGTGTGTTTTTCATCGTAGGGCCAAAATGCCAAGCAGTTCTCAGTACAGATATTGAGTCCGTGGTATCATTCACACCACCATGCATTTTGCAGAATTTAGATAATTTGAATTACCACCACAAAGCCACCACATATTTGAGAATGTGTTCAACCGAGCTTCTCTAACCTTTCAAAAACTTCCTCCTGTTAAGCTTGGTAGTCTCAGGGGTCTCACAACAAACTCGACCTTCAGGAAGTTCTGCCCTTATCCATCCAATGAACACATGAGTTTTTATTTAAAAGGATTTTAGGTTAAAATATAATTCCCTAATTTTCCCCTTTCCTCCTTCCAGCCCATCCCTGGTAGAAGACGTGGATTTTAAAAGAGAATGATTATTGTAAAATAAACCAGCCGAGAGGATGTGAAAACAGTCCTAGAGTGACATCCGCTGGCCACAGGGCCTTAGTGACTGAGTGGCAGTGACAGGACTCTTATGAGCATCCCAGAGACGCTCTAAAGATCTGAATGCATCCATCCCGGGCTGAACAGTTTCCGCTTTTAAACAAATTACATCTGTAATGATCCTGGTGAAGACAGAGGCTACTGGCATCCTGGCTAGCCGGCCTTGCCTACATGGCAAATTTTCAGCCATTAAGGACTCTTTTTTGTCGCGTCCACCCTTGACCAGCAAGGAAAAACGCAACACCCAGAGCTCTTCTTGCAGCAGTTTTCAGGACTTTATTCACAGCAATCTATCTCCTTCTCTCTCCTTCTCTTTCTCTCTCTCCTCTCTCTCCTCTCTCATTCCTTCCTCTCTCTCCCTGGGCAAACCTCTCCCAGCCCTTAAGTAGGCATGGGCTGCCAACCCCGAACTGCCAGGTGGGCACTGCCCATAGGTTCACGCATATGCAGGCAGCTGATAATCATTGCATGATCATAGCATAGGTCAGACTTTAGCCATAGGAGTTGATTATACATCTCCATCAGGTGTGATTCCATGCAGCTCGCTACACTTTTTTATTTATTTATTTATTTTTATAATGTAGATGGTACCTGGAAAATGTGAAGAAGGTGACTCCCAGGTTTTTCTCTGGCCTTCATGTCATGTGCATGCCTGTGTACCCACGCATCCAAATGTATACATAATTTCTTCCCATTATTAGAGACGTTCTCTTTATTTTTGGAAATTTATACCATATGTGCATCACAGAGTGGCAAGCATTCAAAAACATCGTGCTCTCTTGTTTTTAGTTGTGGGAAAATAGAGACTGTCTTTGAACTTTTTGTAAGTGTAGGGTTTTAAGTTCACCCTTTGTTAGTATGTGTAGTAGAGGCTCAAGAAATTTGCATCCCACCAATAACATCTAAGGCTCCTTTCCCCACACCCTCCCTAACACGTGCTGCATTGTTCTCTCTTTTTAAAAAAGATTTTATTTTTATTTTCAGTTGGATGTGTGTTGTGTGTGTGTGTATGTGTGTGTGTGTGTGTGAGAGAGAGAGAGAGAGAGAGAGAGAGAGAGAGAGAGAGGGAGAGGGAGAGAGGGAGAGAGAGAGGGGGGGGGGGGGGAGAGAGAGAGCAGGGTGGAAGGGCATGTTTGCATATGAGTTCAGCTTTGTCAGAGGCTAGAAGAGGGCATTGGATTCCCTGAAGCTGGAGGTTCAGGGGGTTGTGATCTGCCAGTCTTGGATCTTAGACACTGAACTTTGGTCCTCAGCAAGAGCAGTGCACTGTCTTAACTTCTGAGCCATTTCTCCAGCCCCTTTATTGTTTTCTTGATGTTAGCCATTCTGACTGAGCTGTAATGGCCCCACTCCTACCTGTGTGTGTGTGTGTGTGTGTGTGTGTGTGTGTGTGAGAGAGAGAGAGAGAGAGAGAGAGAGAGAGAGAGAGAGAGAGAGAGAGTCAGAGGACAACCTTGGGTGTCCGTCCTCTCTTCTCTTGTTTATGTCAGGCTCTCTCGTCCATCACAGTGTGAGCCAGGCCAGGTGCTTGAGAGTTTCTTGGATTCTGTCTCTTGTTCCCTCCCATTTTGCCACAGTTAATTCTGCAATTACAGATGTGCACATCATATGGGTTATGTGAGTTCAAACTAAGTTCCCCACATTGGTGTCACACTCTACACACTCAGCCGTCTCCATGGAATCTTAATTAATTTTAATTTTTCTGATGACTAAGATGGTAAACTTTTATTTATTTATTGGTTTGTTTTGTTTGTTTTTGAGACAAGGTTTCTCTTTATAACAGCCCTGGCTATCCTGGAACTCACTTGGTAGACCAGGCTGGCCTTGAACTCACAGAGATCTACCTTCCTCTGCCTCCCAAATACTGGGATTAAAGGCCTATGCCACTACTGCCCTGCTGAACTTTTATTTGTTTATCTTTTGGTGAACTTGTTGGACATTGGTATTTGTTTTGAGAAATAACTGCCCTTACTTTCCTCATTTATTGATTTGATGTGTGTTTGTGTGTGTGCTTTATTTTTTTGAGTTCTTTATATATTCTGGTATATAATCCTGTGTGATATAAAAATCTGCAGAGACGTTTTCCCATTCTTAGGATCTCTATTATGGTGATTGTTTGTTTTACAGAAATGTTTTGATGTCCTGCGATCAATCTCATTTGCTAATTTTTAAAATTATTTCTTGAGAGAATTGAAGTCCTATTCAAAAAGCCACTGCTTGTGGAGGGTTTCCATATATGTTCCTCGGTTTGGGGTCTTGAGGTTTCTGGTCTGTTTTGAATGCTTTCCATACAGAGAGGGAGATAGAGATCTGGTTTCAATATTCGGCCAGTGGTCTCCACCACCTCCTGTTAGCAGAACCGTCCTTTCTCTGACACTTTCTGAGCCCTTTTGTTGAGACACTTTTGTTGAGCTGTAGCTGTGAAGGCATGTTTATGGATTTTCTATTTTAATGGTGTGTCTGCCTGTTTTTGTTCCAGCCCCTTGCTAAAATGGTGATTTTTATAATGCAAAATGCTTTAATGCTTCTAATGGGGAAAAGTTGGCAACCCTTAACAAAATTCATTTTTTTTTTACTTTAACCCACGAATCCCAGTGTAGCCAATTTCTTCGGGTAACAGAAAAGTAAATGCATCCAAGATTATTGCAAAACACATTTAGTAATAACACAATGCTGTGAATGTACGAAATGCACTGCAATCCAGGACACATGTCCTTGATGAGGTATTATGGGGTGGAAGAATAATGAAGATCTACGTAAATTGTTAAGAGGGAGGGAAATCTATGTGAAATTCTATAGAGCATTTCTCAATATAAGTAGGTAAACAGTGCTGGCTTTAAACAACAGACAATACTGCTTTTTGGACAGGGATACACACACACACACACACACACACACACACACACACACACACACACACACACACACCAGCCCTATCTATTTTACCTAAAGCAGGCATCGAGTATGTTTTAGGTATGAAACTTGGGAGTGAGGAATGGTGGAGGTGGGTACAGATGGCTTTTCAGGCCAAGCAGGTTACCAGCCTTCCTGACATGCTCACCAGAGCAGGTCACTCACTGTGTAGACTTGCTGAAATACAGATCAGAGAGATAAGAACTATGTGTGGGGTTAGGTGGAGGAGTTGAACCACACACAGCTCTGCTCTGTTGCAGTTCTCCTAGACAAGTCGTGCTGGTGTGGGGGGCAGCGGGAGATCATGGGGTGGGGAGCCAGGTTTGTCTCATTAGTTCCTCTTTACTCTGACAAGCAGGGTGATTGGCGCCACTTGGGGACTTTCTCAGTTGTAAACTGCTTCTGTACAGGAGCGCTCCTCAGTGCTGTCTTCCAGTGGCATTTTAAAAAACCTTCTCGTCCAGTACTCTTTTCTCCTTGTGTTCCACAGGTCCTTTGTGTTAGTCTTTTTTTTTTTTTTAAAAAAATATGTATATAGACGCGTGAACGCAGCTGTGCGTGTGTCTGCGCGCCCAAGCAAAGATTCTGTAGCATTTTCGCTTAGAAGAGCACAATGTGGTCCTCAAACTCTGCTGGAGCCTTCTTGCCAGCGACTAAGGCGGAGCCCCTCCCTCTGGATGTCTTTCCTGCGCCATCTACTGGTGGAGGTGAGTATCGTACCAGTCAGCAAAGGAAAACAACCTTTGACAGAGTCAAACCCTTCACACAGCCTGGGCCGGGGAAGGGTGATGTTGGCCCCAAAGGGAAGGGTGATGTTGGCCCAAAGACCATAAATCCAAAACCCGCGTGGAGCGTGATTATAGACACTCTACTTAACTGTTCCTGCACCAGGCTTGTCTTTCTCTTCAATACGTAATTCACAAATGTATGTGCACCGTTTTCATTGTTTAATTTATGACGATGACGATGTGTTTCCTCTACCAATCTAAACGGTTTCTTTGTAAACTTTCCAGGACACTTGCTCAACTATGTTTATAGCAGCTTTATTTGCCATAGCCAGAACCTGGAAACCACCTAGCTGCCCCTGAACTGAAGAATGAATAAAGGAAATGTGGTACATTTACACAATGGAGTTTTAATCGGCTGCTAAAAGCAATGACATCAGGAAATTTGAAGGCAAATGGATGGAACTAGGAAAAAACCCATCCTGGGTGAGGTAACCCAGAGCCAGAAAGACAATGAGTTTATTTATTTATTTATTTATTTATTTATTTATTTATTTATTATGTATACAATATTCCATCTATGTGTATGCCTACAGGCCAGAAGAGGGCACCAGACCTCATTACAGATGGTTGTGAGCCACCATGTGGTTGCTGAGAATTGAAGAGCAGGCAATGCTCTTAACCTCTGAGCCAACTCTCCGGCCCCTAATGAGTTTATTTTTGTAATTGACTTTAATACGGACTTCCATGCATCTGGGTAGGGAGACAGCTGATAACCATATGGATGAATATGCCAACAGTCACATGAGAAATAGGAGTGCAAACAAACACAAGTAGGCGGGAGGGAGACCATACAGAACATTCATAAAAGTGATTTTCTAAACCGATTTATTAAAATTGAATTCTGTAGGATCTAAGTTTAGCCAACGATGCTGGAAACTTAGGGCAATGGTTTATCTTCAGCATGGTGACTATCAGGACTGTGAAAGCCCTCCGCAGGCTCACCTGGTCGAACACTCTGTGCCCAGATGTTTACATTGTTTTGGAGCATCATAGAATGGCTGGAGTGTGCGGCCTAGAAGCAGAGGTTAACGACTGGAGAAGACTTTAAAGGCGGTGTCTATTTGGGGTTCCAGATGTTTCTACAGTCCCTTGTTGTTACCATGAGGAGCTGCCAGTGCCTGTTGAATGCATTCCAGACACTATGCCTTCCTCGTCACAGTGGTCTGCATCCCCTCACACTGTGAGCCAAAATAAATGTCTCCCCCTTAGCATTTTTCTGTTAGACACTTGGCCACACAGTGAGGGAACTAATTAATACAGTACATGTCTGTGTTCCCAACATGCCAGCCTTTCTGTTCTTCTGGACATAGCAATTGGGTGTCTTCAAGGGTACATAATTTCTCTTTTTCCCTCTTCAAAGTTTTTAAAATTTTATATATATGTGTGTTGTGCCTACATGTATGTATCACACCGCACACGTGCGTGGTGCCTGTGGAGACCAGGAGAGGGCACTGAATCCCTGGACCAGAGTTACAGATGATTGTGGGCCACTGTGTATGTGCTGGGAATGGAACCTAGGTCCTCTGCGAAAGCAGCAAATCTTAAAGGTCTGGGTCACCTCCCCAGCCATCCTTTCCTCCCCAGCTTTTCAAAATAGATCACAGGAAGGCACCGCCAGTCTGGAGGTTTCTGCATTAGAAAAATACATTTCGTTGTATGAATTAATTCCATGTATGCTCCAGATTTCTGTTGCTCTGAGAAAATCAAATGGTTATAGGAAAAGGTTGTTTTGGTGAATCTTTTAGAAGTTTTTAGTTCATGGCTGATTTACTTCATTGCTTTGAGGTCTGTGATGAGCCTAAACACCAGGGGAGGCAGGTCTGGTAGAAGAAAGCCGCTGATCTTGTGGTGGCCAAGAGTTGGGAGAGACGGGAGGAAGGGGGAGAGGAAGGAGAGCTGAGAAGATAAAGAAAAAAAAGAGGCAAGAAGAGGGCAAAGAGCAAGGGGCCGGGGGCCCAAGGGCATGCCGCCAAGTACACACTCCCGTAGGTACAGCCACAGTTTCCATTGCATACACTTCCTGTAAACGCCACTATTCCGTTTATCTTTACGACTGAATAGATGGTCATCATGCATGGTTAGATTTCGCTAGTACCCAGGACTGCTAGAACTGGACCACGATAATTCTGTTTTTAGCTTAAATTTCTCCATATTTATCACCATTGTGGCTGTACATAAAGTTCCCCTTTCCCCACCACTGGGTTAGCATTTGTTGAGGTTTTTTTTCCCCCTTGCTGTTAGCCATCGTGGGAAGTTTGAAACCATTTCCAAACACTTATTGGCAGTTTCCCTTCTTCTTTTGCAATCTGTCTGTTCATCTCAATGGCCCTTTTATTAACTGGAAGGTTTATGAGAGTATTAAGTTCTTGCAGTTCTTTATATATTTTAGATATTAATGCCCTGACTGATGTAGAGACAAACTTTTTAAAAAAATAATTCATAGACTTTCTCTTCACTTGGGATTGTTTCCTGCGCCTTTTCACTGAATGTAATCACACTTGTCAGTTCTCGGGGTGACTTCATAGATTGTTGCAGTCCTTTACAGGAAATGCTTGCCTATGTGGGGACCCCGTAGTGTTTCCCTGTTTTTCTTAGTCACAAAGTTTCTGGTTTTATTCCTGAGGGTTTTTGTTTGTTTGTTTTTTGGCGTGTGAAAGATATAAATTCTTTTGCATGTGGATATCCACTTTTCCTAGCACCATCTGTTGAAAAGCCCCTCGCCTTTTTGACTTTTCAGGGGGCTTTGTGTGTCCTAAGAAAACAGCCTACTACTAAGCCAAGTCCCCAGCCCTTCGGTGTGTGCTTTTGACACCTTCAGAAGAAAAAAAAAGCCAAAGAAGCAGAAGGAGGAGGAGGAGAGGAGAAACAGGTCAGCAAGGACACTTAGTTGGCTATCGCTGTGTGCAGCCGTGTGGGTTTCTTTCTGGGTTCTCTGCTCTACCCCACCGCTCTACATGTCAGAGTTTGTGCCAGTACAATGCCTTTTATTGCCAAGGCTCACTGATTTAGTAAGGCTGGGGTCCAGGGATCTGCCTGCCTTCAGCTCCCAGCACTGGCGTGATGGATGCAGGCCACTCTCAGAGCTGTATGTGGATGCCAAGAACTCTGGTCTCCATGCTTGTGTGGCAAGTGTTCTGTCCCCCTCCCCTGCCACGCCAGGCGTCTCTACAGCATCTTCTGTGGCTGCCAGATACTACAGGCCTGTAGGCTGAACATGGGTGCCCCAATGTTGCAAAGGAATTTTGGGTAACTATCCAGGTAGTCAGATATCTCTGCTATTTCTAGAAGTTTTAGAAGTCATTTGCAATGCACTTTTTGTTTATTTAAATAATGTTATATCTTTCTGGTGTCTTTGATGGAGTTGAAGACTAGATAGTTCTAGTGGCAGCTTTTCCTAGATATGATGAAAAGTAAGTTAGGTATAAAATTTTTGATTTACTGAGATAGGATAGATTATGTAGTATTTTCTTTAAATTTACCAGACACAAATGAATTGGAGTTCAGTAATTGTGAATGTAATCTTTACCTGATAATTGTTCTTAATGTATACAGTTTTACTATGTTAAAGTTAAAACCTTTAATTCTTTTTTAGAAAGAAAAAAGGAGGAATACTGTTTTCAGGTGTGTGACTTTTGTTTATGCTGCATTTGTTTAACTCCATGAAGCTGTGTTACTGTGCCTCTCTAGAACACCTGGTGGTCCTACTAAAGAGATGAATGGCCAATAATAAGGCAGGAGCAAGGACAGGTGGAGCTAGCAGGCAGAGATCATAAATAGAAGGAGAAACCGGAGAAAAGAAAGAACAAGGAGAAGAGGACATCAGGGGCCAGTCAGCCAGCCAGCCACAGAGTAAGAAGGAAAGTAAGAAAAACAGAATTAGAGAAAGATTAAAGCCCAGAGGTAAAAGGTAGCTGGGATAATATGAGTTAAGAAAAACTGGCAAAAAAAAAAAAAAAACCAAGCTTAATGGGATAAAACCGGTCTCACTGAACATAGTGGACAATGAGGACTACTGAGAACTCAAGAACAATGGCAATGGGTTTTTGATCCTACTGGACGTACTGGCTTTGGGGGAGTCTAGGCAGTTTGGATGCTCACCTTACTAGACCTGGATGGAGGTGGGTGGTCCTTGGACTTCACACAGGTCAGGGAACCCTGATTGCTCTTTGGGCTGATGAGGGAAGGGGACTTGATCGGGGGAGGGGGAGGGAAAGGGGCGGCAGTGGTGGAGAGGAGGCAGAAATCTTTAATAAATAAATAAATTTTAAAAAAGCCAAGCTTAGACTGGGCATTCATAAATAAGAATTCACTTATAAATTATTTTTATACTTAATTTATATTATTTATAATTTTTAATAATATACATTTAATAATAAATAACATAAATCTATATTTTTTATAAATCCATATTATTTATTTGGGAGCTGGGTGGCAGGCCCCTCAAAAAGCCAAAAGAATAAAACCTCACACAACACCTTTTGGGGGGTCTAATTTTTTGTAAACCTGTTTTCTAGCCTAAATAAATATTAGAATCTCCTCTTTGTATTTGTTTCAGGAGCAATTTGTAACCCCCAACAAGGCAAAACTTTCTTTACTTCTTCAAACATTCTTTCTAAAGCAGCTATGTTTGAATCAGCTAATATGATGTTGTCCATGCAATGGTAAACTATAGATTGAGGAGATTGCTTATGCATCACTTCCCATGGCTGCTGGACAAAATATTGATACAGTGTGGGGCTATTTAATATTTCCTGTGGGAGAATCTTCCATTGATATCTCTTAGCAGGCTGAGAATTGTTGTAAGTAGGCACCATGAACGCAAATTTTTCTGTCGTTTACTTGTAAACGTATAGTGAGAAAACAACCTTTTAAATCATTAACTATAAGAGGCCATCCTTTATGTAATAGAAAAGGCAAAAGGATGCCAAACTGTAGAAAGCCCATTGTCTGAGTCACCTTATTACCAATACTTAAATGTGATAATGTCTGCCATTTTCTGGATTTCTTTTTAATAACAAATATAGGAGAATCCCAAGGGTTGGTTGATTTTTCAATCTGCTGAGTGTTTAGTTGCTTCTTTATCAGCTGTTCTAAAGTATGAAGTTTCTCTGTTGTTAAAGGCCATTGTGCAATACAAACAGGTTTGTCTGTCAACCATTTTAAAGGTAGGGCTGTTAGTGCCTTTGAAAGATCAGCCGCTGTTGTGCCTGTTCTTGTACAACCTGAATGGCCAGTGATTGTTCTTTATAATACCTTCTAGTTTTTTATAACCATACCTTAATTTATGGTTTGTTTCTAAGATTAGGATAATGTTAATCTGATTATTCCATTGCTGTAACAAATTATGTCCCCACAAATTCATTGCTATATTATCCGCATACAGCTTTAATGTAAATGGGGATTGCTATGATGAAAAACCACGACCCAAGCAAGTTGGGGAGGAAAACGTTTATTTGGCTTACACTTCAACATTGTAGTTCATCTCTGAAGGAAGACAGGACAGCAACTCAAGCAGGGTAGGAATCTGGAGGTAGGAGTTGATGCAGAGGCCATGGAGGAGTGTTGCTAACTGGCTTGCTCCTCATTGGTCAGCTTGCTTTCTTGTAGAACTCAGGACCATAAGCCCAGGGATGGCAACAGCCACAATGTGCCGGACCCTCCCACATCAAACACTAATTAAGAACGTGCCCTACAGGTTTACTCACAGCGTGATCTTATGGAGGTTTCTTTTTCTTTTAAAGTATTTTCCTTTCTTAAAAAAAAACATTTTATTGGTTCTTTGTGGATTTCACATCATGCATCCTGATCCCATTAATCTCCTGACTGAAGGGTCCAAGAATAAAAATTTAAAAATGTAGATTCCAGAGATAAGAATGTGGAAATAAAGAATTATAAAGTTGTAAGCCTAGGAGAACGAGAACAGACTGTCAGCAGCTTTCTCAGCAGCTTAAGGACTAACATGGGTTACTCCACTTTAGAACCCATAGCTCTATTTAGAAGGCCGAAGAATCTCTCTAGAAACCGAGAGCTAGCCTATGGATACGAGCTGAGTCAACTGTTAGGACATAGATCTATGACCTCTGGGTTACACATTATCCCTGCCGTGTGAAACTGGCAGCATCAAAGAGGAGAGCACAGGGCTTCAGTAAACACGACCTGGAAGTACCAAGGAAGACAATCGATTAAGTATAAACACCAGTGTAACTGAGAAACTCTGTTAATGGAGATTGTAAAGTAAGACAACCTGTATCTGAATTTCACCTCAATATTGTAAAAATTCCTTTGTTCAGACCTAATGCTCGGCGCCCCTACTATAAAAAGGTGGGTTCAGAAACCGGCCTTTGCCACAGTCTTACAAAATCTGTCCCTGGCTGTGGTCTCAGCTAGCTGATAAGCTTTTTGTGCCCCATGGAGATTTTTTATTTTATTTTTTTTATTTTATCCTTGAATCTGGAATTTCTGGAATAAAGTTTGCTTCTGCTTTATTGGACTTTGGTGGCCTGTCCCCATCTTTGCACAACCCCCATGGACCCAACACTGACCCTTTGTATCTGCCCTTGCAAACTCTCACCAACCCTGCAGAAAAAATGTGACATGGAAGCTGTAGTGTGGCCTAGTGAGTCACACAGTATACCCTTTAGCCCATAAGCTTTACTTGCAAGTGCTCTTTGCAATGAGTCATTGGTCTGGCTCGATGCCTCTGCGTTCTGCTACACCATCAATACAGAGCCCTCACTGGGACTTTTCCTGGACTTTCTGTTGTTGACATGTGTCATGGAGATCCTGCAACTTTGGATCTGCAGGACCAGCGCCTTCACGCACTCCAGCAGATCACAGATGGGGTGGATGCTGGGGTGGTTTCTGGCCTGGGTGGTAACTGGGTTGGTTGGTCAGCACCCCACCAGCTCTCCCTCATACTCACCCCTAGGGTGAACTCTCCAGCTCTGTCCCAGTTAGCTCCCCCCAATGCAGCAGGCAGCAAGGGGCAGGGCCAGTTCTCCTGCCCTGGGGCCAGGGCATGCTCATTCACACCCACACCACCAGGGTCAACTCTACTGTGTTGCCCACTAGGTGCAGGACCTACTCTTCTGCGCGCTGCAGCTGGTGCCCAGCAGGGCCAGCCCTCCCAGTCCCGTTATCCAGGGGCCAGCTCTTCTGCCTGTGAGAGTTCAGAACTGATGGTATGGAGACTTTTTCTTAGTTGAGGTTCCCTCCTCTTAGGTGACTTCAGCTTGTGAAGTTGACATAAAAGTAGCCAATACAAGACATTTAGTCATGTATCTTGTGGGCAGGGTCAGCAGATGTAAATTGATGGTCTAGGTCCTTCACTGCAGTACAGCTGTTTAGTGAAAGAATAAGCCCAAGATGGAGTGACCGCTGTGCCGTAGTTGTTAGTCAGAGGACCAGGAGGTAGAAAGCAGGTTCTGTGTAAATATTTTTAAACATCTCTCCTCGGACACTCCGCCTCTACTTCCCTGGCCCCTCTCTTTGGATCTCTTTGGAGAGCCACCCTAGACATCTTGTAGACACTCAAAAGGCCCCCTCTTCTTTCAGATCTCATATGCTATTGTTTAAACACGTCTCTACTTTACCTTGCAGGTAGTCCCTGAATCTTTCCTTTGTGCCAAGCCTATAAACTCTCCAGGGTCAGACTCGAAGTCTCTCACTTTCAGTTCTGCCGCATGTTTCATGGCTATTTTTAGCACCTAGTCTTACTACATTCCAAATTCTACTGGCAAAGCCTTGGGACACCTAGAAAAGTGGGGTAGAAGGCTGCTGCGCTGCCGAATCGAATTTCTCAAAACAAATCTAGTGGTCTTGATTCTCTGCTGGCCATCTTAGAAGGGCTCTTCATTCAGGAAGTTTCACATCGCTACTCTCGACTTCCTTCTCGTATTCCAGGATCAATATAACGTGTAATTATAAACGCATAAAACCCAGATGAGACATTTGTGAGGAATGCCCGTTCCCGCTGCAGTCATTCAGCCTCCAGATTTATTAGTTTCTGTCTGACTCCCTAAGTAAATTCTCTCACCGGTACTCTCGAGGTGAGAGAACTCGTCCTTTTCCCCAACATCAGTGCTAGGCACATCAGAAGGTCCGGGAGCAGGAGGAATTGGCGAAATGAGGGAGAGAGGGGGCTCAGCTGCAGAAGGATTTTGAGGTCCCTACCTGCTCAAATCGAGCCGCCCATTGGGAGTTTTGCACCCGTAACACCCTTCCGGTCTTAAACCAGACGCTAACGGGAAGCAGGAGGACCCGATCCACCTCACCTCATCCCACCCGCGTCAGCGGACCAGAAAGCGCTGTAAACAAATGCCCCGCCACCACGTGAACAGGCGTTCACGTGAGCACGGCGGTGCGTGACTCGCGGGGGTCACGTGAGCGCACGCGGTCACGTGAGCGCCGGTTCTCCATCCTTGCTTTTGCTTCCCGCTCCGTTCCGAGCTGCAGGCCGATGGAGGAGGAGGATGAGGAGGCGCGGGCGCTGCTTGGGGACCGGCCCGAGGGGGACAGCGCGGTCCGGGGCGCCCCGCGCGCTCTGCCCGCGCTCTGCGACCCCAGCCACCTGGCGCACCGACTCGTGGTGCTCCTGCTGATGTGCTTCCTCGGCTTTGGTGAGCCCGGGAGAGTTAGGGAGAACGATCGAAGGATTCCGGGGTTCGAATCCCCCATCCGCTCTGCCGTCCTGGCTTGGGACCCTCTCCATCTAGTTGTCGCGAGCGAGGCTGGGGACAGAGCTGGCGACTTTTGTTCCTATTAAGTCCCAGAGTGCAGCAGTTCCTCCCTGGGGACGGGGGTGAGAAGGAATCTCAGTTGTTTGCCCCAGCACTGTGCTCAAGAGACTTCTGAGCGTTGTTCAAATCCCTCTCCCTCCTTTCCCTAGGTGACATCTCCCCACCCCACCGCGGGCGCGTTTCTTGGTGTTTCTTGAGTTCTCGCACTGGCTTTGGGTTCACTGTACCTTGCTGGCAGCCTAACAGTAGGCGTCTTTTCTTACCCTTCCTGTGTGAAGCAGTCCTGCGGGACCCCACTTGTTTGGAGGCTTTTGGTTTCACTTAAGAAATCTGATCCTCGGAAAGCAGTTTCTTAAGATTCTTTTAAAAACGTATTTCCCTCCTCTGTTACAGTTTAAATTTACGCTGCAAGTGGTCCGATTCGTAAATAGTGGATTGACTTGAAAGTGTCGTTTCAGGGATCAGATTCAGAAACATATGATCCTGGTGTAGAGCGGACACTTTTGGCTTTGGTTTCTTTGCAATTTGTACACGCTGTTGGCTAGTTTTTGGAATGATGGAACCCATTCCTTTGCTTTAAAACGTGGTGGTACTGGGCCAGGCTTGGTGGTGTACTTCTTAAATCCCGGTCCTGGGAGGCAGAGACAGGTGACTCTATTAGTTACAGAGGATAGCCAGCACTAGAGAGAGAGATCGTTGTCTCAACAAACAAACCTTGGTATTGAATCTCTTACTAAAAACTAAACTAGGAACTAGAAGTTCTAGGTTTAGAATCAACAACAAAGAAGCAAAGACAAAACACTTGAAGATTCTGTCCGTACTCAAGCTGACAGCTTATTTTTGGTAGGTAGATTGGGCTAAGGATTTGAGAAGCCGGAGTCCTGCCTCTCTAGTTACCTTGCCCACCTTGGTACCGGTAGCTTTGGGAATCTGCAGTCAGTGTGGAAACCGGCAGTGTTACCTTGGGGCCCCTCAAGCCTGTCAGTCACAGTTGAGATACTTCTCCCGATCATGGATAACACCCCTCTCCCCACGCGGGTTTCTAACTCCTCAGGAGACCGTGTTATATTTTCGTTTGATCCTTTTAGTCTCTCGGTTGTGTTGTTTCTAGTACCATATTCACGTAGTCATTTGCTCCCGGGTATTTTGTT
Organism: Alexandromys fortis; assembly: GCF_014885135.2. NCBI lineage: Eukaryota > Metazoa > Chordata > Mammalia > Rodentia > Cricetidae > Alexandromys > Alexandromys fortis. The sequence goes on from NW_026067939.1 coordinate 4,892,610, forward strand.
TACAGGATCAGAATTTATTTCAAAGACTGGTTTGGTTTGAATAGTGGAAGTTAATTCTGCTTTCAGGAAAAGTGACGGCAGCTAACTTGCAACTGTAAAGAATGTAGGATTTTTTAGTGTTGATGGCTTTAAGAAAGGAAAGTGATGCTATTTCATGAATGTATTAATACAGTAATAAGCATGGGACGCATGAAGAAAAAAAGATTAAAAATAGTGGCTGTTAGGTTTCTGTTATTTGCTGGGTATGCACATTGCTCAATTGTGGAAGTTCTTCTGGATGGCAGAAGAGGAAGTGTCTACAAACGTTTCCCTGGCGTGAGCAATAGCGTAAGCCTTCAACTCCCCAGCCTAGTTACTAATTAGGGCTTGTAATTAGGCCTTGTAGACTTCTGTGCAGGCTTGATCATTGCGGCTGACATATGCGCTCTTTCTTCCCTAGGTAGCTACTTTTGCTATGACAGCCCCTCTGCCCTCCAGACTCAGGTTAAACGGGTGAGTTCATTTTCCACATTCGTGCGCTGCTCTTTGTTTTGGAGCACTGACTTGGTACCATGAGCTCTCCGGGTGCCCCATGTGAAAGGTCCGCCTACTTTCTATTCTGGTGTCATCAGCAAGCCCACAAGCTGCAGGCTTCTTGGGATCATATTTGCTTCCCCAAAGAACTCGTGGATGACGCGTAGATGGCAATATAGTTTCATTCTTTAGGTGGATAATTGTGAACTTGTGTTGCTAAAAATGCCAGTTTTTGTTGAGGTTTTACACTCCCGCTTCCTACCCCTCTGGATAAGTGATCTGTGGATTGGCTTTGACCTTCTTAGATAAGCTCAGTTGTTATTTACCTTTATAAATGTGGGTGCCGTTTGCTGAGTATTGTCCCTATCAGCGTCCATAGTCTGGTTTTGAATTGTAAAGTTATATTTGATATTTGTTGTTTCTTGGGCGCTTAGACTGTTGTTGGGAGTATATATTTTAAGCCATTGAGCAGAGGGAAAGTGCACGGGTTGTCCTTCTGTGTTCTAGTAGGTGTTAAAGAGGATAGAGTCCATAAGACTGGGCAAAGATGATTCTTTCTATGTGGGAGGAATCCATAATGCAGGCAGAAATGAAGACATAAGGATGTAGGAGATAGAAACAGTCTGAGTTGTGCCCCGTACCAGTGACTGGTCCTGGAATCCATGAGGCCTGATCAGTAGTGTGTGGAGTTAAGCCGTGCCCACGTGTGACTGTTCTTCTGAGTGCAAGGATTGTAGCTTCCCCGAGAGTCTCAAGGAACTTACCCTAGACAGCTGTCATCACTGTTTGTATTGACCTGTTAATTGCTAAGCCCGTTTGGAAAAAAGTTTTCTTTTCTTCCCATATAGGACATGCAAGTGAATACCACGAAATTCATGCTGCTGTATGCCTGGTATTCTTGGCCCAATGTAGTCTTGTGTTTCTTGGGTGGCTTTTTGATAGACCGAATATTTGGAATACGGTAAGCTTGCAGAAAAGTTAATTTGTGGGCAAACTTAACTGGTGATTGGGAAAATGTAGGAATGGGTTGACGTTTTTCTTCGAAGAACTCAATAGACTTGAGAAGTGACCGATGATGGACATGAGGATTGGTGCTCTGTTTTTGAAGATTTGTTTTTGTCTCGAGACTTCATCCTTGAGGCTTGGCTGATCAGTTAAGGTCAGGTCTAGTGAATGCTGCAGATGGAGTAAGGTCATCTGTTTCTGGAAGTTAATTTTACTCTTAATTTGGGTCAGACGATCCAGGTGTGAGTCATCTCACTGCCATTTGGTCAAGTCCCTACTGTCCAAAGCTTCGGCTTCCTCATTGCCAGGTAGGGTGACAGTTCCTGCCTGACAAGTGTCCACAGAGATTAAAGGAGAGCTGGAGATGTAAGGTCTTTGCACATAGGTAGAGAGACATCCCTCAGCTCTGGTAAGACTTACGAATTTCCCGCTCTGTTTCCGCCTTTCTGTGGCCATTGACGTTTTTTTGTGGCCATGCACGTTAGAGGCTGAAGAGGAATAGTCGAGTAAGCTTTGTCACTCTGTACCTTTCGCGCTGGCTGTGAAGACTTGGTGAACACAGCTGGGAGTTCCCTCGGAAGGCAGAAGCGAGGATTGAACTCGTGTCTGAGGGATGAGTGGTGAAAGCACTCCCGTGTGCGTGGCTTGGGGTTTGCTTTTAAGAATCTTCAATAGTTAAGTACGAAGGACATATTTTGCTGGGTCCCAAGGAATAGAATTAGCTGAGTTTTCAGGGAAGTTAATCCCACTTATTCGGAGGAGGAACTTGCTTTTTCATTGGGGTGATATTAAATCATCTGGGGACATTGAATTTTCAAGTTGTAGAGAACATTCAGCTGATGGTGTGGTCTTTTTTTTTTTAACAAGGATTTTGAGTGGGTTTCAGATTCAGAAGTACAGTTGACTCTGGTGACTTTTGAAGATGCTTCTAATCCTGCTCTTTTAATTGAGCTGGTGAAATATTGTTACTTAGACTAAAGTTGGACTTGGAACTCCATTAACTTGCCTAAGATTTGTCTTCTGAAAGAAGTTTTTAGTTATCAAGAATTATAGTCACTTAAATTATCTACTGTAGAACTTCCTAGACCCAATCCTAAACTCGTAAAATAGAGATTTATTTTATGCCGCTAGTGCCCAGATCCCCAGGAGCTGCAGTTGCAGGCAGTTGTGAGCTGCCTGACCGTGGGTCCTCTGCCCGAGCGATGTCTTCGCTTAGCTGCTAAGCCATCTCGCTAGCCTCCAACAGAAGTTTATTAAAGAATTTCTATTTCTAATTGCCTGATCCTGGGAGCCTTTTGAAGATTGCTCAGATTTTAAGGGGGCAACAATGATGTGCGTGAGCCCGGGCCGCCGCTGAACCTCTGCAGTCCCATCAGAGTGCTGGGCTTTTGTGTATGAGTGCCTGGTTTAGGAAAGCTGCAGGCGAGCGTTCGTGTAGAGTGGACAAAGAAACCCGCACAGCTGGTTAGTCTAGGACTCTGGTCACTGACGATAAGGTGAAGAAATGACATCTTCTCTCTCACACAGGTGGGGCACGGTTATTTTCAGCTGCCTTGTTTGCGTTGGGCAGGTAAGAAAGGCCAAAATATTTGTTCATTTCATGGCAGTGACTTTGAAGTCTAATCTAATTCCCCAAGCAAAATATGTTTAATGAATGACCAGCTTGATTAATCAGGCCCACGAATGGCCACGTGGTATCATTTATTTTAAGCCTTTAATTACATCATCTTCGTCGCTCTCCTCATTGCTGTGAATGGCAGAAGCCACTTAGGAGGGATAAAGGTTTATTCTGGCCCACAGATTGAGGGGAAGGCATATTGGCGGGAGTATGAAGCAGCTGGTCACACAGCGTCTTATTGGGAACCTTAAAGGTCCAGCCTCCAAGGGTTCCTCTCAGGGTTCAGAAGAAAGATGCCACGAAAAGCTAAAGGAACTAAAATCTGGAGGTTAAGATGTCTACTCACAACACGCTCTTTCTATCCATGCCTCTTTATTGTTATTTCTTTCTTGTTCTCCATTCTAATTGCTCTCTCCTAACTGTCTATAACTTCTCTGTCTCATCTTTGATTCCAATTTCAACTCTCTACCACATTTTCTTCTTCTTTTTGTTTTTCTATCTCTGCTAATTTCTGGGATGCTTCTGCTGCTCTCTTCTGCTCCAGCCTCTTTCTGTCCCCACTTGTGTTAGCTCTCTTTGTTCTTACACCCGCCCCATAAAGACCCACATAACCTTGCAGGCATAGGTAACCAGGCAGCCAATATAAACAGACAAGGGAAGTATATCACCCTTGGTCCATTAGCGTTTTTGTCAAATGTTAGAAAGCTTCATTGTTAGCAAACTCTTAAGCTTGTGCTTATCAGAGGTGCCAGTGGAGGTTTGTCTTCCTCTGCACTGTGTCTAGATGGTTAATGATTTTTTTCTAAGAGTAAGACTCATAGTTAATCTCCTGAACTAAAGTCATCGTTACATGGAGGTAAAGGTGAGGTGAGGAGTTAGGAATCTTTTAATGCAAGGTTAGCTTTAGGTCATCACTTTCCTTATCTATAAGTGAGGTGAAACCAAAGCATGCTTATTTTTTTTCTGTTTATGTGAGCAGCTATGAATTAACAGCTTTAGGCATGTAGTAATTCTATGTCCTTGGACATCTGGGAATCTCTTAAATGGAGGTTTTTTTTTTTTTTTTTGCTTGGACCCTAAATGCCGACCAAATGCCTGTCAATAAAAACAAAAATGCAGGAAGGCAGATCTCTATGCTTATATAGGAGAGAGGAGCAAAGGCCTGGTAGTGGGAAGCGGGATTCTAGACTGTGTGACTGTCTCCAGACGTAGCTCAAATAGTTCTGAACTGCAGGAGATAAACCCCAGATTTGTAACAGAAGGGGGCTAGCTACAGTGAGAAATCTTACAGCAAGAAGCAGCCACTTTGTTCACAAGGTAATGATTCCAATATGCCCTGTGTCTTGGTTTAAACCTCCAGCAAAGCTTTTGGCTCTGATGAGTCACTTCCTGAGAAGCTGGCTGAGCGATTACTGTATAATGCTGTGGCTTGTTGCCGTGTGTGTCGCTGGAAGCAGAAAGTGAGGGTGCCTGCCCAACTTGCTTTCCCCCTTCATGCTGCTCAGCTCAGAGAATGGCGTCACCCACGTTTGGGTGGATGTTTGCCTGTGGGTTAACCTGATCCAGAAGATCTCTCAGGGTCATGCTGGAGGCTTGCCTTCTGGCCAGCATAAGTCCTGTTAAATGCATGAGCATTGATATTTTAATGTCTCAGATTTTCTAGTCTGGCTAATAAGATTATTGTGAGAATAAGGGTTTGTTGTGTTACTCATCCCTTTCAAATGTCCTGAATTTATTTTTCTATTACTATTTACAGGTTATTTTTGCTCTGGGTGGAATAGTTAATGCGTTTTGGCTGATGGAGTTTGGGAGGTTTGTGTTTGGGTAAGTTATTCCGTAATTTCATGTTATCTTAGCATGTTTATTGAGGATCTGTTTAATGCTAAAAACTAAAGCCAGGGCCTTCCATATCTCAACCTATCCACTGACCCACACTACTTGTCTTTTATTGAGGATTTAAAAGAAATACATCATTATTTTGAGGAATTACTTCACATCCTTGAAATGTAGCCTAAATATGTAGTGTTCTTCTTGGTTACTTGTTTTAACTGAGACGCAGTGTTTTGAGTGATCATGGTTAGCTGCAGAGTTTGCTATTATAAGCTTCTTCAGAAACGATGTTTTTTCTCTGATTGCATTTAAGACAGATTTGCTTCCATTCATGAAAGTATGGCCCATCAGTTTCTAGGTCAGTTACTCTGGGCGTCTTTTCCTGAGTGAGTGGTGCGTACGTCTTCCTGCTCACTGTTCAGGTGTCTTGAAGTAGCAGTATCTCTAGGCTGACTGCCTGCAGGTACACTTCAGTGTCTGCTACACAAACCTGTTCTGAGTCCAGCCGCGGGCTTCCTACCCTGAGGCATACAGTTGACAGAAGGAAGTCTTTTTTCAAAGGCACCAAGAGCACGTGGGTAGATAGATGTGGTATATCTCTGAAGGAAATAAAATGTATAGAAGACCTTGAAAGAGATTCTGGAACAAAAATGTGGCTAAAAATGGCCACATGGGTGAAGTGAGAGTGTGGGAACTTATTTGTAGACGAGGAGGAAGATTCCTTTGGACTAGGACAGAGCCATGGCAGGACCTATTTTAGGATGTGGAGGTGACATCTTTGAAATGGGTCTCAAGGGGGTAGTGATAAATGTGTGGAGCTAAGTGGAAGAACATTTGAACCCCAGAAGTAGAAGAATGTTGATTCTGCAAGAGCTTTGCATATTGGTCTGAAAAGTGAGATTTCATTTTTACAAAATGTGAACACAGGACACTCCCCTCGCAGTGTTTTGTGTAGGACAGATGGTGCAGAGGTCAGGCTCCTTTTGTTGCTGTCATGATTGCGAACTCGGCTTGCCGCATCATCCCAACACGCCACAATAGAAGACAGTCATCATATTTGTTTACAGTTAGTGGCAGGTGGAGTATGTGGGTAGACTGTCTGTCCTGGTGTCTGGGATCTCTGCTGCAGAGATTCATGGAAGGTCAGAGGCTGGGCAGGTGGAATATGTGGGTAGACTCTCTGTCCTGGTGTCTGGGATCTCTGCTGCAGAGATTCATGGAAGGGCAGAGGCTGGAATCACCTGGAGCTTGCTGTTTTGCATATTGGATACTTGGGGGCCTTGAAGAGCTGTTTGTTTTCAAGTGGTGCCTCTAGTGTGGGTTGCTTTCGTGTAGCATGGAATGGTTACCATTTGTGCAAAGTAACTTAGGACTCCAGCTGTGAGTGCCGGGTTGAAATGGCCGATGCCATCTTTGGGATGCTTATGACCACGCAGTATTCATTCACTGTGTCTTCTTGGCTGGAGCCCTCAAGCCTACCGCCATTCAACAGAAGTCCTACTTCTTTTGGAGAGGAATGTTGAAATTGCTAACTGGGGTTTCTTTCAAAGCTGTGACTTTTCTCCCCCCACATTTAGAATTGGAGGAGAGTCCTTAGCAGTTGCCCAGAACACATACGCCGTGAGTTGGTTTAAAGGCAAAGAATTAAATCTGGTGTTTGGACTCCAACTCAGCATGGCCAGAATTGTAAGTATGGTGCCAGACCTCATGAGGGCCCAATAGGAAGAAGATTATCTCTTCAAAGTCTTAGAAGTATGCTGGGCACACTTGGGTGTGAAGAAGTAGGCATTGGTTTTATATATCACTTTCCGAAACACCTGTTTGTGTGTGGTCCTGTGTAGGTGTCTCTGCGTGCAGAGGTCAGAGGAGGGCATTGGGTGTTACTCTCTGTCACACTCCCCCTGTTCACCTAGGCATTTTCTCATGCAGGCTGGAAGCCAGCAGGCTCCAGTCTCCTGTCTCCTCAGAGCTCTGGTATTAGGCATACAGGGGACCCTGACATGTTACATGGGTGCTGTGATCTGGACTCTCGTCCCCGTGATTGCACAGCAAGAGCCCTAGCCAGGGAGCTACTTCTCTAGCCTTTGTTTTTATACTTCTCTAGGACTTAAAGTGACATTGACTTTGTGGCTTAGTTAGGGCTTTATTGCTGTGAAGAGACACCATGACCGTGGTAACTGTTTTACATACCAACCACAGTTTCCCTTCCCTCCTCTCCTCCCCTTCCCTCTCCCCGCCACGTCCCTTCTATGCCCCCTCATCCACTCCTCCTCCCTCTCCATTCAGAAGGAGTAAGGCCTTCCATGGGAGTCAACAAAGCATGGCATATCAGGTTAAAGCAGGACCAAGCTCCTCCTCCTTGCATCAAGGCTGGGCAAGGCATCCCACCATAGGGAATAGGTTCCAAAAACCAGCTCATGCATCAGGGACAGGTCCTGGTCCCACTGCTAGGAGTCCCACAAGAGACCAAGCTACACGACTGTCACCCAGATGCAGAGGGCCTAGGTCAGTCCCGTGTTGATTCCTGTCTGTCCAGAGTCTGTGAATGCCTGCACGTTTAGATCAACTGTCTCTGTGGGTTTCCCCATCATGATTTTTGCCCCCCCCCCCCCATTGTTCATATAATCCCTTCCCCTCTCTTCAGCTGGACTTCCGCAGCTCAGCCTAGGTTTTGGCTGTGGATCTCTGCATCTGCTTCCATCAGATAGTGGGTGAAGGCTCTGTGATGACAGTTAGGGTTAGTCACCAATCTGATTGCAGGGGAAGGCCAGTTCAGGTACCCTCTCCACTGTCTGCTAGGAGTCTTAGCTGGGGTCATCCTTATGGGTTCTGGGGGTGTCCCTAGCACCAGGTTTCTCCCTAACCTCATAATGGCCCCCTCTATCAAGACATCTCTTTCATTGCCTTCCCACTCCGTCCTCCCCCTACTCGACCATCCTGATCCCACATGTCCCCATTCCCCCATCAGTTTTCCCAGGACATCTCTTCTCTTTCCTCTTCCCAGGGAAAGCCATCTGTCCCTCTTAGGGACCTCCTTGTTACCTAGCTTTTCTGGTGCTGAGGATTGTAGCCTGGTTATACTTGGCTTTACATCTAATATGCACCATGGCAGCTCTTATAAAGGAAAACATTTGATTGGGGCTGGCTTACAGTTTCAGAGGTTTAGTCCATTATCATTAGTGACTTGGCAGCATGCAGGCAGACATGGTACTCGAGAAAGAGCTGGAAGTCCTACATCTTGATCTGCAGGCAGCAAAAAGAGACTGTGTACCACACTAGGGGTAGCTGACCATATGAGACCTCAAAGCCTGCCCCCACAGTGACACGCTTCTTCTGACAAGGCCACACCTGCTGCAGCAAGGCCACACCTAATAGTACCACTCCCTTTGGGTCAAGCATTCAAACACGTGAGTCTATGGGGGTCATACCTATTCAAACCACCGCACTTTGTCTTCAGTAAAGCATCCATAAATAACATAAGACAGTAAAATGAACATTCATTAGTTCAGAGCCTTAATATAGCTTGCCTAATTTCTCACCAATTATAGCTTGTCTAATTTCTCATCAATTTTGGCACCCTGCCTCAGATGTGCTCTACAGAGAAGTAGGCTCCAATGTCAGTGAAGAAATGGGCTTGAAAGCAAGGAGTGAGCAAGCAAGCAAAGAGCAAAAGCTTCCTTTCCCCAGGTCCTTATATAGGCTTCCAGCAGAAGGTGTTGCCCAGATTAGAGGTGGGTCTTCTGCCTTAAAGGATCTGGATTAAAGGCGAGTCTTCCCACCTTGATCACATCCGGATTATCTTCCGTGTAATGTGGACTCTGGTTATACTTACTTTACTGAGATAACCCTCCCCCAAGAGTATAGAGTTGAGAATCCTGTTGTTTCTTCCTTCCTCAGGGAAGCACAGTGAACATGAACCTCATGGGATGGCTGTATTCCAAGATTGAGACTTCACTGGGCACCGCTGGCCACCTGACCCTGGGAGTGACACTCATGACTGGTGAGTGAACCCTTCTGTCCCTCGCCTTGTCCTCTGAAGGCCTGCCATAGGAGACACTGTGCCAAAGGAGAAGGAACTCTAGACTCAGTACCGACACTGTGGTTATGGGTGGTGATTTTGCCTCCTTTGTTCACTAGTTCTTCTGGTTAGAAATAGACAGTCAGGCACCTTGTTTCTTCTTTAATTGGCACTTCTGAAGGAGGACCTGATTTTCCCATGTGTGCCTCAGTGCTTTTTTTGTAAATTGTATGTTCAAAGAGACTGTGTGTGTGTGAAGTGAGGTCTGCCAGGGAGTGTGTCCAGGTGAGCTCACAGTCATGGAGAGCAGGAAGAAGCTGGGTGCCGTTTGCTCAGGCTAGAGAGAAGTGGTGTGGCATGGTGGAAAGTCCACTAAGTTAAAGCTGGGAGCCTGGGATCATTCTCTGCTGCCATTACTAGTGGTCTTTGCGGGTCTTTGCATACTGGATGGGTTCCTCTTGTCCCTTGGTTCGCTGAGCCAGCCCCATGGTGCCAGTTGCTGAGTGACTGAGTGGAATATGAAGGTCTGTGTGTAGGTGCAGCTTTCCCAGCCTCTGGGCTTTTCTAAAATCTCTCTCCTTTATTTAGGGGGTGTAACGTGCATTCTTTCACTAATCTGTGCTTTGGTCCTTGCCTATTTGGATCGGAGAGCAGAGAAAATCCTTCATAGAGAGCAAGGAAAAACAGGTACGTCAGCCTGGAGGAAGAGTAGGGCGGAGGGCTCAGAAAATAATCCAGATCAGACCAAATTAAACCAAAAAAGCCCAGGTTTAATGGATACTAACACTCCCAGGTGACCTTCCAGGCCCTCAGAGAGGAGATGAAGAAGGAAGACCAGGAGACCACTTGTTTGTTCTCTAGGGGGGTTGGCAGTTTAAATACCATGTGGGAGTGGTCTTGAGCATCCCTAAGGAGGGGTCACTGTTTGGCTGACTTTCTCAGAGGTGGAGTCTGGACTGAGGCAACTCCGGGGGGGGGGGGGGGGGGGGGGGGGGGGGGGGGGGGGGGGGGGGGGGGGGGGGGGGGGGGTTGTTTGGGATGGAACCTTTACCTGAACATTCCAGACTCTCTGGCTATAGGATGCCGGGGGCTGGGGTGAAGCCTCTAACTAAGCTAACTAAACTAAGGCATCTCTAAAGCTGTTTTACGGTGGCATAACCACAGTGCGGTGCTGTGACGCCACATGTTTATATCTGCAGACTCATTTCTGCTTATCTAAATTTTTGTATGTATTCCTCCGTTTAAACGTTTTGACAGACCGTACATTCTTGATTCTGTTTTCATATCAGTAAAATGATTTTAGTTCCCATAGATGGGAACAACTGTACCTTCTGTTTTTTCCCTGTTACTTGTAAGTTGTCTCAGAGATGCTATTTGTGGAATTTTCTAGAAAAAATCATTTAATTATGTGAGTAAAAATGGTGACCATAGATGAAAGGTCCTTACGTTTATGAAACAGCGCATCTTCCCTTTCTCAAGGTGAAGTCATTAAGCTGACTGACATAAAGGACTTCTCCTTGCCCCTGTGGCTGGTCTTCCTCATCTGTGTCTGCTACTATGTAGCGGTGTTCCCGTTCATCGGCCTGGGCAAGTGAGTATCCTCCAGCTGTCCGCCCACCTGTAAGTTACCGTGAGAGCTGAGTCACGTGGATGAATGGGTACTTTCTGTGGTTAATTTTGCCACTCTGGACACAGTGTATATTTAGACTACTTATTTCAAGTTCTGGGATACAGTGGGCATTGACAGCTCCTGGCTTAGCTTTGTTTTAATACTTTCATTATTCTCTTGAAGAAATCCTTTAAAATTTTCTTTCGTTCTTGGATCAGGAGGCTGCTTACTATGAATGGAAGTTGTGCATTGGTGCCTGACCACTTAGGGTTAATCCTGCCAGACTTAGGATCAGGATTCAAGGCAGGTTCTTGCTTGCTTTGTCTGCTTCTTGCCTCATTCATTGGCTGTTGCAGTGTGAGAATGCAAATGTGTTTGCAGGAATTGTGTTTTAATGTCTTTATAACCTTTAAAACCACGTAGTCACAGTGGCAAGAACTCTATTGCACAGTAAAGGACTCGGCCGTTCTACTGTTACTTTGGTGTTCTGAAGACATGTGGGCAGGCATAGTTGAGTCAGTGAAGGAGTCCCATGAGTCCTTGAGCTGCGGCGGAGTGCTACGTGACTGATAAAAGATAACAGTGGGAGAATATTATCAGGAAAGGAAAGCCCATTGGACATTAGAGTTATTTTTTAACTTGTCTTTATTTCATGAAGCGAAAGTAGTTCTAATGTGCACACTTTTCTTTTTTAATTTTAGAGTTTTTTTCATAGAGAAATTTGGATTTTCTCCCCAGTCAGCAAGTGCAATTAACAGGTATTTGGTGCAATTCTGTAAGTTCTTCTTGCATGTGATATTTGGGTATTCATAAGCAGAGGCTGTGCCTGAGAGGCCAGAAAAATTGTGTGACCCCAGCCCCTCCCAACACTGCAGACCCCAGTCCCAAAGACTTGGCTTTGCATTAAGGGGGGGGGGGGGACCAAAACCAAAGAATTCTTCTTGGTTTTTCTCTTTCTCTTTTCTGGCGGTCGTTTGAGAAGAATGCTGAATTAATGAGCTGGACTTGCTTAGTCTGCTGTTTGTAGAGATGCTGTGTGGCCTTCTGTTAATTCCTGTGCTCTCTGGGCAGTATCGTGTATGTCATATCAGCTCCCATGTCCCCAATATTCGGACTCCTGGTGGATAAAACTGGGAAGAACATCATCTGGGTCCTGTGTGCAGTAGCTACCACTCTCGTGTCCCACATGATGCTGGCCTTCACCTTCTGGAACCCGTGGATCGCTATGGTGATTAGCGGGGGGATGGTCAGGGCCTCAGAGAGCGCTCAGGGATGCTTGGTGTGCCTGGCAAACCCAGTTGGCAGTGCTGAGGGGGGGTGTGACTTTATAATTTTGATAAAGTAAATACTTTTTTATATATAAAAGGATTATCAATTATTAATGTATAAGGGTTTTTCATTTTGCTTATTTAGTAGGGAGCCGTCAAAGCTGAAGTAGAACTTGAAGCAGAATAGTCTCATGATTGGAAAACTAATTACTTCCATTTATTTTTTCTGAGCTGCATTAAAATAAGTCATTTCATTAAAAGTGACTGATCTTTTGGCCCGGTAGCCATTCTTCCGCCTGATTCTTGGTAGGAATAAAGGTGGCAGGAAGTCCATGAAGGTTTCGCCGTCTTCTTGGTGTCTGTTTTCAGAGTGCAGGTTCAAGTGCGTGTGTCTTACCTGTTCTCACTGGAGCGCCCTGGGCGTCAGTGGGCGATTCCACGGCAGTCTCCTACAGGGACATCCGGGTCCTAGGGATAGGAGTGCTGCCCTGGAGGCTTTGCACAGGGAACGTCTCATTTTATGATGCTCAGGGGTTCCTTCCTCATTTGTAACTGTGCCAGGAGTGCCCGGATGTGTCCGTTTGCCTTGCTAATGTTGGGTGTCAGCATTATTTTCTTATTTTCCAGTTTGATAGGTACATGTAATACTTAATTTAAATTCAAATCATGCTTTTTCTTTTTCACTTTTTTTTTTTTAAATTTGAGGCATACCCTTGCTGTATACAGCTAAAGTTATCTCCAACTTCACTGTGTAGACTCGACTGGCCTTGCACTCAGGGTTGCACATCTGCAGGCCTGCTGCCAGCATAGTCAGCAAGTTCTTTTTTTTTTTTTTTTTTTAAATTGCGGAAAGGACCTTGTCACATAGCGTCTAACAAGTGATGATGGCAGCTGGATCCCTGCTCTGCTTTTCAGCTCAGAATTGGTCCTGTACGGGCAGCAGTAAAATAACGTCACCCTGCTGCCTTGATTACTTCATCTGTTATTACGAAAAATCAGGTCAAAATCATGCCTGAAACTTGGGTAAGAACTTCTTGGAAACTGTCTGTGCCCTTGACTACTCAGTGGCCCAGGCAGCTTATACACACAATTGAAAATGGTTAAGACAGTGCCGGGCACTGAGAGAGGCCCAAGCATTTCAAATTTTAGTCTAATTACAGTAAAACCTATTTACATTTTCATTTAGCTAGTATGTGACTTTACTAATGTTTATCAAGGAAAATGACATACTATATCCTTCTGCCCTCCTGTCCAGTGTCTCCTGGGACTCTCCTACTCATTGCTTGCCTGTGCTTTGTGGCCAATGGTGGCATTTGTAGTTCCGGAACACCAGCTGGGAACTGCATACGGGTTGTAAGTATTGCATTTTCATCGCCTGTCACACACGCTGCCTTCCGCTGTGTCAGTTATCATGATGCTCCATGTGTCCTAACTGTAGTGATGCTCTGTGTGTCCTAACTCTGGGACAGCGCTGACCCTGAGGGTGACTGGAAACGTCAGTCCATTGTAATCAACTGTTGTGGTGTTTCTGGTCATTTTCCCTAATATTGATCTGAGGAAAACAACCCAATGGAGAAGGTTTAGTTTAGTTCCTGGTTTTAGAGGTTTCAATCCATAATTCTTGACTCCATTGATTCTAGCCTACTGGTGAGACAGATCCATCATGGCAGCCAGGAAGCAGGTGCACACATGCAATTGCACACACACACATCCTACAACTGCTCTAAGACCTTTCTTCCTGTATTACTAAGGGCTCTCTTAGAGTAACAGAATCATGGAATGCATCTCTCTATGTAGAAAGGGATTTATGGAGTGGTTTACAGGCAGCAGTCCAGCTAGTCCAACAATGGCTGTCAGTGAATGCCAAGTCCAAGAATCCAGTAGCTGTTCAGTCCATGAGGCTGGATGTCTCAGCTGGTCTTCAGTATACTCTGGATTCTGAAGATGTAGGCTTAAAGGCCAGTGAAGAAATGGTCTTGCTAGGGAGCCGAGACCAAGCAGGCAAAGAGCAAAAGCTTCCTTCTTCCATGTCCTTATATCAGCTTCCAGCAAAAGGCGAGCTCAGATTAGAGGTGGGTCTTTCCACCTAAAGGTATCTTCCTAACTCAAAGATCCAGATTAGAGATGGATCTTACTTCAAATTAAGCAAAAGTCCCTCATGGTGTGCTCTTCTGTTTCTGGGTTTTATAATTCCAGATGTGGTCAAGTTGACAGCCAAGAATAGCCATCACAGGCCCTTTTATTTTCATCAGGTCTCCAGCCTATGGGTGGTGCTTAGCCACGTCCAGGAGTTCCTGCTGAAATCCTTCCTCCAGACATGACCAACAGACATACCTAGAAGGGTTCTTTTCTGTTGGGTGCCCCGCAGTCCAGACAAACACAGTTAGTTACGCTTGGCCATCCAGCAAGGGAAGCCCCTAGCAAGACAGCTGGCAGAAGTTAAAACCAATAGGAGACATGCCCACTCCTGTCCATCTGAGCTCTGCTCAGTGGGAGGGTGATCGGTATCCCAGGCCCCCAAAGGCAAGGAAGGGTGCCTGCTCCGGTGACTGCTGTGCAGGCCGCTCTCCCTTCCTTCATCAGGTAGGTATTCACACTTCCCTCGTCTTGGAGCTGATGGTCGAGTAGCAGGAACAGTCTAGGAGAAACCCCCAAATCTGCTGGCAGTGGTGGCACACACCTTTAATCCCAGTGCTCTGGACTCAGAGCCTGGTGGTTCTTTGTGAGTTCGGGGCAAGCTTGGTCTACAGAGTGAGTTCCAAGCCAGTCAGGGCTACATAGCTGCCTTGTCTCCAAAACCCAAAGTCTATCCATGTGCTCCCTGGCTGAGAGTCTTTCGTAACACCCATAATGTTTGGTCTGTGATACTAATATTAATAGTGAAGTTAGTCTGTGTATGAAGACTCTGGAGAATGAAATGATTTTTTTTATCCCCAAATCCTAGCATGCAATCCATTCAGAACCTCGGGCTGGCCGTCATTTCCATCCTTGCTGGCATGATACTGGATTCTCGGGGATACTTGCTTTTGGAGGTTTTCTTCATTGCCTGTGTTTCTTGTGAGTGTGCCATGTGGCAGCATTTGCTTTCTTATGATATAGAGTAAAATGTGTAGATTTTCACAGTTGGGTTTGCCATATCATCTAAAGGAAGATAAACAGTGTGTGTGCCTCAGCAAGTAAGGGCAGGCAGCCAGGCTCCACCTTGTGGGCTCTGAACTGGCTCTGGGTGGGAAGTTAAGGGGGACGTTTTCATTTGTTCATTTGTAAAGACACATGGTGTCGTCAGATGAGAAATCCCTGCAAAGCCTACTCCTGTGGAGTGACAAACTGGCAAGGAGCTGGCTGGAGTTCTGGGGCGAGAAGTGAGGAAGGAGAGAGGGAGAGGGAGAAGGAGAGAATAAGAGATCGCACATGTGCCTGTTTGTATATGTGTGTGGGGGTGTTGGCTCCCTCCTTCCTGTGTCAGCCATTCACGCACCATGTGATTCCCTGTAGGGAAAAACACTGCAGCACTTGAGAGCTTTCAGAAACAAAGACCTGTGTTTTTTAAAATGCCAATTGTCTTAGGGTTTCTGTAGCTGTGAAAAGACACCACGACCATGGCAACCCTTATAAAGGAAAGCATTTAATTGGGGGTGGCTTACAGTTGAGAGTTTAGTCCATTATCGTGGTGGGAAGTATGACCACACGCAGGCAGACACGGTGGTGGAGAGGTAGCTGAGAGTTCTATGTCTTGATCCCTGAGCAGCAGGAAATGAACTGTCCCACACTGGGCATAACTTGTGCATATATGAGACCTCAAAGCCTGCTGCACAGTGACACACTTCCACAACAAGGCCACACCCACTCCAACAAGGCCACACCTCCTAATAGTGCCACTCTATAGGCCAAGCATTGAAACCCATGAGTCTGTGGAGACCTTATAGTCAAACCCCTGCACCCAGGAAGAGGAATTTGGTTTACGCGTTAATTTTGATCACAGAGGCTTCACTTACAAGGGTGCCTTGTGTCTTCCAGTGTCACTTTTAGCTGTGGTCTGCCTGTATTTGGTGAATCGTGCCCGAGGTAAGCAGCTCTTGTGATTTCTTCTTCACCTCTGGTGGATCTTCCTGAGGGCCGAGCTTTACTTAGTGATTTCATGTTTATAATCACACATTCGGAACCTTCCCTTCTGTCGAAATTGCTGTTATTGCTTTTCGTCTCTAGTAAGATCAGTGTTTCATAATATAAAATCTCAGGTGTATATTAGCAAAAAATCCCTAAACCCCTCATAATCTCATTTCTAAAAATAAAAAGGAAATTAATTTTCACTTTAAGGTTGAGTATATTTGGTTTAGAATGAGAAATAGTAGATTTTTGACTAGTCCATACTAGTATGTGTTAGTGTATTTTTTATAAGAATTTGATGTCTATTAATCTTTCCAATTGCTTGTCCCTAAAAGGCATGATATACTTAAGAGAATATAACACAAAAAATTTAAAGTTCTTTTAATTTTTCTTAATTTTCAGTGATACTGACATTTAACAGTGTTTCAGTTAAAAAAACCTGAAGCAAAATATAACTTCAAGCTTAAATATACAAAGCTAAAATTAAAGTGTGATTATATATTTTTCATTTTGCCTTTCATAACTTTTCATGCAAATATTTATGTGTATGATTAAATTTTAATTACTCGTGTTGCTTAAAATGGCTACTCATTTACATTTTAGGTGGGAATCTAAATTATTCTGCAAAACAAAGGGAAGAATTAAAACTTTCTCATACCGAGTGAGTACTAAAAGGGAAAAAATTGTATCTTGAAAACTTTAGCTGTGAGCATTTCATTTCAATTTAGGTTTGGACTTTAAAGATATCATTTGTTTTCTTGATTTTTAAGAGCTAACAGGTCTGGAAATAGCAATACCAAATTCTTAGGTATTTCAGAAAATTTAAGATGAATATCAAGGCTTAAATGCAAGAATGTAAAGGAAGAGTGGGCATGTTGCCTCCTGTCTGGACTGTACCCTTCCGTTCTCTCTGTTTGCCCTGTTAAAGTAGTTAAATAACTGTTTGTCTTGCCTACTGTCCTACTTTTATCCTGTTTCTGGGATAAAATGCTCTGGGCAAAAGCAACGTGGGGAGGAACTGACCATTCCAGGTCACAGTCTCCTCTCATCCGTCATCGAGAGAGGCGGGGCAGGAGCCTGAAGCAGAGCGCCGTCTGCTGGCTCCCTCTCACTGGCTCATGCCTGCC
This sequence comes from Alexandromys fortis, assembly GCF_014885135.2. Classification (NCBI taxonomy): domain Eukaryota; kingdom Metazoa; phylum Chordata; class Mammalia; order Rodentia; family Cricetidae; genus Alexandromys; species Alexandromys fortis. The sequence goes on from NW_026067939.1 coordinate 4,909,705, forward strand.
CTTCTTGTACCGCCCGCAGCCGCCTGTGTCGGCCTGATGCTGTCCCATGGTGCACTGGACAGTGCCCACAGATATGCCCACAGGCCAGTCTGGTCCGGCAGTTCCTCAGTTTAAACAGCATGTGTATTACATTATGTCCCGGGTGACTCTACTATGTCCAGTTGACATCCTAATATCAGCATGCTGTTTGCTTTTTTTCAGATCTCTTCTTAACAGATTAAAGACTGTAGTAAGGGGTTATGTTATTTTTTATAAGTATATGCTAAACATGGTGGTAATTCTGTTTCCTGTTATTTCTAAAGATTTTAGCCACTAAACTTACGATTTAAAGATTTATTGCAAATACGCATATCATCTGATGTTCAGTTTTGTGACTTGAATAGGTTGGAGTCTGGGGAAACAGCCTATGTCTTTTAGAGCAGGGGGGTGCTCTTGCTTTTCATGTTGAACTGAAGCGAAAGGCTGCAGAGCTGGCTCAGTGATTGAAAGTGTGTACCGTTCTTACAGAGGGCCAGCGGTCAGTTCCCAGGGCTCATGTTGGGTATCTCACCAGCTCCAGGGGACCCAGGAGCCTCTTCTGTGGCCACCTGCACGCATGTGCACCCCCACTCCACCCCAACAAAATGATAATGTTTTACACTCTGTGTCTCACAAAGTTACAATTTTCATTTTGAAAACTGTATGAAGCTTCCTTCTTTTTGGTAATTTCTTGTATTTCTTGTTTTGCAGATAGCACCCTGAAATGACCATCTTGAGAACGGGCAGTGTGCATCCCTGATTGGAAACCTTCATGAAGATTTTTCTCTCTTTTTTTTTTCTCTTTTTACAAAAGAGTTATTTAGAAAAATATTAGAGTGGAAAATATATTTATATTTCAACTATGCCTACAAAAAATGTGTTCCTGCAGACCACTTTAGCCTGTGGTTTTTGTAGCATGAGTTACTAAAGAATTCTAATCAACAGGGAACACTTAGAAAATTGGTTTGGAAGGTTCAAGGAGATTTAAGAAGGACCAGACACAATGGTCAGTCTGCATATTCTATTGGGGTGGTTTTCAGTACGTGCATTTTCAGGGTGAACATTTTCTATGTATTATAAAAGGGAAAAGAAATATGAGGGATGGTAGAGAAGGCTGTTACATATAGAATAAAAGACATTTTCGCAGGCACGTGCTGTCTCAGAGAATTGTGTACAATTGCTTCATGTTCTCTGCTAGGAGACTGAGTGTCATTAAATGTTGGCTGCTGAGCAGCAAACCTTCGGAGGGCTTTGTTGTTGTTGATTCTATCAGGGACATGATTTGTAACACAACTTTCTGACGCAACCGCCCAAAAGACAATAAAAGTGTCCTTCAATTTATAGGGGCTACCTGCGTACATGGGTATATAGAATCAGTGCAAAAATTATTCTTTATGTCTTCCTTATATTTTTAAAACATTTCAACACTGATTTCACTTTTCCTGGGGAATATAATCTCCAAAAATCAAAGCTGCAGTAAGAAAATATCCTAGGTACAGTCTCATTGAATGATTGATTACACATGGTACAAATTGTCATATGCTTTAACGCTTGGGCACCGAGGGGCTGTGGAGGTGGCGGTGCCTAAGAACATTCGCTGCTCTTCAAGAGGACCCCAGTTCAGTTCCCAGCAGCCACATGGGGCAGCTCACTGTCGCCTGTAACTCCAGCTCCAAGGGATCCAGCACATTCTTCTGACCTCCTCGGGCTCTTGCACACGTGAGAGCACACATGTGTGCGCATGCACAAATATAGTAATAATCTTTATAAAGTGCAGAATCTGAACAGGCATTCATTTTCTTTTTGATTTATCATTATGCCTTTATTCACTTGTTAGTTTTAAGGCTTTGACTACCTGTGGCTGTTGTAGCCCGCACCAAGTATGACGTCATCCCTGCTGCATTGGCTGCCTGACTCCCGCGTGCTGGCCTTGCCCTTTCCCCTGTGTCTACACACGAGCTGTAGGGAACCTTGATGTATTTGTAAACGGGTTGTGCTCCTGCTCCTCTCACAGGCTTTGCCCCTTGCCTAGTGTGTGTTCTAGGGTGTGTTAGGCACACTCTAACCTGATTTCATCTGATTTAAACAAAAGCCTTAGCTCCTAGCCCAGAACCTTCTTCCGTACAGAAACTCCTCCAAACTACTCAGGCCATATACAATCCGTGATGGCTATGAACTTTGAAAGCCTCCTCCTCTGTCTTTTTAGCTCCCTCCAGTTTGTGAAGAATTGGTGTCGGTGTGGGTTTGGAGTGGTGTGTTTCCTCCTCAGATTGTCAGCTCCCTGAGAGCAGGGACACTGTCTGGTTTGTTAGTGAATGTATCCATTGTGCCTAGCACAGTGTATATACAAAACTTTCCTTCCTTCCTTTCTATTTTTAATGTATATAAAATAAAAAGTAATTGGAATAACCTGTTTGGAACATAAATAACAATTCAAATAAGGCCCCCAAAAGGGTTGGTGGGCTGCATGCCTTCTGGCTTAGAAATCTTATATTTACTATGTACCCTAAGGAAACCACCGGGCACTCATGTATTCCTTTTGGGTTTTATAATGGTCTGATGGGGTGAGTTTTTAATGGCCTGATGGGGAGACATTCACATATGGAAGTCCAAGAGTTGTTTTCGTGATTTTAAGGCTCTGGGAGTGAGCCCAGGCCCGTGGTCATGCCTGTGCTAAGCTAGTGTGAGGTAGAGCCCCAAGTCCCAAGCTTTGGGAAATAGTCTGTGGAGATTAGAGACAGCTCATGGGTAGAGTTCATCCCATTATAGTACCGGCAAGGACACAGAGTTCACAAGTCACCCAAGAACTGTTGCTCCAGCCTACCCACCAGCTGGTTGTGAGTGCTGGCGAGTGTCGTTTAGCCTCTTAACATTGTACCCATCCGACAAACTAAGCACAAGCCAGAGTTTTCGTGGGAGATGCGGCACCCATGACTGCTCAGCCCAGAAGGGGCACCCACTACAGACCAAACCGTTGCACTGAAATCCAACTTGGTGAGCCAATGAGTTTTCCCTTCCTTCCCTTCTTTCCCTTCCTTTCCCTTCCTTTCCCTTCCTTTCCCTCCCTTTCCCTCCCTCCCTCCCTCCCTCCCTCCCTCCCTCCCTCCTCCTCCTCCTCCTCCTCCTCCTCCTCCTCCTNCTCCCTCCCTCCCTCCCTCCCTCCCTCCCTCCGTACTTCTGAGACAAGGTTTTGCTACATAGCTTTGACTAGCTTGGAACTTGCTATGTAGACTGTATTGGGCTCTTAATTCAGATTTCTGCTGGGAATAAAGGTGGGTGCCATCACACCCCAAGAACCAATGGGTTTTTATTGGTGTTACAGGAGCAGGAATGACTCCAAAGTGGTTGCATCACACATATGAATTCAGACGGGCAACATCTACATGGCCTGCACAGAATCAAGGCAGATGAGGGGAAGGAGACATACGCTCCTACCTCTAACCAAGAAGCTGTCTGCAGTTGGCACTTGCTGGCAAAGGACAAACTAGTTTTCTCTAATGGAGTCTCACTGGGTATATTAACCACACTTCAAGGTTGGTCAACACAAAATGAACTGTTTAGTATTTTTGTAGACTTTTTGTCTGATTTTGTTTTGTTTAGACATTCTTTGCTTATTGTTGGTCTTTTGCTTGTATATTCTGGGTTCTGATTCCCCCAACCTGTATTCCATTTGTTTGCTTGTTTGTGTGAGGGTCTGTAGTAGGAGGCTGCTTGTTTTCTGGTTACTGTGACCCGAAATAGTCACAGAAACTATATTAATTACAGCACTGCTTGGCCAATGACTTAGACATGTTCCTGGCTAACTTATATCTTAAATTAACCCATTTCTATTTATGTATCACTACAAGGCTGTGGCCTACTGGTAAGTATCTCTTTCAGCAGCTACATGATGTCTCTTTGGCTTCGCCTACTTTCCCCCTCTCTCTCTCTGAATTTTCTGCCTGGCTATATTCTGCCTTGCCATAGGCACAATGTAGTTTCTTTATTAACCAATGGTAATAAAACATTCACAGCATACAGAGGGGAATCCCATATCACCTCTCCTTTTCTGTCTAAATAAAAAGAAAGGTTTTAACTTTAATATAGTAAAATTACAAATAACAAAACAGTTATCAAGCAATTATAGTTACAATATTTATATCTAATTTATCTTTTATCAAAACTTAGGAAAAATATAATTATCTATTCTTCAACTCCATCAAAGACTCCAGAAGGATATATTATCTAAGTAAACAGGAAGTGCATTGTAAGCAACTTTCAAAACTCTAGAATTGACAGAGACATCTCACTGCCTGGACAGTCACCCAAAGTTCTGTAACATTGGGGCATCCATCTCCAGCCTATAGACCCATAGTTATCTGGCAGACTTTCCCATGGAGCAGGAAATTTCAAAGACAGTTCAGCCTATATTGGCAGTTTGTCCTCTGTGTTCTGCAGAATGTCTGGAAGACTCTTTCATGTGCCAGGAGGCCTGAAGGACTGCCTCACCTTCTTTAGGCAACTTCAAGGGTACAGTAAAATGACCAAACTAGAATGCTCCATACATAGGTATCAAGAAAGGTTATTGGACATCAGACTGCCCAGACTATCTCTTGGGGACGGGACAGACAGAAAGGAGCAGAATTTCAGAAAACAAGAGGATTTTATATAACATCGGGTGTGGATTTTTGAGTGTATACAGGCTGAACTGGGAGCTAGGTGCCCTTGCCCAAGGTGGTTGACCTTGGGGCAGGTTAATAGAGGGTCCTGGTAAGCAGAAACCTGTTTTAGGAGATTCCTGGGGGATGCTGAATTTAGGCTTCTTATTTACCCAGTCAGAGTCCCTCTGCTCAGGACATTGTCACTGCTGTTTTGGGGTACCCGATTTGGACCTAACTTTTGAAAAGAGGAAAGGGTCATGGAGTTGGTTGGATGGAGTGGTAGGGAGGATATGGGACGACCTGCGGCAGGGGAAAAGTGTGATCAGGATAGATTGAAAAGAGATTTGAGTGGGCTGCATTATCCAAAGGCCCACCCACCCTACACAGCCAAGGACTTATAAAGTTGCTTTCTTGAAAGTCTGCACAGGTTCCCGGTAGCCAGCTCAGCAGTCCAGAGAGGTCTGCAGCCCGGGAGTTCTGCCAGCCTGCAGGTAGCTCCATAGTCCAGAGAGATCTGCAGCCCGGAGCCCTGCACAACCTGCAGGTAGCTCTGCAGCCCAGAGAGGTCTGCAGTGGGGATCTCTGCACAGCCTGTATCTAGCGCCACAGCCTCAGCCCGGGAGTTCTGCACAGCCTGCAGGTAGCTCCGCAGTCCAAAGAGGTCTGTACTTGGCAGGTAGTTCTTCTCCGCCAGCAGCTGTTTAACACTTCAGTAATTTGGGGAGGGGGTCTTTTGGTAATCCAGTAAACCCCAGCTTTCTCAGACAGCTTCCTGAGTCTCAGAAGTTCCTCTCCTAGAGGGAATGTTTCAAAAGAAACTTATACATAATAACAGCATGCCTAAAGTAGAATTTTAAGTAGCCCACCAAACTGAGCTCAAGGCTCTGTTTGTTTCAATGCACTGAACCCACAGAGAGTCCTATTTCCAACTTGAATTAGAATAAGGGCTCTTTGCTTTTACATACAGGACTCAGTCTCCTTGTTGGTTTTGTGTGGACTCAGCGAACTTGGCATAACATTCAGCAAGTGGTCTTCAGAGCGCTGGGAAGAATTTTATGCTAGGGATTACCAAGACTTAATTTGCATTTTAGGACAACTGGAAGCAGTAGGAAGGGAGGGAATCATTGTTAGAGGGAACAAATTTGGAGGCAGGGGCATGGTTAATAGGTTGTGGAGGCAGGGGGATAGTTAATAGATTGTGGAGGCAGGGGAATGGTTAATAGGTCGTGGAGTAGGGGAATGGTTAATAGGTTGTGGAGGCAGAGGCATGGTTAATAAGTTGTAGAGGCAGGGGCATGGCTAAGGATACTGGACAGATGATAGTTCACGTACTTCAGCAGGGGCAGGATGGAACAGGGAGAGATCCTGACTATGGCTGGGAGGTCTAACTGAAGGTGTGGCCATTTGGGGAGGTGAGGTGGGAAAGGAAGGTTCAAATGAAGGTCTCCTTCCAGATTTCTGGCTTGAACAGAAGGTGCTGTCCTCGAACCAGTGAGACCACAGGATGGAGCTGCAGTTTGGGAGGCAAATGGGTTCAGCACTGGTTTCATGGAGCTTGCAGTAAGCAGCCAAGGCACTTAGAGAAGTTATCACGTTGAGTGGACATGATGGGCAGGGTTCCCAGGGGGACAAAGTTTGTGTTTGGGAACGTCAGGGAGGCAGTGAGCTGATCCAGACAGAGATCAAAGTAGGTGAAGGGATGAAAAGGTCACAGTCCTAAGGGCAGGAGGTTGGAAAACAGGAAGCAGAGCAATCTATAGAAGCCAAAGAGCTAGCTGAAGCTAATAAGAAGGGAAAAACAGCACAGAAAAGTCAAACGTGGGCTGATGGAATTCGTTCATTGTAACTGGCAGGTCATTAGTGTGTTCTTGAAGCAGTTGGGGAATGGGGAGTGGGGATAGGCAGCGGCAGCCAGAGAGAATGATTTAGATTATGGTATCAGGGTAGAGTTTTGACAGAAAGTGTAGCCTACCCCTGTAAGAAACGAGGCCATAAAAAGGAAGACACGGGAGCCTTCGCCGTGGCTGCATTGCTTGATGGGCTAACGCTTTCTAAGGTCTTTTGCCTAATGTGTTCTTCTGCTTGCAGAGTGGCGCAGTCTCAGACGCTGTGATTCTTTAATTTCCTGGAAGTGGCACTTTTTGCTTCGTGTTTGTGATTTAAGCACCATAAAAATGCCCAGCTACAGCTTGCTTCGAGAGCTGTAAGTTCTGCTTCTGTGCATGGGATTCTTCATGAAGCCATTACCTTTGAAGCAGTTTGGTACTTTAGCATACAACAAGCCCATAACAAACCCCCATGCTGGGAAATTGAAACCCTTAAGAGATTTGGCTTGTTTATAAGAAAGTAAAAGGCAAAAAAAAAAAAGAAAGAAAGTAAAAGGCGAGAACCCACAAGTTTACAAGCCCAGGTTGTGCTCAATTGCAAGTGATTTTTTTCTCCCAGGAATTTCCTTCTTTTGCTGTCTTCGGAATACAGATTACAAAGCAAAACTGAGACTATGTGTAGGTAGTTTGTATCCTCGGCTTTTTTGGAATCGAAACTGGTAGGCATTATGGTGTAAGTCTGAAATGTCCCCCTCAGAAGCTAATACGCTCTTATGGGTGCTGGGCCCCAGCGAATGCCCTATTTTGAGATGTTTTGGAAACTTCGAGAGGCAGGATCCACCTGCAGGAAGTAGGTGTTGGTTGAGACAGGAGGAGGGGCGTGGCCTTTGAAGGCTCCGTTACCCCTTCGCTCACTTTTGGTTGCATCCTTTGCTTCCTGGCAGGCTGTGACATGAACTGCCCTGCTCCAGTATGCCCTCTCCATCATGAGGGACGGAAACTTCCACAGTTTGAGCCAATACATGGCACCTCTGAGGAAGGAGTGAAGGAAAGAACAGAAGACCTGGGATAAACTGCAACTCCGGACTGCAAGGCGGGGGTCGGAGTTGCCATTGAAAGACACAGCACGCGTGAAGAGTTCGAAGACAGAAGTCAAGGTCGTCATGTGAATCTAGTAAAACAGAACAGGTGTCGGCAAAGAGCTTAGAGCGTGCCCTGGTGACATTGGTTACGTCAGCAGGGCCTCTCCTTTCTTCACCCTCCCCCTCACTTAAGGTGCTCCTCACCCCTGCCCACTACTAGAGGCATGTGTTCTCATTTTAAGGTCTCAATGGCTGTTCACACAGCTGGTTTAAGTCTGAACTCTCCCTCTTAAGCTGAGTCCTGTTCCCTTCTTCCATCTGCCCTCCCTTGGCACTACGGAGTGTCTGCTTTGTGCTGGTTGTTGTCTGTCTTTTTGTTTCCCCAGAGACTCTCAAATCCCAGGCTGGATTCGAACTTATTATACAGCTGAGGCTGACGCGGAGGTTCTGGTCTTCCCGCCTCTAACTCCTAAGTGAGGGTGTTAGGGTTACAAGCACATGCCCAGTTTATGTGGTGCTGGGGAGAGACCCAGGTGGTCACGCAGAGGAAGCAAATAGCCTCCCAACTGAGCGACATCTCTGGTAATTCTTGTGATACTTGAAGCTCATAGTCGTTTTTTTTTTTTTGTTTGTTTCTCTTCCCATGATGTCAAAGCCACCGTTTTACTTCTTTTTATGTTTTCCAGTGTATTTTAAACATTTTAATTCTATCCATGCCACCTTCATTCTGCCCATTGTCTGGGCACTTAGATCCCTGCTATGGTCTCCTGATATTCATCATTTCCGTTTTCCTCCTCTGCGTTCTCAGCATCCCCTTGCTTCCTCTCTGCTCTGGTTGGAATGTTGTGTCCTACGGATTGAAAAGCTGTGTTCTATGGATTGAAAACAGAGTCTTGGGGGAAGGAAAGAGACCCAAGATGAAAAAGACGTGTGTCAACTCCAAGGTGGAGTCAGCAGTCAAGAATGCTGCGAGGGCAGCTGGAGGAACTGGGGTCCGTCATCTGTGGAAAGGGAAAGCTGACATTTGGAGAAGGTTCTCTCTGGATACAGAACGGGAGAGAGCAGGCTCAGGAAAACGGTGGTGGGGGATGGAATTCTCACTTTCAGTGGCGCGGTGAAGTTGGGGGTGAAACAGTATGTGGGGAAGGCTTGTAGTGGGGCTGGCAGACCAGCCTGGGGGCACTGGACATTTCTCTATGGAGCATCTATGCCAGAAATGGGGGAAGGGGATGTGTCAAAAGTAATTTCTTTTCTTTGAGACATTTCTCATGTATTCCTGGCTGGCCTCGAACTTGATGTTAAAGGGGATCTTGAACTCCCAATCCTCCTAGGTCCAATGCCTGGAATTGCAGGCTTGCTCCATGGTCTTCAGTGTGGTGCTGAGGGTAAAACTCAGGGCTCTGTGCTTATTAGGCAAGCATTATACCAACTGAGCTGTATCTCCAGCCCCCAGATACTTTAAATGTGTGTGTGTGTGCACGCGCGTGCGTGTGTGCGTGCCTGTGTACGACACATATGTGTAAATACGTGGAGATCAGAGGACAACCTCAGCTATTGGTCCTCATTTCCCGCCTTCTCTTTCACAGACTGTTTAACGCTGTGTCTTAGTTAGGGTTGCCATGGCGGTGAAAAGACATCCTGACCACAGCAGCTCTTATAAAGGAAAAATGTTTAATTGGGGTGGCTTACATTTCCAGAGGTTTAGTCCATTATCATCATGGTGTGACATGGTGGCATGCAGACAGACATGGCGCTGGAAAAGTATCCATCCCAGTGACTTTCAGGCAACAGGAAGTTGTCTGTCTCACTGGGCGTGGCTTCTACAACAAGACCACGCCTCCTCCAACAAGGTCAGACCTTTTAGCACCACTCGCTTTGGGGACCATTTTCTTTCATATTACCACATCATACGTGATAGGCTCTCTGGCGTTTGATCTCCCGGATTCTCTGCTTACCACTGCACCACTGGAACGCTGGAATTACAGACCCGTGCTAATGTCTCTGCCTTTAGGTAGCTTTTGGGAAATCTGAACTCAGGTCGGCACAACCTGGTCAGTACACGCTTGACCCACTGAAGCGGCAAAATACTGTTTTTCAACAGAGCTGCCAGTGCTGGAGGATAGCTTTGAAGGGAAGAAAAACCAATTTAAGAGACCTGGCAGGACTCTGGCTGTGACTAATTTTCCTCAGATTGCTCTGCTCAGGTGCCGGACCCCACACCTTGAGACGCCACGCTTCTGTTGGCTTTGGAAGTCTCCACTGCCGCGCTTCAGCCGGCTCTTCAGGCCACGTCTCTAACTCCCTATTGGGAGTCAACTGATGATGATCTTGGACAGGTTGGATTTACTCATCAGGATTGCATTTCCTCTTTTCTTTGCTGCTTGGGAGAGTATTTAGACTGAAATCACATATGCACAGCCCCTCCGCTAAGCTGGGGTGCTTCCCCCCGCCCCCTGAAAACCTTGCTGTCACGGGTCTCTGTCTGATAATGAACAGCTGACAGGGCTCTCTGTCGCTGCCTCCACGGTTAATTAGAGTTCACACGTTACTTGCATGTATTTACATTTTATTTCTCCCATGGCTTATCTATCTCCCCCTGAAGGACCGGGGTCATGATCAGCAGTCTTGGTGGCCACGGTCATTTTCATCCATTATAGCTCTAATTATGGTCTTTTCAGCGTGATACTCACTGGCCTTCAATTTTACTTTTAACCTGTTCAAACCACTGGACCGACTGCAGAAGGTGGCGAGGAGCCAAGAGCTAAGGGACTTGAGGGTCCTGGATTTCCCTGCAGAGCCGGGCACACTCAGGAGGGACACTTGGCCTTGATTTCCTTGTGTCGGGGGTTGCCACTAATCATGAAGGATGTGCAGAACCCACTGCTGTATTCGAGGATTTGCAGCTTCATCGCAATGAGAGCAGACTGATTTGATTCTAGTGTCTGGAGACATGATTCCAGGAAAACCAAGGATGTGGGGTCAACTAAGACATTTCTCACCGCACAGGTAAGACAAATATGGATGTTTGCACTTTTCTGTTAGGTAGGTAAACAATCTCGGCAGAAACAAAGCCAGCTCTACAGTTGACAGCAAGCACAAGGGTTAACCAGGGCTTCAAGGCAGGAAAACGTTTCCTGGGGGGTGAATACGCTCTTGAGATGAAGGCAGTGAGTACTGAGATTTCTAGGGGAGGGTTCTTCCTGCCCATAGAGGTGGAACGATTGTGGAAGTTAGATAGTAGTCTGCTGTGACGTGGGATGGCTTTCACTGGGGCCCTGCTGCTCTAATTCTGCAGGGATGTGATCATGTATAAATGTAAGCAGTGAGAACTGGAACTGTTAGGTTAGCTGAATCTTCCCATTGTGCTGTGCAAAGAGAGAGAGAGAGAGAGAACATGTGGAAAGAATAAACAGTTTTAAGCACCCTCTGTTATTCTAGAAACATTTGCCCATGGAAAAGAGCCTACCCGTTAATTAGGAAGCATCCTTGCCTGCTCATTAGACCAATTAACCTGAGAAATTCTTCGAAGCAACACTTAATCTTGAGCTAATTATTGGTGGCCTTGAAAGCAATAAGCTGTACTTTCAGAATGAAACTTCGGAATTCAGACATACGCGTGGTCTCAAACAGACATTCCCCGTAATTAGAGTGGTATCGTAAAGGGAGGTTGGTTTTTATGAAAACGATTTGTTCACCCCTTCCTGGAGAGATTGTAATAAATTATTAGATGAGGAAGGTCTTAGGGGGATTGTGTTGTTTAAAATAAAGGTTTTTTTTTTCGTATGTGTGTGTGTGTCCAGGCTATTGATTTATTTTTTTACTATTTAAGTCCTTAAATAATTTAAAAGAATTAATTCATAGGCAAGGTTGAGAGTGAGAGTAATACATTTTATATGTGTGTGAAATTATCAAAGAAGAAAGCTAATGTGTTATGTGAACTGTGTAAAAAACTAAAAATTAGAAAATGGAAATTGTATGCGTATGTGCATGCGTGTGTGTGTGTGTGTATGTATGTGCTGTTGTGAATGGAAGCATTATGCTGGAATAAAAATAAGAGGCACCTTCTTCAGGCAGATCCCGGGCTCCATATCTTCCACCTTATCTGGAGGATCCTTTCCTGAGGGAGCTGCTGTTAAGCGATGTAATGAAAAAAGCACAGAAGGCAGACTCCATGATCTGTCAATAGCCAACCACAGGAATGAGCCGGATGAGCGACCCGGATAGGCTTTGCTGTTGAACACTTGGACAGTCCTAGGCTTGCTTGCAGCCTTTCTTCAATTATGATCTGGGTGGGTGGTCTCCAGCGGGTGAACTTGCCAAAAACCTAATGTGTGTGTGTGTGTGTGTGTGTGTGTGTGTGTATTTTGGCAAAAACCAGGCCAATAACACCACTTCTCAGGGCTGCTGAGGCTTAGATGTCCTGCCCGATTACATGGTAAGGGCTTCACTCTCTCCACCCTCCACTCCCTCATTCTCTCAGCCTCTGTCTCCTGAGCAGCGCTCTGCAGGGCCCTTCTGTAGAGACCGGTGCTGGGAGTCAGCAGTAGGACGAGGTCCTTCTCCTGTGAGAACCTGTGTACCAATGGGAAAAGGCGCATCAGAAATAAGTCAATGAGTGAACAAGCCCAGGTGTTCAGAAATCCTCCACAGACCATAGGTCAGGGAAGGAAGAGAGTGGTTAGGTTATGGCGAGAGACCAGCATGAGCTGGGGCCGGGGATGCAGCAGAGGCTTCTGGGATGCTGCCTTTTGAACTGAGACTGCAATGGCAATATATCAATGTCTGGTCACCTTTGCTTTGGTATCTTTCTCAATAGTCTGTCTTATTTTCAAACCTCTCACCATTTCTATTAAGCCCTTCCTACCAGCACCCCTGTAGGAAGGTTTCTGCTCCTTTCCCACTAACCAGCTCCGTTCCGGGTCCAGCTCTCTCTTTCCAGATTTCATCCCGGCAGTGCCCAGATCTGCCTAACCCTAGGTGCCCCTTCCACAACACCGGTGGGATGCTCACCCACCTTGTTCTGTCTCAGCTTCTGGAGGAGCTGGGCTCTGTTGTTGCCCCGTGACAGGAAGTACAGGATGGGATTGAGGCAGCTGCTCATGCTGACCAGGGGTCTGCAGATCTTGTAGGCTAAGCTGGCTACCGACAGGAGTTCGCAGTCCCGCGTGTTCCGGAAGCGGGTGACGAAGTAGAAGAATCGGGCAATGTGATAGGGCACAAAACAGAGGGCGAAGAGGCTGCACACCAGCAGGATGGTCCGAATGGACTTGGCACGGGTTATGTAGCCTGTCTCTGGGAGCGCCTCCACTGGAGAAGTCAGGCTCCTGACCATCAGAGAGTAACACACCAGAATGATCAAGGAGGGGAAGAGGAAACCAGAGAACGTCAGAACCACGCCGTAGGCGAAGAAGCGATCGAAATTCTCTGGGCTGGTTGTGTCGTAGCAGATCGCCCGGCCATTTACATACTTTGTGCGGGAGTACACCAGTGTGGGGAGGAGCTGGAGGACCACCAGGGTCCAGGTGGCAGCAGCTGCTTGCCAGGCACGCGGGCGAGTCCGGTAAGGCAGTGAGCTCAGCGGGTGGCACACACCTAGGAAGCGGTGCACTGAGATGCAGGTCAGCAGAAGGATGCTGCTGTAGAGGCTGGTGTAAAACAGAAATCGCACTAACCTGCATAGCATCTCCCCAAATAACCAGGTGTCGCTCACCGAGTAGGTGACGACGAGGAAAGGCAGGCTCAGTAAATAAAGCAGGTCGGCCACCATCAGGTTCATCAGATAGATGGTGGCACAGCTCCAGGGTTTGGTTTGGCAGCAGGAGAGCCAGAGGACAGCCCCATTGAGGACCAGCCCCAGGATGAAGATGAGGCTGTAGGTTATCGGAAGGTAGACTTGCTTGTACCTCTCTGAGACGTTGCACGCATTTTGCTCCTTTGAGGCATTCAGGTCTGGCTTCTTCATCTCTAAGGAGGCTTCCTCCGAGTTGGCCTCTATTTCTCTTTCTTCTGGGAGGAAAGTCCAGTTCAGCATCAGGACCTCAGCTGGGTGCTCACCTCTGCTGACCTGACATTCAGCTTCTCCCCCAATCTCAGAGTCCTTACTTGAGCAGAAGCTGCTTTAGGTGGAAGAAGAATTAAACCCAATCTCAAACTGAGCTCCAAATGTCTGGGGGCTCAGGGGTCTTTATCTTGCTTCATCTTGTCTCTGTGTTGGCAGAATTGTGACAGGGGCTGGAAGACAGCTCTGTCATTTAAATAGGGCCTAGAGAAATGCCAGTTGCATGCCCCCTCCCCTCCCCCCTTCCCACACTTGCTAGAACCCTTTGCATAGACTCAGGAACTCTCTCGGGGGAGACATTTTCCATCTGAGAGGACAGTGTGCCCAGGGGTGATTTTGTATGCCCACAATCTGGTGCTAGCCACGATACCATGGTGGAGCAGAAAGTGACCCATGAGGTTTCAGGAGGATTAGGGAAAACAGAGGTTTTGCCTATAGGCTTTATGGGAGGATTTTGATTTGTTTCTCTTTCGGGATTTATTAACTGCCTGTTTGAATACTGAGGACGATTTGCTTATTAGCCATCAACCTCCTGAACATTTAAGAAAACAACTGTGAGCTCTGAAGCCAGGTGCAGTTTCTTCCTTATGTTATTCAGGCTGACAAATCAGGCCCAAAGGAATCTCTCTCTCTCTCTCTCTCTCTCTCTCTCTCTCTCTCTCTGTCTCTCTCTCTCTCTCTGTCTCTGTGTGTGTGTGTGTGTGAGAGAGAGAGAGAGCGAGAGAGAGAGCGAGAGAGAGAGAGAGAGAGAGAACCCTTCCCAAGATCCCAGAGCCGATAGANGTGTGTGTGAGAGAGAGAGAGAGCGAGAGAGAGAGAGAGAGAGAGAGAGAGAGAGAGAGAGAGAGAGAGAGAGAGAGAGAGCCTGTGAGCCTGAAGGTTTCTGTCACTGTAGGTAAGTCAGTGTGTGGTCAGCCAATTAGCATGAAGCCCAGGGGCTTGAAACATGTCTAATCTCAAGCCTTAACAACCAATACTTAATATTTAGAAAGACAATTAAAATAAGGAGTAGGATAAAGCTAGTGTGGCAGTGTACACTTAGATTCACGCTAGAAGGGAGGCCTAGGCAAGATCAGTTGAACCCGAGTCTGAGGCCACACTGGGCAATATGACAAGACAAACAAACCAACCCGTAGTGAAAAGTAAAGCCCAGCAAGAAAGAAAAGCTTAAGGTGGATGGCTTGGTGGCTCCGTTGACAGCTGACAACTGTACTATAAAGAGCTTTATTCGCAAAGAAAGCAATAGGATTTAGGTTGAGGAGAGAATCAAGCGGGCAAGCGCCGGCTATGCAAGCATGAAGACCTGAATTTGATTCCCACATCTAAACAAAAGTCAGACAAGGTGACACCCACTTACAGTCCCAATGTTGGGAAGGTGGAGACAGGAGGGCCCCTGGGACTGGCAAGCCAGTCTAGCCTACTTCAGCCTGCCCAGCTGAAGGTCTCATTTCTGTAAACAAGGTAGAATGTCAAGCCACCTGTGGCACTCAAGTTAACTTCTGGCCTCCGCAAGCATTCGTGCAGGTGTGCATTCACATGCGTACACACACACACACACACGCACACAAACACACACACACACACACACACACACACACACACACACACCGAAGAGTACGCAGCCTTTGCTCTCTCCAGAATCTCACACCTTAGTGGGGAAGTTAGAAATAGACACAGGTAGAACTGAGAAGCAGTCACAAAGACTGTGGGAACATGGCAGGATATAGCCGCTGAGGGGACTGGCTGAGGCTTCTTAAAACAGGCGGCATTTGAACTTTCAGAAGAGGGAGAAAGAAGAGCCTGCTCTGCAGAAGGTGAGCAGCATGGGGGCAGGATGAGCTGGCAAGCCCTGTGGGTACCTTGTGGCCGCAGATGGCAGGGTCTGCCCTGGGGACGATGCGTCTGTGAGGAGGGGGATCCCCACTGCAGCAGTGATGGAGTAAGGCCCCTGAGGGCTCATCTGAGTGTGCACTGACGGGTTAAAGGGCACCCAGAGTGCCCATGGAACACAGTTCTAGTTTTGTCTGAGAAAGTGCTTTCAGAGGGAACTGCATTGGAATCGGTGGACCCATTAAGGAAGATCCTTCACCTAATGTGGCACCATCCGAATGGTTGAGGACCCAGACAGGACAAAAAGGCAGAGGCATGGGACATCCACCCTCTTCGTTGGGGCGGAAATTGTGACCTTCTGTAAACTCTAGGCTTTCTGGCCTCTGGACTCTGGGGTGTTTTTGAGGGACCCCCAGTTCTCAGACATTTGTAATTAGCTGCCCCCAGCTTCCAGGCATCAGATTTTCGGGTATGAGTCAGCTCCTGTAATAATTCCTGGGTGCTCTGCATTCTCTCAGTTCTGACTATCTGGAAACCCCTTCTAGGGATGTATTTGAAGAAGATACTAATAGCGCCATAGGCCTAGCCTGGAGCAGGAAGGGCCAGTCAGGATGGACACAGAGCAGGGAGCTGACAGGGGTCGCATTACTGAGACAGAAGTGCCAGGCCTTGGCACAAGTCCGAGGAGGAGTCGAAACTTTCAAGTTCCTGAGTGTTGGGGACCGGTATGATGAGGTCCTGGCCTTGGAGGCGCAGTGGAGATTGGCTCCCGAGGTGGTGGGAGATGGAGGATCTCTGTGTGTCAGGATGCCAACCACTTCTTTGTCTGGCTTTAAAATCTTCTGAACAACAAGAAGAAAGCTTTTTGGTTGGGAGAGGGAAATAAATGTAGTTTTTATTCATTTCATTCCCTATAATCTCTCATGCTGGGGTGCTGGCAAGTGCTTAGTTATTTCCAGCAAAGCTGTCTTCCCAGCTCAGTGTGGGCTCTCAACGGGAAGCTGAGACTCATTGCTGGCTCCGGCAGCCTGGGCCTCTCACACACGTGACTAACCTTGTGAATCAAGGATTACCTCTGTCTTGCTGGTGAAAGTCAGAGAACATTTTAGGGTACATTGTGAGTCCCAATCTGAGGAGCAGCCCCTCTGGTTGGGTCACTGACCTTGGCCCCACACAAGAACTCTTTTTGTTTGTTTGTTTATTTTTCTTATTGTTTTGTTTTTCAAGACAGGATTTCTCTCCTGGAACTAGTTCTTGTAGACCAGGCTGGCCTCGAATTTACAGAGATCCACCCACCTCTGCCTCCTGAGTGCTGGGATTAAAGGCATACGCCACCTCCGCCCAGCCAAGAGACTCTTGAATGCTGTTCATAGTACTCAGAAGGCTGAGGCAGGAGGATAATGAGTTTGAGGCTAGCATAGGCTACAGACAGAACAAGAAATAGGCCATTCTAAAGTACATGACAAGGATCTGTTTCAGATAATAATAATGATGATGACGATGATGATTACGATAAGAATAGAAACACCAGAGTCTCACTCACTCTTTTATGTAAAGATACAAATTGAAATCTAAGAACTGATTTCAGAGTTTAGAATTTTACCTGTGTCTGAAAAATATGTTTTCAAGGTGAAAGGGATTGAAGTCAGGCCTCATGCCTGCTAAACACAGCTGAGCTACATCTAGTCACTGGAGACCTCTCTTTAACAAATGAAACTATTTAATGGAGGCTCATGAATATTCCCAGACAGTAATTGTTTATTTCTACCAGGTTTTGTTTTCTAAAAACTGTTGGCAAATACTTATCTGTTTATATATCAATTAATGTATGCACCTGTTGACACACTTACATATATATGTACCATATATATCAATTTAATATTTATTTACAAAAAGGAACCACTCACATAACAACACAAGTATTTGTTTTTATGGTGTCTTTTAAATACAGGTACATTTAATTCTATGCTAGATTAATGTAGCAAATGTTTCACTTGGAAATAACTTTGTTTCAAAAGCACTAATAATTTGATGCTATTTTGCCAACTGACCACTGGGTGGCAATAAAGACCACAGACAGTTTTCAACCTTCCTTCCTCACCTCTTGTAAATTTAAAGCTGAATTGGAGTTGGGCTTCTGTCTGCAGAGCGGCAGCTATAGAGAAGACAGTTCATTGAGGACCCCCATCCCCACCCCGAGCTCCTGTCAATCAACTTTCCACTTATCACTGCATCCACAGTTACAATGTTGGTTTCATACAAAGAAACAGAAATTTAGCTAAGAGCAGCCCTTTATCGTGGGTGGCTATTGCACAGAATACTCTGGGAGGTA
The DNA here is from genome assembly GCF_014885135.2 of Alexandromys fortis. Lineage (NCBI taxonomy): Eukaryota > Metazoa > Chordata > Mammalia > Rodentia > Cricetidae > Alexandromys > Alexandromys fortis. The sequence continues at coordinate 4,927,491 of NW_026067939.1, forward strand.
AGCAGAGAAGACCTTATTCCCTTCATTGTACAGCCAAGAGTCTAAGGTTCAGAGAGGCTCAGTGGAATCGTGGGGCAGTTGATGCAGGACAAGCTGGGACTTCTTTTGTACAAAGCCAGCTCTCAGGGGAACATTTTCTTATCTTCCTCCCTCCACCACTGTGCCCGTCCCCCGACCCCAAACCAAAAGAGCAAGGCTTGGAAACGAAGTAACATGTCACCCTCCCAACTGTATGTACCACCTTTATTATGTATAACAGAATCTAACCTCAAATCAGAAAAACAACTAAAAAGAACACAGTAGTCCCCCTCCATCCTGGACTTTACCTTCTGAGATTACAGTTGTATGAAGTCAGCTACAGTCCAAAAATATTAAATGGAAGATTCCAGCAACACACAGGTTCTAGCTTTTAATTGTGAGCCCATGGTGGATTCTCTTGAAGAGTGTTCTGTCCCATGAACCCGCTCTGTCAGGTGTGTACAATGCAGAAGCTACCTGCCTGTTAGTCGCTTGGTAACCATTTAGCTTATCAGATGCATTATCATAGTACTGAAGTTCTCATGTCAAAGTAACCCTCATTTTACTCAATAATGCCCCCAGAGCTCACATTTTCATTATGTTGTTATAATTGTTTTGTTTTGTTATTTGTTACTGCTGTTAGTCCCATCCTGTGCTTCATGTATAAGTTGAACTTCATTCCTTCATGTGTGTGCAGGAAAGAAGCATACACATGTAGGTGTAAATGTAGGTGTAAATGTAGGTGTAAAGGTAGGTGTAAAGGTAGGTGTAAATGTAGGTGTAAATGTAGGTGTAAATGTAGGTGTAAATGTAGGTGTCAGTACTAAACACAGGATTAGGTTTCCAGGGGGTGTGTGTTCTGAACTGTATGCCCCTCAGACAGAGTGGGGACAACTGCATGCGTGGTTTTCGGAAATGAGTAAGTAGTAGCAATCCACAACCCACCTTTAGAGTTTACCTTTAAGACCTAAATACGTATGCCAGCTTTTTAATAATTGTGTATTGTATTTTGCAGTATGGGCTCATGCTTGCTCTGCGCCTAGACAAAGATTCAACACATGAATTGTTCTGAAATGAGGGAATCCGAGGATATTTATGTTTTCACAACAAAAGCAAATTACATTCCTAAATAATTTTGAAGACTATAGTGACGACTTTATTTCACTAGTGAATTTGGGCAGTAGTTTTAGGGCTTTGTTTTCTGTTGACAAGGATGTGACCTAACTGGCAGTTTCAAGTCAGTGCAGACTTAGGGGTTTATGAGAAATATTTGTGTTGTCATAGCAAAGAAGGTTCTGGAACTGCTATTGCTCTGGAAAAAAGAAAAACAGACATTATGCTCCTGTTGATCGTGAGTATTGCCTCTAAACCGAACTGAAGTCAGAAATTTTAGCTTCAGTGTAAGATGTAGAGGAAGTGTAAATTTTTGACTGGAAATATAAATAAATAAATTAATTAAAAAAACAACAAGCCCCCCCCCCCAAAAAAAAACCCCAAAATGAAATAGCAATAACAACAACCAACATTGTTACATCACTGTATGGCTGTGGAAGATCCATCACTGTCTCTAGAATTAGAACCCTAAAAGATGATGTCTAAGAATCTCCTTGCCTTTTTCAATATCTTTCTATATACCATGCCTGAGTCTCGTGTGCTAGGTCTGAAGAAATAAAGATTGGTTTGGTGTGGGGCAAGGAGGAAATCGGTTGTAGGGGCTGAGGTAAAGTTACTCAAGGCCTCAGAGAGCCAGAATCCCTTCCTCTATCCATCCTCACCCCAAGGCAGGGAACACCTTCAGTAACTTGCAGTGTAAAAGCTAATAGCATGGATTAGCCACAGCTGTTCAGTTTGAATACTCACTCAGCAAGGGGCAAATGGTGTTGTGTCGGCTTGGGTCACCCAGGAAGCAGAGCCCTGGCTACAAGTGCTACCATTTTTCAAAGAGGGGCATGAGGAACAATATACCCACAGAGGGAGCCAGTATGAGGATTGAAGATATCTGTTACTGAGGTAGTCCCGACAGAGGGCAAGAGAGTGACCAGCTCTATGGACTGTCCTTTGAGAATCGGAGCCAACGTGGGTATCCAAGAGCTGTTTCATCTGCTGGTCAGGGGCAGGGAGAGAGAAACAGTGGTCTGTCTCCATGTTACTGTCCCCATCTTACTGGTCAGGCCCACACTTCACAGGCACATCTATCCTGCTTTTTCTTTGGTTTAGAGATGAGAGTTCCTCACATGGATCTGTAACAGATGAGGCAGGGAGTGTCCTACAGATACAGAGGGGCACTAGGAGAGGAGACTCACCAGGAGAAAGAGCTTTTGCTTTTGTCCTGAGCCTTGTTTACAACCATTTCTTGAGGTGTCATTCTTTTCTCCTCACGCATTATTTCCACTTGGGAGAGGAAGGGCTTCTTTTTGTACTCCCAGCCCTGGATCTTTTTGCATGAAGCTTTTGTTCCAGCATATTCTAACTTTTCTTATTCTGTTGTCTGTTTCTTGACTATTGATAATTCAGTTCTTTATATATTTTAGGTTAAAAATTTCCCAACTATTCGTGTCACATTTCCCTTTATTTCATATCTTATTTTCCTGACTTAATAGTTATAAATGTGCATATTTTTTTTGAGAAATAAAAGTTCTTAATTTTGTTTCCTGACAGGATTTTTCTGTATGGCCATCTGACCTTAGACTGGCAATTCTCCTGACTCTATGTGAGGTCACAGCACCAGCCTCATTCTTAGTGTAACTACAGTTTGGTTCATTGTTTCTTCATGCTTTGTGATTTTGGAGACAGCTTGCAGTTCTGTGTGCTTTGAGTCATTCCTGTGTTAGTGTGTGAAAGCCTTTTCCTTTTAGTTGGGTTTGATTTGATCCTCCTAATAGGCTGAGTGTCTCTCTAAACTTGCTGTGTGTCTGCCTGTGTGTAGGAGAAGCATGACCGTATGGTAGGACTTGAATTTTGAAAAGTCACTGTGCTACTGGTTGAAGGACAGAGAACGGCTTCGTTGAGGTAAGGGGGCCGTTGTGCTAGTCTGGGAGAGAGACGAGCGATGGGTGGAGTCCACGAGGAAGTGTAGGTGGCAAGTGAGGTTGAATGGCTGATGACCTGAATATGGGATGCAGGAGGTGGGGCAGACTTCTGTCTACACTCCAGGTGCCTCACCCTTCTTCCTTTCTCTACTCCATGATTCTCTGTTCAGTCTTTCCTTTCTCCTAACTTCCCATGATTCTCTCTACCCCTAGCAGGTGTGACAGCCTATGGCCTCTGGGCTGCATGCACCCAGGAGAGCTATGAATGTGGCCCAACACAAAATTTTAATCTTTCTTTAGAGTTTTTTTTCCTTGTAACTCTATTGAGTATTTCTAGAGTATGAACTTTTTAGATGTGTTGCTATGTTGGACAAGCCTGCTAGGGCATCCTTTGACTTCTGTTCTTGTTGGAGGTCTCTCAGTCTCTGCACAGAGCCCAAGAGGTCATCCTAGAACATGGTGACTGGTCCCAGAAGCCAGGCCACACACACTATGTGGACTAACAATTGTTGGACTAACATTCCCATTGTTTGGCTGTGTGGTCCCTCATAGAAGCTGGGGCTGGGTGATGGCACTTAAGGAGCTGGTAGCAGAGCACACTTGGTGGAGGAATGCTCAGGCCTTGCTGCTCTGGGAACACAGTTCCCTCAGAGGGGGCTTGTAAGCCACTGGTGCCTGGAGGGTCCTGAGAGGACTGAAAGCGCCCACCAGAGAAGACACGTGCAAAGAGCACATATTTTCTTTTTCAACCCACTTTTTTCTATAATCATTTCTAAATGATGGGCTTGGTTTCTGAAACAGAGGACTGTAAAATAAGATGTGGATGGAAAACTGATAGTTGAAGTCAGTCTCCAGATGCAGGGTTTCATTTATTAAGAGATATATCAGCCAGAGTTTTGCTCTGAGATGTTTTGTTTAAGCAGAAGCCATAAATTTGAATTGACATTCCTATTAATGATGGAAGGCAGTTATGGATGTTTATGGTAGAAGAACAAAGTGGAAAACTTTGGAACTGGTTACATATAAAGCTGATTAAAGACAGTAGTCATGGAAAATGAAAATGAGCCTTGATTTCCAGTTCAGCAAAACCCGTCAGAGGTGAGGTTTCTGAGAGTCCTAGAGTGAAATATGAGGGGAAGTGTGGAGTTGCAGGCGGTTCCATTTAAACACACGGCTTGTGTATTAATATTCTCATTGATTTATTTTCATGCCAATATGTCTTGACATAAATATGGTGATCTATAACGTATCGACCATAAAAGTCAACATTATTTTTAAAGCTGACTCAGGGAAATCAAAACCTCATTGTTAGTGCTGATATATACGGTATGCTGCCCGGTAGAAAGTTAACCTATCTGTGCCTAGTCCTGGCTGAGCCAAATGAGAGGGGTGCATTTACTGGCGCCCAACCTTTACTGCAAGCTTTGTTTCTTAGGCAGTGTCCAGTGGCCCAGGATATGAACAAAAGAGAAAAAGGAGGGTGTGGGCACCCAGGACCTCAGAAAAGACTCTGTAAACTGAGAATGAAGACAAAAACTTTTATGCCTACTGCTCCGAAGGCAGAGGCAGGGGGATTTCTGTGTCTTCTAGGCCAGCCTGATCTACATATCAAATTTCAAGTCAGCCAGTGTTGTACAGTGAGACCCTGACACAAAACACAAAACAAAATAAAAAAACAAAAGCAAAAACCACAGAAGCAGCAGCAGCAGCAGCAATAAGAGCAATAAAGAAACATCTGCTAAGAAGACAGGTACTTGGCAAACCATCACCTTCTTAGGGTGGAAGGCCCAGGATGCCACTCCCGCCCCCCTGATCAGGATGGACACCACTCTTGTCTTCAGTTGGTAGTGGAGATGGTGATGAACATGAGCGCAGCGGAATGAAGGACACATGGAGAAACTGTCAGCTAGAGAGACTCAGCCTGGGGGCCAGAGACAAGGGCTGTACACCACAGCTTTGGACAAGCTACACACACAGCGATGGAGCCTTCGGTCAAATGATCACCATGGGATGGCATCGAGCCAAAGAGGATGTATTTCAGCAGAATGCCAGCACACACTGGGAAGACCTGGTGGCTGCTCCTCTTGCTCAGTGTCTGAGCAGCGTAAACTGCTGGAAATAGCGAATACTGGGATGTTTATAGTGGGAGGGTTTCCTGGGCACCAGACAGCTGGAATCACTTGCCAGATACAGACGCTGGCAAACCGCCTAAGTTAAGCAAGTGATTTACCCAATGTATACAGCTAGTCAATGGCTGAGCTGTACCCGGAGTGAAGACCTCTGGCTCTCTGTCCAGGGTGCTCCCTTAGTCCATGTGATGGATTAGAAGGCATGGGGAGCACGCCGCAGTATCAGAGAATCTTGTTTCCAAGTCGCCACTGTGCAGTGACAGATCTTGCCAAATCCTCTGATGACCTCCAGGGTGTCGAGCTACAATGTGAACTCTGCTGAAACCTTCAATCACCACACACCACAGCTGAGCACGCTGGGATCCAGCCCCTTCTCTTTGTTTGTCGATTGACAAACGACTTCCTTGCTGGTGAGGAAAACGCATGTCAGAGGTGACCAAGAAACTAATAATTTATTGACTCTTATAATCCATGTGTCCTGGTGGGGCTGGCTCTAGGTAAGGCCTGCAGCAGGAGCCCACGCAGTGCCCCCAGAACTGCCCTGGCTTTGCCCATTTCTTGCTCCACTTTCTCCACGTCTTCCCCATGCCAATATGCAGTCTGCTTCCCCTTTCTGTGCTATCGACGGAACTCTTCCACCTACTCATGTGAAAATCCAGCGAGAAAAGTCTCTCAGAAAGTCCTGGGATTGGTCCCTGTCAGTCCTATTATCTTGTCCCAGGCTTTGTGTCTGTCCTGGAAAAACTACTTGGCCAGGGGGATGATTTGCATTGGTTGCCAAGGCCTTTGTTGTATGCTCTACCAATAAGACCCAAGGGAGAAATGAGTATACTCAAATCCTATGCAGAGAGAGAGAGAGAGAGAGAGACAGACAGACAGACAGACAGACAGAGATGGAGACACACAGACAGAGAGACACAGAGAGACAGAGATACAGACACACACACACAGAGAGAGAGAGAGAGAGAGAGAGAGAGAGAGAGAGAGAGAGAGAGAGAGAGAGAGAGAGAGAGAGAGAATTACCTGAAAGCATAACAGGGAATATTTTGGCAAAAGATGCAATGCAGCAAACCCAGCCAACACCAGTGACTGCTCTTACAATGTCAGTTCACCCTGTGTCTCTCCTTCCATGCCTGTGTGTTGTTTGTGATGTCACGGTCCCAAATGTGGCCTCTAACAATGGAGTCCCAGGGCCTAGCTAGCTCCAAGTCTTCCTTCTCTCTAGGTGTGTACTCACTGTCAAGGTGACCTTGTTCAGGGCATTGTGAGGTGGGAAGAGCATCATAGATAGCCTGGGGCACCCCGAGCCAACCTTGGCTAACACTATAGTCGATATGGGAGGCTAGGGAACTTAATGGGAAATAGTATTTGATGAGGAATCTCAAGGGGGAAGGAAGGCTGCTGGTACAAGCGTTTTGAGACTGAAAAGCACTTGCTACTCCTCATCCTTTCCTCCAGCAGCCGGGGGGGGGGGGGGGGGGTTGAAGAAGATTTCCAAGTAGTTATCACCGAGGCAGGAAGGATAAAGTGAGCTAGCCAGGTGGGCTGTACTTCTATGAAGAGTTGGAGTCCTCTATACTTGCTCTTCTCATTGTGAAATTGAATTTCTGGCTGATTCGTTTGCTGGAAAAGTAATGAAATCTCCTGAGTGAGATATTTCCGTCTCCTCCACAGAGGTTTATTGCGATCGTGGAATCTATTCTTTAACCCCAAGGTGCTCTTTACTGCCATGCTTGCTTTGTTTGTTTGCCGTGGAGGACTGCGCTTTTCAGCTTGCATGCTATAAGAAACTGTATGTATTGGGACGTGGAGTAAGAGATTGGAGATATGCTCCTGGGCTGTCGCGTGTCCATCCATCAGCAGCAGTGACGGCCTTGGTGACACCACTCCTCTGCATAAGCCCACACCTCACTGTCTGGAGAGAAACCACCGCGGTCCTCTGATTAGTTTCCTTATCGTAAGTTTCCTTGAGAGAGTGTGGCTCTCAGAGAATCCTTTGTAAACAGGGTATGTATTCTTCACACCATCTGTGCCTCGAGATCCCCTAATTCCTGTCAACAGCCCTCTGTTCTTTCCCTTTGGACTCATAACAAACTGCGCAGAACCACCTGGGGACTTCAGAGATGTCGCCACCCAATGGTCAGCCCCAAGCTCCGAATTTCCTCTCCCACAAAAATATTCTGTGTGTGCATGCGCTGTGTATGTATATGTGTGTATCGTGTTTGTGTGTAGTTTGCCTGTGTGTGCCTCTGTGTGTATGTGTGCTTGTGTGTATACCTCTCTCTGTATATGTATGTATATGTGTGTATATGAGTATTGTTGTTTGTGTGTATGTTGTTTATGTATTTTGTGTGCATTTGCCTGTGTGTGTGCCTCTTTCTCTCCATCTCTCTCCTTCTTTCTCTCCCTCTCTCTCTCTCTCTCTCTCTCTCTCTCTCTCTCTCTCTCTCTCTCTCTCTCTCTCTCTCTCTCTCTCTCCCTCTCTCCCCCCCTCTCTCTCTGTGTGTGTGTGTGTGTGTGTGTGTGTGTGTATGATCGTGTGTATGTGCACATACCTGGATGCTAGAGGACATCTTCAGGCTATCATTCCTCAAGTGTTGTTCATTTTGATAAAACCTTTTTTTAAAAAAAATAATAATAATATCACATATGTCTGCTTTGCTCACTGATTGCTCTCAACTTCTTACCACTTCTGTGTGTCCTTCCTCCTCCCCACTGACCTCTCTCCCACTCCTATTTGTTCACTTTGTTTTGGAACCTACAAGGCTACCCAGGGCCACCAGAATGACTGCAGATTTTGGAAGTACCGATTGGAGCCTGGTAGACTCAACAGTGGACACAGCCGAAGACAATGATTGCTTCTCTTCCAGAATCTGTAGCAAGCAGTTCAGTGTCCAAGGGTATGGTTCTGTGAGCCTCTCTTCCTTCTTTGACCAATTGTCTTTAGGGCTGGTCTTATGTGGGCCCAATCCAAATAACCACAGTTGCCAACTTTGTTACTGCATCCTCTGGACTCCTAAGTTGTGTGGCTAAGAGCCACGTCAGCTGCCTGCTGAGGGTCACACTTCTACAACAGCAACATGGACTTCACTGCTGGATTCAGTACATCAGGTAGACTGTAAGTTAGTGCAGGGTGACACATACATTCAGGCCTATTGGGGAATATTATTTTAAGGTGTGTGTCTTTTGTTTATGCTGCAATTGTTTAACTCTGTGAAGCTGTGTGACTATGCCTTTCTAAAACACCTGATGGTCTAATAAAGAGCTGGATGGCCAATATTGATGCAGGAGAAAGGATAAGTGGGGCCGGTGGGCAGAGAAGATAAATAGGAGAAACCTGGAAGAAGACAAAGAGGAGCAAGGAGAGGAGAGAGGCTGCTAGGGGCCAGCCACCCAGCCACACAGCCACCCAGCCACACAGCCACCCAGCCACACAGCCACCCAGCCACACAGCCACCCAGCCACCCAGCCACACAGCCACCCAGCCACACAGCCAGCCACAGAAAAAAGCCCAGAGGCAAAATGTAGATGGGATGATTTAAGTGAAGAAAAGCTGGCTAGAAACAAACCAAGCTAAGGTCGGGCGTTCATAACTAAGATGATCTGGGGGCCTGCCAATGTGTTTGATTTATTTGAGAGCTATGTGGCAGGCCCCCAAAGAGTTCAAAAACTCAAAAGAGTAAAACATCATACAACACAAGCTTATGTACATCTTCACGTAGACCTCATTCACTTAGCCAAGGTCCAAAAACACATGAGGGAGGCGGGTGGTACAGGAGACAGGAACAGACACAGTGAATTTTAATAGAGCCTTTCCTTGTCATTAAGTTCCTCATTTGGGTGCCTGTTCCAAGCAGGATAGGGATATGATGGTTAACAGAAGAGGAAGGTTTTTTTCTTTTCCCCTCACATCTTTGGTACATAGGCCTCAATTAGAGATGTAACATTTTTGCATTTTTGTAGGGTTTTCCTTGCCTAAACTTTGCCCAGCATCAGCAAGGCTGTACTGTCATCAGAGGGAATCAGTTTCTAGGAAAAACATGCCTGTCTCTTTCTTACCACCCCCTCCCCAGCACATTAGAAACCTTGTTTCTCAGAAGTTCTTCTCCTCTGACTGATTCAGTCTGAGATATTCTGATATGGAGTTGTTCCTAGGACTCAAGTCACAAGCCCATTTCTTTGAAAGCCAATCTGCTCCAGGAGTATGTCATGCTCTTTTGTACAACCCCTTCCCCCTTCTTCAAATACACATTCCCAGTTCTCTCTCTTCATGGCTGAATCTGTCTTATCCTTAGGCTCTCAACTAAAATGTCATGTACCACGGGGGCTTCTAGCTATCTCAGAGACAATCTGTACTGCAGTTTCTGACGTTCTCAACTTATTTACTTTCCTCATTCCCCACAGAAATCTGCTTATTTATACTTTGATTGATTTTCATCTCTTTTCCCAACCAAATTACACATTCGATGAAGTCAGTAACCTAGTCTGTGTTCTTGCAGTATCTTGCACATGTGGATGCTCAACAGTTGCCCGCTGCTTTTTCCTTGTTTAGTGATAGGGTCTAACCTGTGGCTCATGGGCTGTGTGTACCCCAGGATAGCTACAAATGTGGATCGACCCAAAATGTAAACTACTTAAAACTTTATGAGATTTTATTGCAATGTGATTTTTTTTGTTTTGTTTTTGTAACTTGGTTGTGTGGTTCTTGCCAGACCGTTGTAGATAACAATGTCACGTTGCAATGTCAAACATGTAGATATGCCTGCAGGGAACAGAGACTTGTGGCTTGCTCTGTTGAGGGCCACACTGTTTCTCCCATACAGTGCAATGGGCTTTACAGCTGGATTCATTTGTGACAGAGAGAAGCCACGTAGCCCCGATGGAGCCAGATGGAACTCTACCTGGTAAGCCACAGCCACGTAGAAATACACAGATTACTAGAAATAGGTTAAATTAAGATGTAAGTAAGAGAAGCTAGAGCTAATGGGCCAAGCAGTGATATAATTACTACAGTTTCTGTGTGGTTATTTCAGATCTGGGCAGCTGGGAACAAACGGCCTCCTACAACACATTTAGATGATGATCAGGTGGCCTCTGGCTGTGGCTGTTGTGGACTACCATCAGAGATTAGCATGAAGAGAAGTAGTTTGAACTGAGGATGTAGCTCAGTGGTAGGACATCTGGCTAGTACGTACCAGGCCCTGGCTTTGATCCCTAACACCTTTTAATAAACAAACAGATAACTAAATAGGCAAATAAGTCGCATTTAGAAAAGGAAAAACAGTTTGAGATTTTACTCCAATTTTGGATGCTGGGATTCTTTGTTGTTTCAGTTCTTCCCCTTCCTTTCCAAGTAGCAACTGATTGATGTGGACACAAAATGCCTTCACTTCATACTCACTTTGTATGAAATGTGTGCTCCTGAGAACATTAAGGGAAAGCAGCTACTGCTACAGTGAACTCTTCATCAACTTTCTGGGAAGGAAGTTCTGTGCAGTGTGGAAGCAAATGCATCAAAGAAAAAGATTAGTCAGAGAGGTATATCCCTTTGTTCAGAATTTTAAGAGCAGTTTAATGATGACTGGTTAAATATCTTTGTTGTTATTGACATTTGCTGTCAAACGTATCAGTCAGCTTTTACTGGGTCTTGTTAGAATAACAAAGTGTTCTAAAATATTTTTTTAGATTCACTAAATTTATTTTAAAAATCACAAAATGTTTCTTTAAAAAAGAGCATTACATTCTGCACACTGCTCTGAACAAATGCCAGGGGCACGTGGACTATTACTTTCCTCCCTGTCCCCCCCTCCCCCCAATGTTACAGTGATCACAAAGCAAGGTGTTCACAATAATTACACAGGGAAACTGTTTTAAAACCACCCACAATAAAGAAAAATTAAATTCACCACTCTGCTGCTGTTTCAAATTTTTAATGTTTATGCATGCCCTCCCTCGAAACCTGTAAGTAACTAAAACAGTATACATCTTGTCAGCACTACACCTCGAATGAAGAACATCTATGAAACAGAAGAATGTTGGCTTTTTAAACAGAAGCAGAAAAGAAGAAAAAAAAAAAGATGCAGGACTCCTTCAGTTCTTTACTGGTCTTAGGAAAACTTTCCAGAATACTGCTTCACACCGGTCTGCAGCAAATATTGTGTGTTCTGTATCTGGTCCCATAGCAGAAGATATAAAGTATTGTTGCTGGAAAGTTGTGTGTAGATGTGTGTGTGTGTGTGTGTGTGTGTGTGTTCTTATGTATCCATGTGTGTATGGCAGGAGCCAATGTTGGATGTCTTTTTCTATTGCTTTTCACATTTGTTTTTTGAATCAGGGTTTCTCCCTGACTCTCAGCTCACCGACTCAGCCAGTCTGCTAGCCAGTTTGGCCCTAGAGTTCCCCATCTCTGTCTCTCCAGAACTGGGAATAGAAGTGTATGTGTGCTGTGTCCATCTTTCTATGTGGCCGTTGAAGATCTGCATTGGCCGAACCATATATCTATATCCAGATCTATATTTAATCTATATCTTTATCTATATGAACACACACATATGGTCTCACTGTGTAGTCAAGAGTGATTTGGAATTTGCAGTGAGATTATCCTTTCTTAGCATCTGAAATGCTAGGGTTATAGGACTGAGTCGCCATGCCTACTGGCGACTTTTAAAATGAATGACAAGTGTAACAAGAAGTGGTTTTTATGCAGCAGGGATGGAACTCTGGGTTTTGTGTATGGATGGTAGGCAAATGCTCTGTCACTGAGTTATAGACCTAGCCAAGGGAAATAAACATTCTAATTTGTCACCATATGTTTTATTAAGTGTAAAGGCAGGGCAAAGAACACAAAATAAAGACTTTAGAGACTTTGTATGCTCACAGTTTATTGTGTGAGCTTGAATATAACGCTTCAATGGGCTTTTCACCCCCATGCAAAACAAACTTAAGTAGTTTGAAGGAGATACCTACAGTTCCCTGTAAATCAAAGAGAGCCATTTTTTTATGAACCCACATACATGGGTTGTGTGTCTGAGCCACAGGAGTGACAGAAACCTCAGCTCAATTCACAGGGTCTTCCAGATGTTACAAAGGATTATTGGTGAATTCCATGGTGGGTGAGATGTAAGGCCTCTGTCCTTCATTGGCTTGGGAAGGATACATCCTGCACATCATTTCTTCCCATGGAGCCTTTCTCCCACAGGAGGCTGCTGTCCAGTTTTGGGATCTCCACTCTCACTTCACTTAGCCAAAGGACAAGTTCTGACAAGGTGGCTGTTAGGGTATCGTCACTGAGGAACGGTTAAGGAAGCAGCCATGCTGGGTGAATGGAAACCAGACTCAAAGCCTGGCCTGAAATAGTTTGAGGACAGAAAAAAAAATCAGACTGTGAAGAGCTCCACCATCTGCAGCTTGTGTTGTATAAGTAATGCTGGATGCCCCTGGGGTTTTGAAACTTGTTCCATGAAATGTACACCCGAACCTGTCAAGGTGGGTTTTTTTTTTCTTTGCCTCCCTCAGTACATCTATTCTCATTTCCTTTTCTATTTAAGTCTCCTTGACATATATCTTAAATTAGATGCACTCAACTCTTGTTTCAAGCAGACTTAAAGCTTAGATGAGAGCATGCGGCGTCTCAGCCACTGAAACCAGAACTTCAAGTTCTGGAGACTTCTGTGTACTCTTTATGTCCATCTAGATGATTTTATATCATCTAAATCGCATCTTGAAAATGAAACAGCAGTTTCAAACTATTCCCTGAAACCCGAACACGTCATTGTACTATTTTTATGGTGAGCAAATAGACTGTGGATTCATTTTAATAGGCAGTGTTTCTCCAGTGTCTTAAAAGCTTACATACGTGTCTCTTACACATGCATATTAGGAGATAAATGTCAGGATGTTCATGGCAGTGTTGTTTCTAATCAGAGAAAAAAGTGGAGGAAAGATGCTAATATCTACCAGAGTTATCAGCATACAATATCCACAAAGGGCCTAAAAGAATGACCCCACATGTAGAAAATAAGACACTGTGGAACACTCAGCTCTAAATGGGGCACATGCACTACATCCCTCCACCAAAGGCTCTGGGACCAGCACTGATGAGGGAGCAGAGTGATTGTAAGAGTCAGAGGCAGTCGATGACTTCTGTGAACCAGCGTTTTCTGGATACGACAGGGCCATAGCACACCTACAAGATGAGACATTAAGAAAATTATACAAACATACAAGACCACACATATGATGCCAACACACAATAAATGTCCATGATGTATAAATAGGAATTTGGAGATGTTTGCTTCTTGAGAAAGAGGCAAAAATCAGAGCAGGGTCAATGTCTGTCTATAATGTTTTATTTCTTAAAAGAACTGAGCAAGTAAAAGAGAGAAAGAAGTATTGCAGAATATGAATGTTGGCTAAACTTTGGTGGTGGGCATGAGGGTGTTTGCAATGGGTTTCTTCATATGTTTGGTGTGTGGGGAATATTTAATCCATTCAATGATCAGCTTCATCCTCTTTGACTCTCTCCTGCTTCACCTGTGACCTCAGAGAGACACTGTAGCATTGCAGTAGGCTACTGAGTTCTTTCCATGAGCTTTTGAGAAGGTTACCTTTCTTTTTAACTGCAAAAACCACCTCCAATTCTGATTTAAGATAGACTTTGAGAAGAAGCCAGACTCTCAGGGCTTTTTTTTTTGTTTAGAATGATTTGTTTTGCTCTTCCCAGGGTTCCTCTCTTGCTCTGGCCTGTCCCCATACTTGAAAGCCTCCACTGGCCCCATGCTGTCTTCTGAAGCCCAGGCCTCACTGTGGCCAGCAGCTCTGTAGCATTCAGTCCCAGGCTCCTTCCTCAGCAGGCTGGCCTTCCTGTCAGGCCACTCCCTGTTGCCTCCCATGGGGTTCATCTTAGGTCTCTGCCTGCTGCCTACCTGGCTCTCCACAATACCGTAACACGCAGGAGCTCACAGTGGCTGTGGCTCCATGCACAAGACCTGTGTGAGATCAAGCTAGCGGAAGCCCCATTTCCCTTGGGCTCCCGGCTCTAGGTATTTCCCCGAGGCAGCCTGCCTTGAGTCACCTGCTCTGCGTTGCTGTCCTTACTGCCTGCTGGATCCCTAGTTTTAGGTTGCTTCCAAGGACATACGAACAATGCGTGTTTATGATCTCTCAAGAGCCTGAAATTAGAGTTGTGGGATTTAAGAGAAGCAGTTCACCGCACGGATACACCTAGGTGTCACCTGTTAGGAGAGGTGACAATGATCCTTCTACTTTTGCTGTATGTAAAACAAAGACAGTTATAAAAAGAATTACCTTACTAGAGTAATAGAAATCCCTGCCTCGTGTCTTTGGACACACTGAAATGCAGCATCGCTTTGCATTAACGAGACCTAATGTGAAGGACGTGTTGCCTCATGAATTAAGTACTACTGCCTGTTTTTAAGTTGGCTACTTATAAAGCAGATTATTTGATCCCCAAGGGTTCCTGCTGAGTATGTCAGTACTGACAGGCATCGCACATAGGACGGAACCACACATTCTGAGAGAGACCCATCTAGAGCAGACTCATTTCAAGCTAATGAGTTTAAAGTCAGGGGTAATTTTTTGATGGCTTAATTGTGGCAGACTGTTCTGTGGGATGGATTCGTGGGGTGGTGTTAAAATCAGAATCCTCTAAGCCCAATCATGCAAGTGAAAATTTATGTAGCGTCGCTCTTGCCTTTGTGTAAGAGGCTGGACGTCTACGGGTCTCAATAGGGTCTATCTAATAACATGTTAATAATGCACACATTGCTGGCTTTGGACTACAGACCTTGAATGAAAGGGCTTTCATGAATTATACATGCTGACAAATAGGTGATACATTTTTCAAACCACACAGGCTCTTCAGAAGCAAGAGCGCTCTGTGGAGAGAATTAAAAGAAAATCGATATGTGTTGATTGATAGATATTCGACTTGAAAACACATTCTCTATGCTGTCTCAGACACTGGGGCGCCTGAGCTCCAAGACCACTGTTTTCTTTCTGAAGACAGGGCAAGGCTGAGGCTTTGTGTGATCTGGGTGTGATGCACAGCTCACTCCAGAAGTCCAGTCCTAGCCTCAGTCCTGCCCTGACCCTCGCTCCCCAACTGCTGAGGGCAGCGGATTGGCGTTGTCTCTTCCCTTCCCTAGGTTACAGACTGTGACTCCAGCCCAGTCTCACAGGACCCTGGGAGGATTAATTCATCAGTATCCATAGAGCACTGTGAAGATGAGAAGTGCCATGTCCCTTCTAAGCAACATTATTGATTCAGCCTTTTCCTTGTGGTTAATATAAAATTCCCCACATTTCAGATAATGGCCCAGCATTGCATCAACAGCCAAGAATCATTGGCAGGAGAGATGCAGCCTGTGTTTTCTCTCAGGAAAATTGATGTCTATAAAATGCCTCCAGTTTCTTGGGGAAAAGACATTATTACACAATTTAAATTGATCATTTTTGCTATTGTACTTTTATTTGCTTATTGCAGTATTTTCTGTTAATTGTTTTGGTTTGTGTTTTAGTAATTATTGGAAATAAAGTTGAGCCAGTAAACCCTTCATGTTCAGAAAGGTCTGGATTGGAATCAGTTTTTCTTAGCTATTGTTAGTTGTATTATTCATAAAATAATAGGAGAATGCATATGTAAACACATATTCTTATGTGTACTTGTATATGCATAGATGTGTATATGGCACATGTATATGTGAGTTTCATGTAAATATAAAATGTATATTTTCTACAATGCACAATTCTGTTAGCTAAATATCAAGGATGTAAATATATACAATGTATGCTATGTTAATATACTTTTATGTTATTTATTGTTATATTGAAATCAGTAACTGCTAGTATGACATTCAACCAATTTGGCATTATTTATTTTTATTTTAAATTTTTAGGGGGCTGGGTTTTATATAGCCCAGTTGGCCTAAAACTTGCTACAAAGTTGAGGATAACCTTGAAGTTCTGATCTTCCTGCTCTATGCCCTGAGTGCTGGGAATCCAGGTTTGCACCACCATGCCTGGCTTCAGTTCTGGATTGCTGAAAATATTTTAGTAACTGCATTCCTAAAGTTGCTTTCAACAGGAATTTTATGAGTAAGGAAGAAATGTAGACCAGTCACTTAATCATCATACTTAATTAAAGATTTTATTTTATGTGTATGAATATTTTGCCTGCACGTACGTTCGTGTATCACGTGTGTGCCTGACACCCTTGGAGGCCAGAAGAGGGATTCAGAACCCCTGGAACTGCAGTTCTTGGTGGTTGTTGGCTAACATGTGGGTGCTGCAAACTGAATCCAGGACCTTTGGAAGAACAACCAATACGCTTAACTGCTGAGCCATCTTTCCAGCCCCCTCACCATACTTTATCTATCTAGATGAGTGTTCTATCTGCACGTACATCTTTATGTAAGAAGAGGGCATCAGATCTTACTATAGATTATTGTGAACCAACACGTGGTTGCTGGGAATTGAACTCGGGACTTCTGGAAGAGCAGACAGTGCTCTTAACCACTGAGCCATCTCTATAGTCCCTCCATCATCATACTTTTTTTTCAAAGCCCCAAATTGGTATAACAGACTTGATTATCTATCTTATTATTTGTCAGACTTGGAGCTATAACTCTTTATATTTCCAAATTCTGGACTGGGGTAGTGTTTACCTAACAAGTATAAGGCCCTGGGTTAAACTCCTGTCACTACAACTTAAATATGATAAACGCAAACAGATAAAACCCAAATGCCCCAAACTCTCCATTCCATGTTTCTGGATACTAAGCACATCTAGGATTAAACACTTGATCATTGTAAAAATGACTGTGCTATGGACTTTTGCATTGAAAGTGAAAATTCTCCTTTGTTAATTTAAAGTATATTTTGTTCAAACAAACTAACAAAGCTATCTATCAGTATTTGTGCTAACATTAAAAATATTAGTGTTTTCATTATACATACTGGGTCTAATCAACTTTACAATATCATAGCCACACTTTTTCATAACTCAGCTATGAAAATAGTCAACATATACACTAGGTTTTAGTGTATACAAGGTTTTAACAACAGAAACAAAGTATATATGAAAATACCCTAATTACATTATGTTGAGGGCTCTAACAGTGTGGTAGAACATTTGACTAACATACACAAAGTCCTAGGTTCGATCCCTGGTAACATCAAAATAAAATTCTCATAACTATCAGTCTGAAGAGGCCCCTATGAAATACATTTCTCTGGATACTTACTTTAAAAAATATAACAGAAAATAGACCAGAAGCACCAAAGACTGTATTTGTTTCATTTGGTGCTCATCAGTTCTTTTCCACATCATTTGCTGGATGTCGTGGAGCATTGCACACAGCAGAATCCAACTCTTGCTCTTGAAAATACTGTAGTCTACTCAAGTCCAAACCCACTGGTTACAAAAGCAAGAGATTGATAAGATTATTATGGAAAGAACCTGACATTTGTACCCACCAACTGTCCTCCCTTTCTCTTCGGTAACCGAATTCCCGGTTTCCAGCTGGGTGTGTGTCTTCCCTTTGCTCGAGTCTGAACAATGCTATAGATGAGCGTTCTGGGAACCTTTTGATAATCACTCTCACATGTCCGCTAGGCCTCCTCTGACCTTCCATTTTCAAGTCTTTCTTCTGCTCCCTGGATATAGATGTCACCGACGGCGTTGCTCTTGGGACTGTACTGATGCTCGCTTGTGAATGCTAGAGTCCTGTGCAGCAGGAGCTGAGTTCCTTTGTCTGTGGGAATCGCACTACCCTGAGGAGGCTGGCTTCTGGATTTATATCCATGAAGTAGCGACACACTGCACCCTGTCTCCTACTGTCAACCAGAGGCGCTTCTGCGGCATGTCCAAAAGAGGGCACTTCTGATGTGAAGAGCCGACCTGCAGAGAATGATCAGAACGGGAACCATAAAGGCCTCCTGGAAGAACACACCCACCAACCCCGCCCCGGCCTCCTCCTCCCCTCCTCCTTCCCTCTTCTTTCTTTTCCTCCTCCTCTTTCTCCTCCTCTTTCTCCTCTTCTTCCTCCTCCTCTTCTTCTCTTCCTCCTCGTCCTCCTCTTCCTCCTCCACCTCTTCCTCCTCTTCCTCCTCCTCCTCTTCCTCCTCCTCCTCTTCCTCCTCCTCTTCTCTTCCTCCTTCTCCTTTTCCTCTTCCTTCTCCTCCTCCTTCTTCCATGTGTTTCACCATTTCCTGAACGTGACACTTTGTCTTTTTCTCACCTTTGGTCACACTATTACTCACTTCTCTCTAGTTATTTTATTTTATGTATAGTTACTTTTATATTAAATTATGCAATCCACAGGTGTACTTAAGACAGCATGCTGCCCTGCTTAGCTTTTGTTGCATGTTCCTGCAATGGCAACCCAGCACTCAGAAACTAGAATTGATTATAAATCCCTTCTTTGGGGGATCTTTGGCTTCATACATCCTTTACTTGATGAGGCAAATTCTTGCTTTCTTCTTCTTCCCAAACTTTTTCCTGATGGATGATTGTAATACAGACTCATCTGATTCCAAGGAGCAAAGTCCCTGAGCTGAACAGTGATTATTGTTTTAAAAAGTCTTTATAAACCAGGTGGGGTGGTGCACGCCTTTAATCCCAGCACTGGGGAGGCAGAGGCAGTTGGATCTTTGTGAATTCGAGGCCAGCCTGGTCTACAAGAGATCGTTCTAGGACAGGCTTCAAAGCTACAGAGAAACCCTGTCTCGATAAATAATAAAAAAAGTCTTCATAACTCAAGAACAATGGCAATGGGTTCCTACTGCACAAACTGGCTTTGTGGGAGCCTAGGTAGTTTGGATGCTCACCTTACTAGGCCTGGATGGAGGTGGGTGGTCCTTGGACTTCCCACAGGGCAGGGAAACTTGATTGCTCTTTGGGCTAACGAGGGAGGGGGACTTGATTGGGGGAGGGGGAGGGAAATGGGAGGCAGTGGCGGGGAAGAATCAGAAATCTTTAATAAATAAATAAAAATAAAAAAGAAAGAAAAATAAGAAATCCATGAAAGTTGCCATCTTTTCACCTTTATCCTATTGTTACACCTCAGCCCTAACATCCTCAAAGGCTAAGGAATATGAGTGGAGGTGCTCATGTATTTAAATGCCATCAAATACTTAAATGTGTCAATTTTTATTATTATAAAATAAAAATTAATTAGATAAATAAAAAAGTCTTCATAAAATGGCTAAAAACTAGCTACAACGTCCTCATCTGATATTTTTTTCTTGTGTCTCCTCCCTCCTAAGGCAGAAGTGTTGTAGACCTTGAACAGTTCATGGCCTATGTACCTGTTCCATTTGGCTTGCAGAGGACTTGAATTTGGCAATCCATTTCCTAATTAATAAGTGAAAAGTTTTATGTAAACACCAAGACCCCCCAAATTCTGAAGCTTCAGTTTCCACTGGGTAGCATTGAACTAGCGCTTGGCAAAGCATTCTCTCAGCAGCAGAATTTGCTTGCCACCGTGGCCCACACTGGTTTCCTTTATTTCCTATCTGCTTAGTCCCAGAAAGCACCCGAGTTCGAGACCTTTGATCCAGCTCTCTCCTCCCTTATACCATTTCCTGCCGTCCCGGGCTCCCTCCTGGGAAAGAGTGAGCCTTTTCCTCTGGGGGTTCCTGCTGTAGAACCCTTCCCACCAGCTCTCTGCTGTCTCCCTGGGGAAGAGTCACACGTCACTTCTCTGAAGAGGAAGGAGGGCGGTTAGGGCATGATGGCGCCCAGGAGAGATACAGCGATCTCCGGGCAGAACCCAGGCTGCCGGCTGGCAGTGCCGCTTCTGAGCTGCCGCACGCAGGCCTGGCCCTGGAGTCTTCTGCCTGCCCCTTAGGTCCCTGTGGATGAGCTTAATTTTAGTCTAAAAATAGGAGCAATGAGGTAAGAGGGTCCGTTTATACCTTCATGGAATTATGAGCCTTCTGCATACTAATAGCTACAATTATAGTACAGTTGTTTTATAGTTATTTTTAAATGCCATCACCATAAATCACTCCTTTACTTTCTGCTGAGACAGAACGTACCGTGTTATTTGCCCTTGTTTTGCAGATAAAGCCCCACAAGGGACATAGTGCACCCGCCCAATGCTTCATGGTCTCTTAGCCTATCAGGCTCTCAAATGCCCACAGTGTTCACTTACAAAATTAAAGCCGCTATACTGTACGCCGCGAGGTCACATTTTGAAACCTGACAGCTTCTCTCTGTCTGGAAGCTCCCACAGATGTAGCTTAGCTCTCAAGGACTTCGGGGTTGACAGTTATGTTCACCCTGCCACTGGGTTATTCAGACGCCAAAGAGGGAAAACAGTCAGCCTCTTCAGGCTAAAGAATTTCTCGATTTAAATTTTCTGTAACCTGAAATAATATTAAAAATACCAATTTTTAGTGACAAAGAGCACTGGCATGTCTAAATAATCAAGAGTCTTGCAAAAACACTATTATTTTGACTATGTGTATATATGCAATTATATTCCTAGCATTCTAAAGGATTTATTATGCATTTATTTACGTATATGTGTGTCTGAGTGAGTGTATGAGCAGATGTGCTGGTGCCCGTGAAAACCAGAACAGATGTTGGATTCCTTGGAGCAGGAGTTACAGGTGGTTGTAATCTCTTTAATATGGGTGCTGGGAACCAAATTTGGGTCCTTGATAAGACCAGCAAGTGCTCTTCACTACTGAGCCATCTCTCTAGCCCATTCTATTTTTTTAAATTTAAACATAGTTTTTTAAATCGAATCTTTGGGAATTGCACACCATGTACCCCAATCCACTCATTCCCTAGTTCCTCTGTATCCCTCAGTCACTCTTGTAACATCCCCCCAAAGGAAAACTTAAACAGACAAACAAACAAAGAAAACAAAAGCAAGGAAGCACACAAAACACTTTGCTCCTCCATCCTTCTTGTTTCTCCAGCTCCTCTTCATTCGTCTTAGGCATTAGGAGCTCCTGTGTATCCGGCAGCCTACCCTTTGGTCCAAACGGCTTTACTTGCAAATGTTCATTGTGTAATATGGTGTTGATCAGAATCAAGGCCCCTGGCTTCTGGCACTCCATCATTGCTGGACCCTCATTGGAACTCCCCTTTGATATCCTGCTGTGACCCCGCGTCATGGGGATCCTGTGGCTATGGTTCCATGGCCTTCAAATGATCCAACAGGTCATAGGAGGATAGATGTTGAGGAACGCCAACTCAAAGACATGTGTGTGTGCCTGGGGCATAGTTGAGCTGATAGGTCTGGGCTCCTGGGACCATTCCCCTCAGGTGAGGGGCACAGTTAGCTCTCCCACTCCTGTGGTAAGTGGTGGGTGCCAGCTTTCCCAAGTATGTGGGGGGAGGAGCAAGCGCTCTCCTATGAGAGCTTGTAATATGGAATTGTACATATTTATGTTTTATAATGTCTGTCCATAAATACACATACAATGGATATCCACTAAATTAGAATAACAGTTCCAGCTGCTTGTCATTTTTTGTCTTTGGAGGTTTTGAGAGCTCCCTTTCTCAATATTAGGAACTATTTGTAAATAGGCTTTTGTGAACTATACGCACCTCATCGTACAGTAGAACATTGAATGTGTTCCTTACGCCTCTGTTTTTATGCTCATTATCCAACTTTGAAGTCACTGGGGAACTTCCTTGACTCAGTTCTGTGATTTATATTACAACACCTGAGGAACAAAACCATTAATGAGGTGATGGGGGCGGGGCTTGCCAACATCTGTGTTCCTGTCAGTCTGCTGAGCCTTCTTCAGCTTTAAAAAAAGTACCTTTTTTTTTGAGTTTTTATTTACTTATTCTTATGTGAATGAGTGTTTGCCTGAATGTATGCACAGCATGCATGCAATGCCCACAGAGGCCAGAAGAGGGTTTTGGGTGGATTGGAATTTTACAGACAATTGTGAGCTGCCAAGTGGGTGCTGGAAATTGAACCCTGGATCTCTGGAAGTGCAGCCAGCACTCTTGACCCCAGGGCTATCTTTCCAGACCCTTCCTCAGCTTTTGTGTTCACAGGTAGAGCTGGGGTGTTGGTGAACACAGGGAGACCCAGCACATGTGAAAGCTGGGTCCTTGGAGGGCCAGTCTCCGCTAGTGATTCTTCCCTGAGGCTGAGGCATTTCATTCCTCACTTGGATTTGTGACAGGTCAAACTTCCCAGCTGGCTAAGGCCTCCATCTCTAGGAACTCACAGTAGGAGCTGTCTTGTAACTATAGATCGTCTCCCATTTGCGATGCTAGCTTGACTGGTTTCAGAGATAGTTAGAATACATTTTTCACACCTTGAATATGAATATAAATGAGTTTTAAAGTTATAACACTAATTCATCTGTTATTATTTTATATGCTTAGATGTTGAGAATTTTGAACTTAAGAAAAATTATGTACAACATAAGATAGCTATTAACTTGAAGAGAAGGTTCTGGTTCTTTTTTTTTTTTTAAAGAAAAATGTATTTCAAGTATTGAAGAACTGAAAAAAAACCTAAATATATTCATTTTGAAAAACCTATGTATGAAAGAAACAACAAAGCCAACAGAAGTCCTTGCAGTTAGTGTGTTAGGAACGCATATTGCTGGAAATCCCGTTTTCTTTTTAGGAACTAAGTCTATCCATGTGGTTCATATTGATAAGGGGAAGTGCTGCCATTTTCTAACATTCAAGTGTGAGGAATGAAGAAATGGGTGGTGGGAATTCTGCTGGGCTTGTTAGAGGGAAACAGAGTCTGGCATATCAACCTGTTCTATGCATCTGCTTGGCTCTTTGAAGACCAATACATTGTATAACACTGCTAAGCATGTCTGTTCACAAGCTTTTGTGGTTGTTTGGATATGCCTACCCATTCTAATAGCCATAGCAGCATTCAGAAAAATCATTTATAATTTGAAAGTTATTATATTTTTAAATGTGTGCATTTGGTCCAGAATAGCTCACAGAGGAGATGCTGCATGTATAAATACCAGGCTGCAGACAGGGCTTGGATTAATAGACCACGAAGGACTATTTTTATGGAGCATTTAAGAGTTTAATATTGTTATTCCTAAATTGTATTAATAATTTCCTACACATGTCCAGCGTGTGTGTGCAGGGTTTTATTGTTCTGCGGAGTGCTCTGACATACATCATCTCATTTGCCCCTTCCAACAGCCCAGTGAGGGAAGGAAGCGGGGATGCATTACAGTGTTGACATTGAATCCCTTCGCTTGAGATAAGATCCCAGGAATGCGAGACAAGAAAGAGATGCCAGGGAAACACAAGCATTCTTTCCAGTGCCTGAGTCACAGCAGTTCCTAGTGGCTTGGGAAGTGTCAGTCCTTGGGAAGAGATTTCATTTCATCATCTCTTCCAGACAGTGGGAGGAAGAAAGAGGAAAAACTTCCAGATTAGAGGAGAACATTACCCTGCTCCACATTTAATCAGGATCTCTTAGAGTCCTCAATGAACATGGTGTTATCTCTATCTTGTTGAAAAAAGAATAAAGTGTGTCTTTTATACATGCAGATATTGCTGATGGAAGTATGCTGTTCTGCTATTACAGTTAATCGTGATTAATTTTGTACATATATATGGCTCAAGGGATGCTTTAGGCCTTCCTGTTTTACCAACAGAAACACAAGGAAACAGACAATGAGCTGTGGTAGCCTGTTCATAGCCAGAATGGAGTCATAAACCTAGGACTCCAAAATCCTTTCATCTGTGCTGAAAAATACTTAAATAATTTATTATTACTACTATTTCTACAGGACACAACTCCAGGCTTGGATGGTAATTTTATTTGACTTCCATAAAGGGGAATTATCACTGCAGTTACCTTTAAAGAGCTCCTTGGGTTTTCTGGGAGTATCTGAATTAACAGTAAATTGAGCCCCATTACATATTAATGGGTCAGCTGATTTATGGGTGGTTTATCTGGCAATTAGCCACCCTGCACAGTGTCTTCTGCTGGGGCATTACGTTCTCACTACTGAATGCAAGCTCAGGGATGAACGCCTTGAACCAGTGGGACAGTCTGCCTGTCAGCCTAATAGGGCCTTGCATCATCTTAATGGTGAGTTATGGTCTGTCTTGAAGGATATTTGGACACACTTAATATCTTTGGATGACAACCATTGAAAGCATAAATGAAAGTACATGTTGTCATTGAGCCATTAAAATCTTTACTCAGTCACCAGATAGCCATTATGCTGTATGTATTGCTTCGGCTATTTCTTTTATTTTATATATATATATTATAAAATTGTCTTTAGTGCCCATGGCACTTACAGAATGAATCTCTATGAGTCAGCTGTAGTACAGTGGGCTATGGCCCACAGTATTTATTTGCAAGAGTCACTTGGGGGTGCCTAATTTGTCCTCAAGAGAGAATATATATAAATATATATATACATATATATATATTTGCTCAGCCTACAAAATGTTGTAATACAAATTGGTGACTGATGCTGATTATAAGATGAAGTGGCTAAGCCACAATGGCCAAGCTTATAAATCAATGGAACCCAGAGCTGTGATTGGCCCTGGAGAAGGCTTCAAGTACGAATGTTTTTGAATGACTCAATATATCTCAAGTCTTTATAGTACTGACTTCTGAAGTTTATTGAAACCTTATTTAAAACATCATTCTACAGTGTGCTTAATAAGTTTCTAATACAATTTGGTTTTGCTTATCTAAGCATGCAGTTGCAGAGGAAAATACATTAAAATTCTCTTCTAGAAGGGAAAGCTGTTTAAGAGCTGGCGAGGGAATGGGAATTGCTAAAGCCAAGCTAATTGCCTGATCGTTCCATTGGAGAATTAGCTGTTTGGTTGCCCAGGATTAATTTCTCTGTCTTAACAAATTCTGTGAGGACGCGGCTCCTTTCTAAGGGTCTACGGTCTGATATCACTCTTCCCTGTCTTAGAGGACTGAACAGGTGTGGTTCCCCTCATTTCCAACCTGGCCAGACTGTGCTTAAGCATGTACTTTTCTGTTCCCTAAGCATGCTCACTTTACCTGTGGCCATTATGAAGGCTTACTACACCTTCCAAATGAGTTTCAGCCTTCTTAATCAACTCAGAAGTGGTTTCTCTTGCTTGTGTGTGTGTGTGTGTGGGGGGGAATCCACCTCAACTGGGCATCCGTGACCTTATAGGAAATTAGATTTCTTAGTGGGGCCGTATTCATTCATTTGTTCAAGTTTTCGTTCATCTGCCAAATCTATCATCTATCATCTACTTGTTGGATATTCATCTCAACTAGGAAAATCAGCAAATTAAAAAATAAAAACCAAATTGGTCTTGTTATGAAGTTAGGCTCCTAGGATCCTAATAAAAGGGGATATAAAAAAGCAAGACTATATATATATATTATACATATATATATATATATGTTATATGAAAATCTGTGCCATACACACTAGCTAATGATAAGAACTATACCTGGGGAAAATATGTTCCACATTGGTCCTTTTCTTTCTAGTTCCTTGGACAGGGAGGATAAGCCTGTTGGCTGCTGAACAATGGACTATAATGGTTGAAGCTGAGACTGCTATTCTCTCATACTTTTCTTCAACACAGTTCTTTCTTCTTCTTTGATCTCAAAAGTTTATTTTTTGTTAATTTGCTTTATTTTTAAAAAGAAAACAAACTATCTTTTTTTCATTTTACATACTAATCCCAGTTCCCACTCCCTCCCCTCCTCCCATCCCCTCCACCTATCCCCACCCTCCACTCCCCATCCACTCCTCAGAGAGGTAAGGCACATTGCTTTGGGGAAGGTACAGGGCCCTCCCTAGCATATTCTTCAACACATTTCTACGTAGCTCTCAAAGGACTCTCTGCTGGGAGCAGAATTAGCTTGAGGAACAACCTGGATAAGGCATGATGGGTAGTGACGGAGGGGTGTGAGGAATGGAGGGTTTGAGCTACATGAAAGTGTCAAGGGTTGGGCAGGGACTGTAGTCTTTGACGGGTGTTTCACCCTCCCAGGGCCTTGATTTACCTCAGGGAGGTAGCAGAGCAACAAGAGGGAGTGAAGAAAGCTAGGCTAGGACTTGGGCAAATGGCTGGAGGACACAAGCTGATCTCTGGTAAGAAGACAACCCAAGGTCAGAAAGGGAAGAAACACCATGATGTCGGGGGGTAGGTGGCCTCTGCTCCAGCCCCATCTGAAGCTTTCCAACAGTTGTCGGGCTTGAGCCTGGGAGGCCAAGGAATTGCAGAGAGTAGGGTGCAGGTGGCTATTAATGCAGAAATAGCACCCACAGGAAAAATAAAACAAAGCCAAACCAAATAAAAACACAAAAGAACAAGAATGCAATGATCACACCAAAGATCCATGCTGAGTGCATAACCTGCCAAGCAACCAGGAGCAGACAGAAATGGATGTGGTTCCCTGCAGAGACAGATACCTGCATTGTGAACTGCTGCCAACTTTTGGCTTGCTCAGGTTTCCCTACCAGGTCTGACAGCTTTTCCTTGACTAATCCCCCCCCCCCCCCCCCCTTCATACCCACAATCAGCCAGTAGGGACCCAGCTGATGCCCTGATACCTCGGTAAAGTCAGGGTGTAAATGCAGGGCTTCAGAGCCAGTGTGGCTGCCGGAGCAATGGTGAGGGAGAAGGGAGGCTTCAGGGGGGCTCCTAGGAGCTTGTCATTAAAGAAGACTGCCTTCAAGACCTGCTGGAGAAGGCTTGTTGGAGGCTCCCTGCACTCGATGCTTCTGCCTTGGGCAGGGAGATCGCTCAAACCAGCTTCCAGGATCTAGCTGACCCCTGCTTCAGCCTCCAAGACTCTGTAATTGGCTGAGCTATCCAAGGTAATTCTTCCAGAAGGGGCTTTTAGCTCCCAAGAGCTGCTGCTGCAGAGACCTGGGGCTAGGATCTTCACAGCCTGCTTGGAGTCAGGAGTCCTGCTGATCTGGCTATTCCCACAGAGGACTTGCTCTGCAGGGTACCTGGAAGCCCTCTGGGAACTTAGGGGCTGTACTACTTCTCATAGCTCAATGGCTCCCGCTTCTGAGAATTCAGACCTATTCTGTTCTGATTGTCAAACTCCACACGGCAATCGGTTTAGGTTTGTTCCTTTTTAAAGGTTGTTAATCTAAACTGACACCCAAGAGCCTCCCATTTGTGTCTTTTGTTGTTTTCTTTCTCTGTTCATGGAGGGGGGTGGACAAAGAACCCTTCAGGGGACAGAAGATGACGGTCTCCACTGGCAGCTTCAATGAGCTGGGTAGCAAGTTTCAGAATGTTTTAGCCTTGGGTTCCAGGGATGAGAGTTTGTTACTTTAACACAGAGACTCTGACAAAATATGAAAATCCAGAGAGGGGATCATAAGGGGATCATATTTCATTGAGAGGAATAAGGACAGAATGGTTGTAATGGAGGGTGGTTCTTTTTTTTTTCTGTAATAAGAATCTAATCAAGAACTAATTCCACTCTGATATCTATTCTTCAGGTCAATTGAGAAAGTTTTGTTGAGAGGTCTAGATGGGATTATGCCGGGAGGGGGGGGAAGAGAGGGAGAGAGAGAGAGAGAGAGAGAGAGAGAGAGAGAGAGAGAGAGAGAGAATGAGTGTGTGTGTGTGGTCAGTTCTAGCACATGGCAAGTAGAGGATGTGACAGAGGAAAAAGGGGAATTTTTGCTGGGTTGCTGGGTTCTCTGGGCCCTGTGAGTGAAGTTAGATGGTGTTTCTCAGAGGATAGGAACATGAGAATTAGTGAAAGAAGAGGAAAGAGGACAACAGAGGACTAGCTGGAGGAACTGTGTAGGATCCTGGTAGCCATGAGGATCTTTGATAGAGCACCAGGCTGGCCTTACCTAGTACAATGCCTACAGGGCTGAGCTTAGATGTGGTTATGCTGCACTGTGTGTGGATTCCTACAACTCTGGAGCCAGTACTATGACTGCCCAATTGGTAATTACCCAAGTGAGCAACTGGCAGGAGCTAAAGAAAAAAAGGAACTCCAATTCTTTGGTTAGGGAAAAATTATGTATATGGGTATTTCACATTTATGTATGCCCGTGCACCATGTATGTGCCTGGTTCCCACAGAAGCAAGAAGGTGGCATCCGATCCTTTAGGCCTGGAGTTACAGATGGTTGTGATCTGCCACGAGGTTGTTGGGAACTGAACCCAAGTCCTCTGGAAGAGCAACCAGTTCTCTTAGCCACTGAACTCTCTCTCCAGTCCCAAGCTCAGATTCTTATGAAACATATGGCTGGAGAAATGGCTCAGAAACTTAGAGCACTTGCTGCTCTTACAGAGCACCTGGGTTCAATTCCCAGCTCCAACACGGCATCTCTAACACAACTGTCTCTAGCTCCAGCTCCAGGGAATCCAACCGTCTCCTCTGGCCTCTGAGAGCACCAGGCGCACACAGTGCACATACATACATGCGGGAATAACAGTGATAAACATAAAAGAAAAAATATGTGTCACGAAAATATTCAAGGAGAGGTATACACAGGGACAGCACTATCAGGGTGCTGTGTGTCTGCATATTACCATGAAAGCTGAAATGTCAGCTGAACTAGAGCTTAGAGAAATGACAAGGACAAAATAGATTTCTTCATAGATCCATTTTCAGAGCAAATAAAAATTAGCATATTATTGATTGTTTAACAAAAATAATCTGATCTCAGTCCACACTCTGTTTTTTTTTTTTTTTTTTGTATAATGAATATTCTTTCCTTAGATGCCAAAAGATAAAATAGAAAGAGGCAAAAAGTACCGGGAACTGGAGACAGGAGGTGGCATTTCAAGCGGACTTTTGCCTTCTAAATGAGCTATGCATTAGTCACCTGATGAGGAATCACGAAGAAAGAAGCCCAGAGGTCTAGCGGTGGACACAAGTGTACACACTGTCCAGGACTCAAACAGAGGTCTGTGAAAAGGGCAAAACCCAGAAAACACACACCTGCTGATCTCAGTGCTGACACCGATCAGGACACCTGGAGTTAATCCAGGTGTGGCAGAGATCAACGCCTCTCATCTGGAGATCAAAGGAGGAGAAACTGACTTCCTTCTTTGACTGGATGGATCCTAGACAGACCACCCATGGCAGAAGTACAGTAGCTGTCAACATGGAATTCAACAAGACGTGACAATGCTCTCTGGCAACTTCTGCAGGAAACGGCTATGCAGTCTCACCATGTATGAGGTGGTAGAGGATTCAAAGATGAATGAGGTTTCCTGTTGGGGAATTCACAGGATTAGTGAGAGATAACCTATATATAAACGCCCATAATATAAAGCAGGGATTGGCAAACCATGACCCGTGAGCCAAATCTAGCCGTTATCCCATTTTATTAAGTAACTTGTTGTGGGAAATTGTAATTTAAATATATTTAACCAAATCATAAAAATATCGAAAAAGTATGCATTTATGCAGTACCATGTGGTGCTTTGATACATGCAGACATTGTATAATGTTCCAATTAGGGAGAACCCAAATGCATCATGTAGTATTTGTTACTATTTATGAAAAAAACCAACAAATCTTTTGTTCAATTTTTTTCATTAGTCTGCTACAGTCATTGATCTCTGTGTTGTCCTTGATTTCACACTGACAGGCAAGAGCTCAGTGGTTGCAATAGAGCCTACGGGGTGCCTCCAACTATGGAGAAAGCAGTTCAAGACCCCCTGAGGATGCGTGCAACTGTAGCTCATACTGAAGTGTATGACTTATGTATTGTAAACTAACTCATCATGTGCCACCACCGTAACCTTTGCAGTGTGAAGTGTAACAGCAAACCTAGCATGACTTTCTCTTTTCTTCTTCGTAATTTCACTGGGAGAAAATTCATTCTCACTGCCGACTTTGCAACCTCAGCACTTTTTCCCCATCAGTTAAGAACTTTCACCTTTTCGTTTGAGGGAAACATTTTATAGCTCCTCTCTGGCATATGCGAATTGCCAGCATCATGACTCTTGACCTTTGAAGCCATTATTAGATAAAATAAAATGCTAGATGAATATAAGCACTGCAATAGTGTGGCATACAGAACAGAGAAGGGATTAAATGATTCTGATGGAGAGAGCGCATCTGTGAAGGCTTCCGAAAGGTAGAAATGGTTGATCCAGGCCTCAGAAATACGATAGGTGAGGCTAAGGAGGCAACTCTGTGCGTAGGGAGCTTGCTGAGTTCAGATTCTTGGCACTCATATACAATCTGGGCATGGTGGCCTGTGCCTTGTAATCCCAGCACAAAGCGTGGAGACAAGCAGAGCTCAGGGACTTGCTGGCTAGCCGGCCTAGCTGAAAGGGCAAATTCCCAACCTCAGTGGAGGGCTTGGTCTCAAAAAACAAGGCAGAGAGTGAAGACACCTCCTACGAGTGCGCATACTGCGCACACTGCATGCATCCATCACATGCATGCATTACACACACACTCCAGATAAAGAAGGACATAACCCTATCTATTTATGCTCTAACTTCCTTATTGCTATTCTTTTTTGCATTCTGTTAAAGTAGCTTCATGTGTGTATGTGTGTGTGTGTTTGTATATGTTTGCATGTGTGTAATGCAGGCATGTGATGATGCATGCAGTGTTGCAGTATGTGTGTGTGTGTGTGTCTATGTGCACACCTGGATGCAACATCCCTTGAATTTCAATGAAGCAGCACCAATGGCGATTTCAACCTGGCAAATTTTCTGACTTTCGCAACTAACATATTTTTTAAGCAGTGGGAAAGTTTCCAATCTTTTACTAAGAGAGAGAACATTTCTTTCCTCCCCAGACCTTGCCTGATGATACCTGCAATTTTCAGATAATTTAAACACAACTGTTAGATGTACTCATTAACTACTTCCCTGAAGCTCAAACCCAGAAACTTGGTTCCAGACACAAGCTTTGTGTTACAGGGACTGTGTCTTTTGGGAACAAATCCAAACTTAACCAGCAAGTAAATTTCCAAAACAAATCCAACAGAATTTAAAGCATTCTATAAAGAAAACCATAAAATAGTTTTACTCCAACACACACTTTCTCCTCTATTCTACGCACACCTTCTCACCATAAACTGTCAGGGATTGAACCCAAAGAAAGACGCAATGATGTGATTTAAGGAAACCTCAGAGGACCAGAGAAGAAGACATTCTAGTTCTCATTTCTGATTTAAAAAAAAAAATCAACTTAGGGGAGAGGGTCTTATTTTATCTCACAAATCCAGCTCTAGCACAGCAAAACCAAGGCACCAGCAACTCTGCAACTTGAAATGGCAAGTCATATCTCATTCACAGTCTGGAGAGGGAGATGTGAATGCATGCATACTTCCCGGTCTAATGGCAACTCATGTCACCTCCACAGTCCAGAGGAGAGGAGAAGTGGACGTGTGTATGCTTCCCAGCTTTAGCTAACTGTCTCCATTCTTAGGTAGACGAGGGTTTACACCCAGGGAATGGTGTCACACACAGTGGGCTGGCTTTTCCTATTAACAATTAACAATTGAGACCGTCTCCCACAGATATGTCTAGTAGCTAGTTAACCTGCTCTGGGTGATCCATCACTGAGACTGTATTCTCAGGGGACTCTGGACCGTGTCACATTGACAAAACTAACCCTTTCAGTTTCAGCAGGAAAGATTCTGCTGTTCTTCAAAGGCTTCTTTTGGAGGTGCCTTAGTTAGATTTCTATTGCTCTGACAAAGGCATCATGACCAAAATCAACTTGCGGAGGAAAGTGTTTACTTCACCGTATAAATGTTGTCAATACACCTTGAAGGGAAATCAGGGCAGGAACTCAAGGCAGCGACCTAGAGGCAGGAACTGAAGCAGAAACTATGGGGTTGGTTTGCACACCTTGCTTTCTTATACACCCAGAACCAACTGCCTGGGGTAACACCACATATGATGGGCTTGACTCCTCCCACATCAACCATTCATCAAGAAAATACACCACTGGCTTGCCTACAGGCTGGTCTGATGAGGACACTTTTTCAGCTAAGGGTCCCTCTTCTGGATGAACTCAACTTGTATCAAACTGATGAAAATCAAAACTACCAATCCTCCCCAAACCTAAACAGCACAGGGGTTTGCTTTCTCTATCTGTAACCTGGTCTGTAAGGAAAAGTCTCCATGTCTATATTATTTTGGGGATGGGTTGGTGGGGAGATTCTCTCCCTTTCCTTCCCCTCCCCTTCCTTCTCCTCCCCTCTCTCTCCCTCCCTCCCTCCCTCCCTCCCTCCCTCCCTCCCTCCCTCCCTCCCTCCCTCCCTCCCTCCCTCCTTCCTTCCTTCCTTCCTTTCTTTTTTATTTCCTTTCTCCCCCTCCCTTGCCACATTTTTTTTTTTGGAGACAGATCTTACTGTGTAACTCAATGTGGTATGAAAGTTGCCATCCTTCTGACTTGGGTGCCCAACTGCTAGAATTATATGTATTTACCACCATGACTTGAATCACACACACACACACACACACACACACACACACACACACACACACACCACAAATGTCCTATGATTATGGGAAATATATATGAGTTTAGGACTCAGACCCTATAAAAGAAAATAATTTTATTTTCTCTAAATCACCCAAAGACTGGGCAATAGCCATATTTTAATTACAGACACACCCCCTTATCTTTTACTAGCTTACCACAAGAGAGACCAGAGCCACTGGCAAGTTTTTATTTTCTCCTCACCAAAAGAGTTTGTTGCATAGATAGGTTGACGTGTCCAGTCTTCCTTACAGCTATGGCTTCCCTGGGCAGAGCGAGGATGTGAGGTGAGGGGGGGCGGTGTGAGGATGTGGAGTGGGGTGGCTGAGATTGTTCACGAGACAGTCACTTCTCCAGATCCTGGTGTTAGTGAGAAGGTGGTCTTGGTGGCCAGGCTAGCACATCTCATCTCTGCTTGAAGGACTAGTCAGTGTAATTTGGTAGCTTGGGCAGAACAATTGGGACCATTACAGCCTTGGCCTGCGTGATAAACTGAGCTGGTCTTCCTCTGGCCTCATGCATGGTTTCTTCCAATGAGCTAATTGTTCACTGTGATTCATACATCCTTCTGACAAGATGGCAAATGGAAAATGTGGAATGTAATTAAAATAACTGCGTGCTTTCAATTATGGTAATCTATTGCCCTGAGCTGAGCGCCATTATCAGGGGGAACCCGTCTGAGAAGGGATGCATTGGGCATGGAGGACAAATAGTTTCTCGGTTTGTCTTTTACAACAATAATTTAACTCAGGGACATGGACCAAGAAAATGAATATTGAGGTGTAAGTTGACAGTTCTATCTCAGAACTTAAAAATAAGAATTCAGTGCCTTTGGTTATAATCAAATATTGATCAGGAGGGCTATAATTGAATTCATACATGGGTCGTGCATGACAATGTCGGTCTTGACTCTTACTGAAATGAAATAACAAGGCAATTACAGTTATTTCTGTAACTAGCTTTCTAAATAAAACTGTGTATTTCTATGTAACTTTTTTTTAACAGAATAAATCTCCAGTGATTTATTTTTTGATATTAAATATTTGACCCTATGGAGAGTCTGCAAAGTATCCTCTGATAAATGTTTAATATTTATTATTAAAATACAATGATGCATATAAGTATTTCATAGAACAGACAAAACTGCAAAGAGAAACCTTTTACATTTCCAGGAGATTGATGTACTCTGACCTTTGAAAATGGGACTTATATTTATATGTCTATTTTCTAAATGCAGTTTTGTGCTCTTTTTGTATTATGAATTTTTAACCATTGCATTTCATCAACACTCATAGGAAAGTTAGTTTTTATGACTTCATTAAAATTATTGAAAATGACTGGGTCATATATTCAGCCTTCACCCAGACAATTGGTGTGCTGACTATATTTTTGGTGTATAAACTTGACTGCCCAATTTCTCCATCTACCTATGAGAGTAGTAATCTCATGTCATGGGCTACTCTCATGACATGCTTATGACCTTATCTAAACCAAATTTCCTACCAAAGTATGCATTTCCAAATATTATTTCGAGGAGTATGAATTTTTTCAGAGATGTAGTCACTTTACAGGATTTTTGTATATTTTTTAACATCTGGATATAAGCTTTATTCCTCAAGATTCTACGAACTGACACTCAAAAACTATGGCATGTGTTCCTATTTGGCTACCTCGGCGAGTTAACCCAGAGACCAAAACACAGCACTGTAAACAGGAAAACTTTAATTATAAGAAAGAACTGATTGTATAACCTTTTTGTTTGGACTAGTAAGAAGGGGCTAAGAGGATGGGAATAGAATTCCAAAAAACATAGCCATAGCAGCAATAAGAAGAACCCACATCTCTAAGTCTAAGATAGAACACCGAAAGGAAGCTCCCATTATCTCAGATATGAGATGCGATCTCCTCAGTGAGAGTGTGGCCATGGCTACTGATCGATGGAGATGACATGTACCCTGCTTGCAGAATTTGCTGGAAATTGTTCTCTGTGCTGCTGAGGAAAGCATCTACAGGAAGTTGTCACACCTTAGCAGCTGCCTTGAAGCTGCTCACTGGGAGGCTGGGAGAAGCCATCTACTGGGAGCTGCCTTGCCAGTGGCATTTCTCATGAAGCCTCTTCATGGGTGCTGGCCAATGGGTGCTGCTGGACCCATGCACTCTAGGAGTGGAGTGTGGGAGAAACAAGGGAAGGGTGCTGGCAAAGCCCCATGGGCTGAAGGGCTCTCAAGGGAAGAGCAGCCATAACCTAGAATGGGGTCTTTATTTTTTCTCCATCCGGATACCTTAAGCACCACCAAATCACAAAGATTATCGAGCTGACAAAGTGTTGGGTCAGAGAAAGCTATCAAGAGTAGGTCTGGTGCTCAGGGGCTATCTGTGGCTCATTGCCATAGTCAAGCCATTAGGCTATTAAGTTTTCATGCATAGTCTTCTATACACACTTTAAATTCTATACCTTAATGAAATAACTCTATAATTCTATAACTTAATGAAATAACTTAATGAAATAACTTAATGAATAACTTAATGAAATAACATCTTTGTGTGTGTTGTATGTGTGTATTTGTGTACATGCCCGTAGAGACCAGAGACAGATGTCAAGTGTCTACTTCTATTACCCGCCATCATATGTTTTGAGACAGAACCTCTTGCTGAACTTGGAGGTCACCTATTAAGCTATCCTGTGAGGATGGTGATCTCTGGGTATCTGCCTGCTTCAAATGTCTGCAAGCATGGGTATTATAGACTTGTATTGCTAAGCCCAGCTTGTGATCCATCTCTGCAGCTCCACAACTGTATTTACCCCTAACAGGATACAGCCATCCTTTTTGCGAGTAAAGAAATCCTTAGCCCATTCCCCAAATGAAGCACACAGTCTCCCTATTCATATCTACTAGTAGCTACATTCATTGCTCATCAAATTCTATTAAAAACCACAAGTTAGTTCATTACCGTGTTAATCAGATTTTTCACCACTATAACAAAACCTTGATTTGGACCCATGATTTTAAGGGTTATAGTCTATGGCCATTTAGCTTCATTGTCTCTGGGTCTGCCGTAGAACATCATGGCAGAAGGGTGGAGTAATGCTGAGCTGTCCATTTCATGGTGGCCAGGAAGCAGAGAGCATAGCAGGAAGGGGCCAGGGACAAGACACGCACTTCAGAGGCTAGGCTCTCAGGACCTGCTTCCTCTGGCTAGTTTCACCTTACATGGGGCCATCCCTCCCCACTGCACTCAAATTTCAATCCATCAACATAATAACTATGGGTTAGGTCAAAGTCCTTTGGGTATAACCTCGTGTCCCCCCCCCCTCCCTTTGGGTATAACCTCGTTCTCTTTTTCTCTTTCTCTCTCTCTCTCTCTCTCTCTCTCTCTCTCTCTCTCTCACACACACACACACACACACACACACACACTCAGAATTCAGAGATAGAAGAAAATTTCTAGCATATAAAATCAGGCACATATATGAGAACAAACAAGGAGAAAATATGCACAGTTCCTAGACCTTATTTTAATGAATCACAAAGCTGTGATCCATGTGATGACCTCTATGTTCTAGTATGGTTGAACATGTCTTCTTTCTGCTTTCCAGACAGCACTTCGGCTGGTTGGATTCATTACTTGGTATAGAAATTCAATTCTTAAAAAAAAAAAAGAAATTCAATTCTTAGATGTTATAATCCTCAATTGTCCTGCCTTTTCCATTGGTTGCTATGAGTTTTCATTAACCTTTATCACTGTTCTTAGAAGGACTGAAAGCCACTTTAAAGGATCCTGTGTTCCAGATGTAGTTATCCGTACCTCATTTTTGAAGCCTAATTTCCCCTTGGTGATTAATAACAATTTCTCTAGCCAAAAGATCAACTGCCATTTCATTTGCATCTGTGGGTTCGCTGCCATAGGCCTAAAACATCACCACATAGCTGTTTCCTCAGGATGAAACCTTTCCTACTGGAGGAGGCTCATTGGGAAACTTACAAGATTCAGAGGTTCATGAAATTTACAAGACTCAAAGAGGCCCAGAGGTTACATAATCAGTAGCAAACGTGGGACACATTGCACAGTGGATTGCAATGATACAACTTTTGCGAGTCATCATTCACGACGGGGTGAGGTCTCTGGTTATTGGGGTGCCTGTGTCTGTCATACTCATTGTTTCAGCAAGGGTCCTCGTTAGGGTTTCTGTTGTTGAGAAAAAAAAAAAAACCACTGTAACCAAAGAAACCTGTGAAGGGTAGGGTTTATCTGGCCTGTGCTTTTGAATCACCACTCATCACGGAAGGGAGTTGGGAAAGGAACTCAAGCAGGGCAGGAACCTGGAGCCACGAGCTGATGCAGAGGCCATGGAGAAGGGCTGCTTACTGGCTTACTCCCTTGCTTGCTCAGCCAGCTTTCTTACAGAACTTAGGACCACGAACTTACGGGTAGCCTCACCCTCTATGGGCTCACCAATCACTAATTAAGAAAATTCCCTACAGGCTGCCTACAGCTCAATCTTACAGAGGCGTTTTCTCCTCTCAGATGGCTACAGCTTGTGTCAATTAAATAAAACTAGCCAGAACAGCAAGCTAGAATTGAGTGGAATAATTTCCTTTGTCTATTTCTTCCCTTTTTCCCTGGAGTAAATAGAAACAGACTCCCAAGGAGAAGTAATGGAACAAACGGTCAAGTTGCAACCTCCTCTTTCAAGTTAGCGTTACTTTTGTTGTTTATTCTGAAAGCATCTCCTAACCAGCAGACCAATATCGTTGCTACATGAAGCATCAATAATTACATATTATAGGAAGACCTGTTCTCACCTCTAGTCCTTAACACCTAAATCTGTGAAGCTGGTACCAGGAATCTTCACTGTGATACAGCTTGTGATAAGAAGTGCACACGGAGTTCTGTAAGATAGAGCCCCATTTAGGGAACAAGACTTTAAATACTATCATAACCAAGGCCTTAGTGAGCAAGTCTGCCTTCCAGTTGGCCACTTGAATATCTATGAGCCCACTGCCGCACTTGCTCTGTGAATGAGTTCGCGGATTCTGAGCAGCAGTTTGGTGAGTGCTGTGATGGTAGACAAGGCAGTTGGGTGGTTCTACCAACAATCGTGCTCATGAAAACATTCCTCTCCCAAACA
The DNA here is from genome assembly GCF_014885135.2 of Alexandromys fortis. Lineage (NCBI taxonomy): Eukaryota > Metazoa > Chordata > Mammalia > Rodentia > Cricetidae > Alexandromys > Alexandromys fortis. Next base: position 4,965,249 of record NW_026067939.1, read on the forward strand.
TCATTTGTAGAGAGGCAAATTAATATCCAGAATATGTACCTATTGTAGAGAGGGCGACTCTGTGTCCTGCCCGTGTTGCTAACATGCAGAGATTACCTGTGGACATGGCGTTGGGCATGACAGGTGCTGGTCTCAGAGACTGAGAGCTTAGGCCCAGTTAGCAAGGGTGCTTTTTATGGAAACTCCATTTTATTTAACCCATGCACAGTCTTCATCCTCACCTCCAATCCACCTTTTGGTTTCAGGACATGAGATTTGACTAATTCCACAAAGCACAAACATTTCATCTTTTGATTAGTAGAGGTCTTTCCTGCAATGGATATATTGGAAACTATGGAAAATGAGCATCTTCCCAGTAGGGACCAGGAAGACACGGGCATGAACTAAGAGACAGGAGGAATACAATTAGTTCCAATTGAGAAACAAGAGCAGTCTAGTCTGCCTATGCAATATTGTCCACCTTTCCTACTTCCTTGGTCTTACGTTTTCATGTCTAGTGCTCTGGCTACATAGCACCCAGTACATAACAAGGAACTCAGCTCTCACAGTCACCTGACGGTTCATTGTTCAAGCCAAATTATTGAATTAAGAGGGTGAAAGATAGGCCAGGCTACCCTGGCCTATGAAATAGCCCGTGTTTCCTCTTCCTGTATAGGTGGCAAAGAGAAGTTCCCATGGCCTCAACTCGTAGAATTATTCCAGCTTCCAACCATTTCTATTTCATTTCTCTTCTCCTTAAGAAACGAGAGTAACTACAGCGTAGGTCCCTGGGCCAATTGGGTCTACTATAATTAGAATTGATGTTAGACTCTAACCCCAAGTGCTCACAGTGGCATTTCAGTTCTTGGAATTAGTGTTGATTTAGAGCCAGCGTCTCATAGTTTCTAAAGAATTTGGGTTTTTAGAGGTGCTCCAGCTGCTGCAGCAGGCTCTTTGGGAGAAGAGCAAGAGGAAGGGTATGAATGTGTGGCTTCCTTTGAGGCAAAACACTTCACAAATTTAAGCAGCCCAGAAATTCACAAGGGTTGCAATGGATGCCTATCTCATGATAAATTTTATGGGTTAATTTAGCAAACAGAACAAGGAACATTTCTCCAGAAGACGCAGCACCTGATTTTTTTCACCTGCTTTTCCAGCTGGTTAAGGTCTGTGATGTTTTAAGGGCATCGCCACTCAAACCCTATCCCTTTACAGAATAGTCTTTATAACGATCCAGAGCTGATATTAGAAGCAATAAATGTAAGAATGCCAAGAGAATCATTCTCCTTCAGCTCAGAAAGAAGCAGATTATCAGGACGAAGGCCTTTGTAGCCAGTAAAGGTCAACTTGTCACCCTGGCTCTCGTTGCAAATCCCTTGAAAAAAGTTGCCTTAATAACGTTTTGATTTAGAGCAACCGGCCAAGGGTGTGCTCCCTGACTATCTGAAAATATAAAGCTCTGGAGAAGCCTATACATTCTCAGCATGAAACTCGCCCCACTTAGAGCAATCAAGATGGCCTCAAATGTTGCCAAGTTAAGAGAAATGTCAGATCTATGAGTTGGTCTTGCCCTGGTTAGCTTTAACTGTTAATTTGTCACGGTCTAGGAGTTAATCAGGGAGGAGAACCTTGGCTGAGGAATTGCCTGTATTGAATTGGCAAAAGAGCCAATGTAGGTGGTTTATTTTGATAATTGATGTAGGAAGGCCCAGCCCACTGTGGGCACCACCATCTCTAGGTAGATGGTCCTGTGGAAGAAGGCAGCTGGGTAAATATAAGCTGCCCCGTGAGTCAGCTAGCAAGCTGTGTGTGTTCTCTATAGTTCTTGTTGGACTTCTTTGGTTGGGAGGCGAGTTTTAATACGGTGTGGAAGAGTCATTAGGGCTGCCTTCATGCTACTGTCGAGTTCTGCCTTAACTTTCCTTGTATATTATTATAAGTTGAGTAAATCCTTTCCTCCCTTATGCTGCAGGATATTTTAGCAAGGCAATAGAAATAAAACGAGGATGGTCCCCAGGTCCAGTTAAAAACTGAAGATTCCTCGTTTACCCCGTTGTGTTTACCAGTCCTACAAATAACGTCTGGACCCCTTAGCTTGAGGGCTTCCTTCCCTTTCTGAATGTGCTTTTGCTAAATTGTAGAGCCATGGTTCGAAGTCAGTGAGAACAAAGTGCGAATTAGAAAACCTGACAAATAGTTGATCATCTAAGGGACCATGCAAGCACAGTCCAGACACCTGGGGCTGCAGGCTGAGACTATTACTTTCCTGGGAGAAAGCATGACCCGTGAGCTCCATGCTGGAGCCCTCACCATTCAGGCGGGCTGACTGTTAAAAGGTTCCACCTATTCAAAATAGCTCATTCTAAGTCTTTGCAGCCAAGACCTTGCCGAGACCTCTCATAAGATAATCTCCTTTCTAATTTTAGATTGTTTTAAAGCCATAAATCCCCCCACTCTAATTTAATTCTAGACATTAATAATTACTAGATATTTTATCTGACAAGTGCACAGATTGGGCTGCTTCCTAAGACTGCTTCCATTTTTTTAAAAATAGTAAACACATTAGTGATGCTGCATTCACAGAATTATTTTCTCCTCTGCTCCACTTTTGACCCCGGTTATTAATTGTAAGTTAACAAAACAACAGAAAAAACAAATCTCAGAAAATGAGTCCCATGCCATACCATGTACGGATCTTACTCTTCTGCTTGCCAATTCTGTTTTTAAGACAAAAGATCGTATTAGAAATCGTTTGTGGCTTCATCATTACTGTTTTGTTTTGTTTTCAGACAGGCTGTCCCTATGTAGCCCTGCCTGGTTGCAAACTCATAGGGCTTTTGAGAGCAAAGGATATCACGATTTTAAGTAGTTAACTGAAGAAGGAACAGGGAAAGGAGGAAAGGAGGGGTATGGAGTAAGTGAGAAGGAAGGTGTGTGGGTTGGAGGTTTGAGAGACAGTGGAAAGACCATTTTGGATGTAGAGATATAGAAGAGAAGAATTTTGTAGGTATGGAAAACTGACAACTGCGAAGTTCTGATGGGACAGAGTTTGAAACATTGTGGTCTAACAATGTATGAAATTTCAAATAGTTATTAAAAGTAACAAATCAGAAACTCAACCAAATGCAACAAAATACAAAGTTAAAAGTGTGCAAATTAAAATATTAATTCAAGCCATCCATCCATCCATCCATCCATCCATCCATCCAATCAAACCAATCCAAATCAATCAAACCAATCCAAACCAGCCAGCCAACCAACCACCACCAATACAGAGGACACTAACCCTGTTCTGGTCTGCAACCCATGTTTGTTTTTCAACAGCCAACAATACTCTCTGAGATTCTAGTAGCTACACACATGATGTTCAGATGTGGAGACAACGGATACTGATTCATGAGTGGGGTGGGTGAGGTGACCCTGGCTCTCTTGGATGACAACGGAGGTGGTGGGGGTGTTGAGGTCCTTGTATGTGGGTGGCCTTCCCAGAGTAACAGCCAGTGCTGCAACCTCAGCATGGGCACTAACTTCACAGGTGAGGCTTAGGGCTCTGTTTCAACTTTTCGCCCAGTTTTGGTCTCATATTATAAATCTGCGTCCTCCTGTGAGGCTGGACCCTCATGGTGGCAGGGCTTTGTGTGATGCTGGCAATAGTTCTGAGGAGGGATTGAAGGACATGAAAGGGAACTTTACATGTAGACTCTTCCTTTGAAGTCTGGAAGGAGCTGACTTCTCAAACGCTGGAATGTGTCAGTGGTTAAATCTGATAAGGGCAGGAGGGGGAGTCTCCCAGTACAGAAGGGGGAAAGACTACCTTTCTAAGTCTGGAAGATGATTCTGCTTCCTCCGAGTTCCCTTTCCTTTTGTTTGCCCTGGCTTCGGAGTGATGTCAGAGAGAACCTCATTCTGCACGACCCCCTCTTCTTTCCAACTCTAATTTCACAAAAATTGAAATATGCTCATGTTTGATGTAAAATTAATGTTTTTTCTAGTGTATTTATACTGCTTGTTCACTATGTAACTATAACCATGTTCTTCCCACATTGCCATTATAGGATTAGCTCCTGGGAGATGTCACGCATGAGACTTTTTCATTGATTAAAAAAAAAATCCTGTAAGACTAACAATTCTGAATAAAAATGGATCTGCCATTATCTTACAGGCAACCAGCCATTAGAGCGCTGAAAGCCAATAGAGGCTCTGTTGTATAACTACAACTCCAGCGTTCGGAATGAATAAGACTTTAGACATCGTTCTACTTAGGTACATATTTATCTTCTGTTCAGCCATGGCTTCCACTGTCAGCATCTCAGGATGGGGACCAGACAGTCGGCTGCTCAAGGCGTGAGAGCGACGCCAGTGTTCTACTGTAGCTGGAACATGAGACGTTTCTGTGAGAGCTGTTCTATTTATATTCTTGTTTTGCATAATGGCCGCAGATGTTACCATCAGTCTTACCTGTTAGAGCAGAAGGCATACGTGGTGGTAAGAGTGTGTATGATTAACTCCCAGAGAGTACTGCATTTTAGAGACAGAGAGGAAATTCGCTTCATGGGCCCAAATAATTTTAATTTTCTAAATTATTAATCTAATTGTCTAAAACTATTAGAAGTGCCCGTGCCAAATGAAACGAACCAGGAACATCTGTGGCTGGTGACCCTGGGGGTTTGACAAATCAGCTTCCGGAGTGAGAAATCTGTCCGGGAGCTGAGCCGAGGGCATTTTACCTGTTCAAACCTTCCACTCTCCTACTCGTAGCGTTTTCTAAGTGCTATCAAAAGACACTTTCCACTTGAGGAAATTGTAGCTTAGTACTTTCAGAATCTCTACAAAAACCACTTGGGTATTCAGTTATTTTCCCCAGCTTGGAATTTAAGCTGTAAATGTAATAGGTGGAAAAGGGTAAATGGAACATTTTATAAGCTTGAACATTGTCCTGGAAAACTGGCCTCTTTGAAGGATTTTATTGTAATTCTGAACATTAGGCGCATCATGGAGAATTTTAGTAAACATAAAACAGTCTTTCAAAGCATGGTTTAATTTAAAAATCAACCACATATCCACCTTCCTCATCTAGGCTAGGGCTAATATATTACTACTGGAAGCATCAGTGATATTCCACGAAATTGTATGAAACAATGAAATTGCAGCCGGTATTCTTCAGCCTCCCTCTTGCTCAGTAACTTGTATTCATATGTGACTTTCTGATGTCATCCTGACGGATTTTGCATACTGTGAGTGCCTGTGTATCTTTTGTAAGATAGACTTGCTTTCTGGAAGGTTCTGCCATTGTTGCTATTTTGCACCCAGGGAGATGTCAGTGCCCCCCTCTTAGGTTTGCACCCTGCTCAATGTGTGTCCTGGCTACAGAGGGTGATTTATGTCCCAACAGTGTGGATGGGTCCTGGCAGAGATCACATGACAGCTGTAGGAGACCTTCGTTCAGAGTCATCCCACTTGTAGGCTGCCTAGAATTCCAATTTATGGCTTTGATGCTTTGGATTAAAGATTGTTTTTCTTTGGTTAATCTTATTTGAAAACCGTAAATCATATCACTAAGTAGGTTTGATGCTGTTGTGTGTATTCTGCATTGCTAAGTAGACATTTTAATCATGAGACAGTATTCCTACAAGAAGAAAAGGTGAATAGGAGGCAGCTTTGAAGGTCAATGCAAAGCCTTAGATTCCGTTGTGGAACAATGATTCTGACGGATGGGAGTTTTGGGGGTGTGTATATGACCTAGATAGATTGCTTCCATGAATGAAATGTTCAAACACTAAATAAAAATTATTTAAAAATTTGTGGGGCAGAATTCCTGAAATGAGAAACATTTCAACTAGATCTTACATGTGTTCAGTGACTCTTCCCGATTAAATAATGACTTCTCATTCATGGGACTGGAGAGATGGTTTGGTGGTTAAGAGTACAAACTGCTCTTCCAGAGGACTCAGGTTTGATTCCCAGAACCCACATGGTGGCTCACAGCTATGTGTAACTCTAGTTCCAGGAATCTGACGCCCTCTACTGGCCTTATCTGGCACTGCACATATGTCGTACATACATACATGCAGGCCTCATACCCACGCACATAAAAATAATAAAAAAAGATATGAAAATTTAACAATTCTCATCCATCCATCCACTGAACACGTTTTTACCAATCACATGTTTTTTTTTTGCCGGATAATGCATATATCCTGGGATTATTTAGTGATTCCCTCTCCACAAGTCTTTCTGTCTCAAGTGAATACGGTGGCTATAAAGGTGTAATATCCTAATAAGAGTTTCGTTCATTGATTCTGTTTCAACGCTGTTCCGAGAGAAATTTAAAGAGGTTCAAGTGATCTAATTAACTTCAGATGTGTTGCCTATGAATTATTTAAGCCCCATTCATCAGGACCAATGCAGATGGCTCTGAGGCCCATATGCTTGTCCTCTCCTGGCGATGAATAAGGAAAGTAGATGAAGAATCTCTACAATTTGCCTTTGCTTCTTCAGATCCGCCTCTCTCCACAGCGCATGGACAGTTCGCTTCTCTTTCTCCTATTTCTCCACCATACACTTGCTTATGTATGGCACCATACAAGGTGCCGGGTGGGCCCCGTGGATGCCTTCCGCCTGCCTGCACTGCGAGGCCCCGGGCTGTCCCATGGATGTCTTTCGCCTGCCTCGAGACACAATTCATAATGTTTAATCTGTCCTAGGTGACAGGAGCGCATGTCACAATATTCTAAGGAAAGAAAATAGTGTACTATAAATTTCCCCTAGTTACTTGCTCAAAAGCAATCAGTTATTTTTAAATTTTTTTCCAAGATAATATATGCACCTGATAAACAAGTGTGCATTAATCCTCACATAAATGGCATCTCAGTTATTTTGCTGCTGTTACCTGTTTTAATGTGTCTTATAGGCTATTCTTTTTTTTGTAAAGTAATTTTAAACTAAATATACAAAAAAAGCAGATTCCCTTACAGTATTTTCAAATGTCTGTCATTGTATTTCGTCCTTGGTTAGACACGTATTCCCTCTCCATTGCCCTCTCTCTCATGCCTCATTCTGGGTGGTCCCCTTCTTTCTCCAGATTGGACCCCCTTCTGCTGTTATGTTGTATGTGTCCTGTTTCCCTCTTCCCTGCTTAAGGTCTGCTCATCCCTGTGCATGACCCCCTGTCTAGCTCCCCCCTCCTCCTCCCCCTATCTCTTTTATACACACACACACACACACACACACACACACACTTTCAAAAACAGGTTTTACATATGAGACAGAATGAAATATTTGTCTCCTCAAGCCTGCCTTATTTTGTTAACATAATGATTTCCAGTTCTCCATCTTTTTCTGAAAATGTCATTTCATTTTTTCTTTACACATGAATAAAATTCCATCGTGTATGTGTACCACGATTTTTAAATCTACATTGATGGATCTCTAGGCTGGTTTCATTTCTCACTAGTGTGACTAGTACATCAATGTACAACTCTCTGGGGTATGTTGACTCAGTCCTTCAGGTAAAGAGCTAGGATCGGTGTAACTGGGCCATATGAGAATTTTATTTGTATATCTAAAGTAACAACTACATACCGATCTCTGTAGGGAATGATACCAATTTTTAATGCCTTAGAGCATATAACATGTAAATAATCCATGATTTATTTGTCAGTTACCAATGTGTGGCCATTTAGATTGCTAGTAGTTTTTTCCTTCTACAAAACAGATGTCAAATATTTTATAGACAAACACTTGGAGGTAGATGTACAGAACCAAAGAGTAGGCATAGTTTATCTTTGTGTGTGTGTGTATACACAAGAACACACATACACGTGTCCACATGCACACATGTGCTAAAACATGTCCTCCTCTGCTGTTTTCCCTTTATGTTTGAGACTAGAGTCTTTTCACCGATTGGCTAGACTAGTTGGCCAGTGACTTCTGGGGATCTTCCTGTCTCTGTCTTCACCCCAGCTCTGGAGCTACAGACGTGAGCTGCCATGCCTGGCTTTTACGAGTGTTGGGGGTCCAAACTCAGGTCTTAGTGCTTCCCAGCAAACATTTTACCCACTGCACTGTGTCACTAGTCCCAGAACACATAGACCATCGTGGAACAGGAGCGTGTGATCCAACATAGACTATCATGGTGGAGAAGCACCTGGGAAAGGAGGCTGCTCAACCTGGTACAGCTGTAAACCAGAGAGAGAGGGAGAGAGAGAGAGAGAGAGAGAGAGAGAGAGAGAGAGAGAGAGAGAGAGAGAGAGAGAGAGAGTCTACAGGAGGGAAGCTCCTTCTCCGCCAGCCTCCTTCCCAACCTTTTCCTTCTCTTCACATGAGCTGCCTGGGGAAATTCTGTCTGTAGCAGGGGAGGGAACGGAGGGAGGAGGGAAGAAGGCGTTGTCTGCTGTTTCAAGAGTCTATCCTCAAAGGAAGGGTATAAATGCCTTTCAAGAATGTCTTCATTCCTTATCAGTGAGCTTAGTTGCGTGGTGATTAGTGATACCTGATGAACTTCCTCTAACTAGGTCTCACTGCCCAACTATGAACTCATCAATGCATTAAAGATATCTTTTATATACTGAAGCTAACAACTTCATTATGCAATCACTTTTTTCTCTAAAGATAGGTCTCATTTAAGCCAGGTAGGCCTCGAGCTTGCTACGTAGCCAACCTTGAACTCCTGATCCTCCTGCGCCCACCTTTCAAGAGCTGGGAGCCCAAGGCTGTGCTACTATGCCAATTTATGTGATACTGAGACTGAATCAGGGACTAAGGGAAGCACAGCAATCACCCGTTAATAGCTCCAAGAGATATCAAACAAGCTTGTCACAGGTGAGCCTTTGAGGGTAATGCTTCATATCCAAATACTAACATTCTGGTTTTGGTCCCCAGTATCTCAAGGTCTCAACAAGTTAGAGCATTTCTCAAAGGTTCAAACCTAGAGATTCCCTTGATGCTTTAGCTTAGGAGTCTCTGAAAAATTAACAGGAATGCCTCCAAAATACAATGGTGGGGCGGGATAAATGCTTCCATTGGGAAAAAAAAGTAATAGAAAGATTAGCAAGCCGAAATCAAGTCAGAGGAAGCTTCCCTCCAGGTAAGGCGATGCTGAATCCTGCAGCTCCATGTCTGATATCATGGTAGGAGCTGTGTTGGCCTGGGAAGCCCACTCCTATGGCTTTGCAATTCTTATAGTGTCTTGGGTAGGCTGATGTCTCTTGGGTACCATTAAGGGGTGTGTGTATCTTCTTGTTGTGGTGTTAATAAAAACCAAAGTCTAAGAGTAAAACAAGATGCTGATAAATACAGGCTTGAGCACCGAAGAAGTTTCTTTAAAAGTCTTCAAAGGCTGTCCAGAGTCAGTTTTCTTTGGAAACAGCAAAAAGGCGTAGACTCTTCCTCTTAGAATGGGGTGGTGTTAACTGGGAGAGGGGGCAGTAAACTTGTGGTGTCTCGGCATGCATTTCTCTGTGAAGCAGGTACCCTACACATCAGCCCAGGTCAGCCTTGAGCTACTGTGTTGCTAGCAGTTCCTTAAAGGACCACGTTTACTGACTGGTGCTGTAACAGTTTGGTGTGCCAGATGGCGGATATACAGCTTCTGCTCACTGTTCTGTGTCACGGGGCCTTCGGCTCCACTCCATCCATCACTGAAGCAGCCAGCTGCGTTGGACAAAAGGGCAAGCTCTCATTCAGCAGCGCGTGTGATAAGTTCAATCTTGTAAGTTCCGAACTAGGTGATGATATGGCTAGTCTGTGTTCAAAGGAGGGATAATTTATTGTGATTTTTTTTTGGCATGCAATTTCACCCCTAGTGATCCAGAAAGTCATTACAAGGTGGAAGTGATTGCTAATGAAGATGTCTGTACTCTGCCTCTTTCCTGATAAGTCCTCCTGTTCCTTCTACTTCTGCCATTTTATCCCCATTTTCAGCTGATATCAGCATGTGGCATGTCTTGTCTGTGAGTAATAAAAAAAATAGGAAAAGGTTACATGATATTTTAAAATATTAGGGCATAGTCATAAATCATGGGAAACTAACTTCCTTTATTTTGACTTTCTGATTATGGCGATTCTGTTTGAATCTGAGGCTTTGGAGTATTAGCCTGGACTCTCATCTTATTGGCCTATAGTAGCTTGGGTGCTATGTCACACCTAGTCCATAACCATCTACCCCTGAAGCCTCGGCAAGGGCAAGCGTCTTAGAGCTAGTGGCTTTGGAATCTTGGTAGGAGCCGAGGTGACACTGATATCTAGAGCTGGAGTGTTTCTAGGGCAATGGGAAATTGTGCAGGGGGTGAGATGACTGAGCTGGACTCTAGAGCAGGCCATATGGGTAAAAGCGGCATCTGTTTTCATTCCTGGTTAGCTCACAAACCATGAGTGTTGAAAACTCAAAATTGCAATACGCCATTTGCTTTTGATGTTTGGATTCAGTCAAGTGAACTTAATGGTGGTTAATCCCTATTTCCAGAAAAATAGTATTTATACTTTTATACAGCTTTGAAAATACTACTGCTCTTATTAAGATGTTCTGCGGTTGGTTATTATCCCGGAGTGTGCCTAGTCTTTGCACTTTGCAGGACTTCTTTGGTGTTGCTTTGAAATCAATGTCATAGCAAAGTCTTACAGAACAACAGGATCCCTGAGTGGTGATGGGGTGGATACTTTCCTAATGCATCAGATTTTAACCAAAATGTGCTTACGTTTTTAAGAGTTGACTTTCAAGTGCTGACAGAGAAGGTTGCCCTTAAAAAGTCCTTAAAGGCCTTGTCCTGATGAGGATGTTTAAGTGCAGGCTTCTTTAGGGCAATATACACAATGGCAAATGAAATTTCAGTGCATCCAAGAGAAACCTAGTTCTGATCGTGGATAGATTTCAAAGTGCACTGACTTTTGTTCTAGTTCACAGTGAGTTTTCATGGCAAAATCAAAGTGTATTTTAAAATAAAAGTTGGGGCTGGAGAAATAGCTCAGTGGTTACGAGGCCTTGCTGCTCTTTCAGAGGATCTGTGTTTGGTTCCTAGCATCAACACTGGGCAGCAGCTCACAACCACCTGGGTCTAGGGGATTGAATACTTTCCTCTGGCCTCCATGGGCAGTCGTGTATGTGTGGCATAGTCTCTCTGTCTCTTTCTGTCTCTCTCTCTCTCACACACACACACACACACAAATGTAAAATAAATATTAAAAGCATTACAAGTAGATGTGAAGCTTCCTCCTCCAGGATAAGAGAATTCTCTACTGGGCGACTTCACCTCTTAGCCCTCCAGGGGGGCAGGAAGTGATTGGGAAGTCCCATCTCACCCATGGGCCTTCTCTCTCTGAACACAGAAGCCCAGCTTCTACTTTTGCTGCTTCACGTTGAAAGCTGACATCATAACCTGCTCAGGATGTTTCTTTTTTTTTTTTCAAATTAAAATGATGCTGTCTCCATGATTTGGCTTTGAAGGAAAGATGTGGGACGAAAGTCAAATCCATGCCTCTCCACTTACGATACCTGGTGCTATGTCCCTCTGACTGCCCCTTTCATTGGTCATACACAGTTCCTCAGACACGTTTACTTGGACTTTTGGCTCCAAGGCCCCATCCAAAAAAAAAAAAAAAAAAAACAACAACTATTATACTTACTTTCAAAATTAAAAAACAAGAGACAAATAAACAAGAACAACAACCAAAAAAAAAAAAAAAAGCAAAAGCTCCTGAAATTCTGTGTAATAAAAAAATGGCTGTCACAAAGAGCCAGCTGACGATTCTTTGAGAGTTTTATTTTGATATCCATAGGAGGACGATTCTACCTCGTTTGACATTTGGCAAAATGTCACTGCATTGATATCGAGGTTGCCGGTGTACGAGGCTATCTTGCTAGAAATACTCTCTGGCTAGGGTGACAGATGGCCGGGCCCCTTCTCTCAGCTCTGTGATCTCCCCGCTGTGTGTCTGTATTTGAGGATTTTCTTAGGGTTTGGTTAGGAGGTGATCGTTCTGCACGATCCCCAGCTTTAGAGACTTGAGAGCTGCAGATCTTTGGACACTTGTCAATCACTGGTGATTTCAGTGGCAATGAGGAAGCTGACCTCCGGTTGCCAGGCCACCTTGGTGACCCATGAAATGGAAGGACACTGTGCTATGATTAGACTTGATTTGACCAGTGCAATAAGAGTACAGAGAGACAAGCAGCTTCGGAGCAAAAGCTTCCCAAGCCGCTGCCTGTCCCCCCCCATCACTTTTATCCCTAACTGATGCGACCCAGACAGGGGTGGCACTGCTGGGAATGAAGAGGCAGGAATGAAGCTGACCTTGAACTTGTCACATTCGTGAGATGGGCACACACCCCTTTAGTCGTTGAGGCTTGGGGATGCTTTCCGACTGGCAGCGTAACTGAGTTGGAGGTCACCCATCCTTAGATCTTTCGATCCTTCGATAGGTGGTGGCTCGAAGGGCGTTCAGAATCCAAGAGGACCCTTCTGGAGAGCCTGTGGAATGGGAGTGCCTGGGTCTGACCCATTTGAAAAGGACGTATTTCCTGTGAAGTTTGTGCCGTCCCTCCAAGGTTTCCCCGGAAGTAAGGCGTTAAGGCAACGTTTGGGGGCGGGGCAGAGTGGGGGTGGGGTGGGGTCGGGGGTGGGCGGGTTTATTTCACCAAAGTCAAGGTCCTCCTTGTGGAAGGAAAAGCCTTTCCTATCTGTTCTTTCGGGTGCCCCCAGCTACTTGTGTGGGAGAGAATGAGAAACACGAAGGTTCCTCAGGTCAGAAACAGCTCTTTGAATCGCCGCACAAAGCTCCTAACACGGTAGGTAAGAATGTACTGGAAAATTATGGGATGCAGATTATTTGCGGCGCAAACCCACTACAGATCCATTTTCTAAAATGCTCCCAGAGCCCAGGCCCGACAAGGATGAAGAATAGGTCTGACTACACTGGAGCTCAGAAAGGCCACCAAGAAAGGAAACAGATTTTTAGAGGTGGCCCGTAAACAAAGCGCTGCCTTCAGGAAAGTAAAGAAGCCATCCATTACCCACACAAGGTACATAATAATCAGGACAAGCACTCCATCACCCCGCGTGACGGCTAGAGGTCAGACGCTCACAAGGAAAACACCGCACAGTTTCATGCTTCCGTCACAAAGCGCCGTGCCTGACTCAGAGGACTGTTCTATCTGGAAGATTCTTGACGACCCCTGGCCTCCTGGTGATTCTTACCTTTAAGCAGCCATGGTTTTAAATGTTTTTATTATTGAAACAGGCCTGAACTATGTTCATTATCCTTACTGACTTAAGATGGAGAACGTGAAGGACTGGGCTGCCAAAGATCTACCCTGTATCTTTTTGCTCAATGGAAAGTTGTCGTAGAAACCTAGTTTATTGCCACGGTCAACGAACACCATGAGTGGAATAATTCCTCCATAATCTGAGTACACGTAAGAAAATGTTAGACTTCTTATTGTTATAAGATTTTATTTCTTGTTAACTTTATCTGCTTGTTCTGTTACTAAGCAGTCATTTGCGGACTGCCTACTGTGTGCCAGGGGCTATTTCTTGGTGTAGAGGAACCACAAGGATTGCCCTTCCGGTAACTGCATTGTAATGGTGGGTGCCAGAAACCAAATATGAACAAAAGAAGCACCAGGAATATGTAATGTACATGTCCCACGGTGATGAAGACTCAGAAAATGACAGCGGAGTATGGTATTTCTAAATGTATTTTTAACATGATTTCATTTTGTGTTTACGTTTCTGTTTTATTTTAATAATGAGCCTATTTTTGAAAATTTTATACATGTATAGAATGCATTTTGCTTATTCCCTTCCCCAACCTCTGTAGTTTTTCTTCCACCCCTGGCATCCCACCTTCTTCCTTACAAAAATCTGTTTGTCCCACTGGGCTCAGTGAGGTCTGTCTGACTATAGGTTTGGAATTCTGCATCGGAGCCTGGCGGCACATTCACCAGTGGGTACACAGTAGAATGCTCCTCACAAAATATTATTTGCCGATAGAGCAGCAGTAAGCATTGTGGCTCCATACCCTCCCCACCCCCATCCCTATCCCTGCACCATATCCACAGCTGACCATTGGCTGGGATAGCCTTGGGGCTGGCTCAGTGCCAGTAAGTGCAGCTGCTGTGAGTTGGTGATTGCTATCCCGTGTGGTGCCTAGAAGACAGGACTCTGCAGCCCTTCTTTGGCTCTGTGAATACAGGGCTTCATTTATTGCAGTAGGACCGCTTACATTCCCAGACCCACGAACACCTCTTCTGTTTCCATAGAGAAGGTTCTCAAGAGAGTCACAGCAGGAAAGATAAATACACGCTTGAGACAACTTCTGATGTTGCAAAACTGAGCCCCTTAGTTAAGCTCAAGCCCGGGAAGCTGTCCAGCCAGCATCATCGTCCTGCAAGAGCGCCGCTGTGCTTGGTCCAGCTAACCCAGGCCTCCTGAGAGGCCTCTCACATACCTCTCACATACCTCTGGCCGTTAACAAGTCATGGAATAGAAATTTCAGAGAGCTTCCCCTGCTGTAGAGGAGGAACATGTCTATAAAAGAGATAACAGCTCGGCAGAGCAATGTGCAGCTATACATTGCTTTACATGTTCAAAGGAGTATGAAGAAATGCACCTCCCGGCAAGGTATGTATACATTCCATGTGATAAGGCTTTTTCATATTTATCACTTTTTGAATGGAGTCTAATGTCCATAATTAACAAATAACTAGCATGGCACACACAAGTTTGATAGCTATTCTGAAGTGAAGGAATAACATATTTCAGCTGGCAAATGTATAGCAGATTGGAACCCTGAGATTGCCCACCTGGGTTGGCAGAATTTACCCTTCATCATTAAGGAACATTGTGAATTGAGGAGGAGTAAGCACCAGGACTTATTGTACAATACACACTCATAAGTTTTTTTAAAAGGACGTGTTTGCCGCTCTCCACACAGGGAAAAAAAAATCTCAATATCATTAATCATTGAGAAAATATAACTTAAAAAGCATGTTTAGACAGCGCACATTCACTATCATGGCCATTATCAAATAAATAAAACTAGAAATAAAAATCTCAGGCACCAGTGAGGAAGTGGAGAAATTTGAACACTCGATCAGTCATAAGCGGAATGTAAAATACTGTAGCCATCTTGGGGTCCTTAAAATGTAAAAAAAGAATAGCCATGCTCTTTAAAAACGTTCCCTTTGTGTATCAGATGCACTTGCTTTTCTATAGAGATGGGAACAAATGGTTTTCCACTCCAGATGGGTCACCAACCATAGACCAAAGTAAGGATTCTTCCTGCTTCCATCCAAGTTGGTGAATCAGTGAGCACATTAGCATGGCTGATGGTTACTCGGGAATGTGGGTGGCCTGTGATTAGCTGCACTGCTGCAAAGTCCCACACGTTATGGATGCATCGTCTGGGTCCCCTTTTAGCTAACCTTTCACTCCCTATGCTCTCTACCCTCTCTTGGGCTTCCTTGTAACCGGGGCAGGGTGGGATAGGTAGGAACAACCCCTAGAACCCCAGGCAAGGGTTCTGTGACCTCCCACCCTCCTTTACAGGAAGTGTCCCTAGCTTCTTTACAGTCACCATAGACCGATTTATCATTGTACCGGCCTGTTTATTTGGTTGTCATGGCTACCCAGGTCGAGGTGGTGTCTACTCCAAGATGGTGATGGTTTGATCATATTACGCCCAGAGGAAAACATTGTACCACTTCACTCCGCATCCATTCCCCAAAGGTTTACTGTGAAACAGGGCGCGACTTATTTTATCACACACGTTGGCAGCGGGCAGCACACTTTGCGTCTAATAGAGCCCTTGATTTCATCAAGGCTATGTGATTGTCCCCCACCATCTGAATTTGTGCGAATATCCTCTTTCGTGTTATCCAAGGACCACATCATTTGACACCACATTTTCCAGAATGTGTCCCTACCATTCATGGACGTGTGGCCGAACATACCTATATTGCTCTTGGTTAGCTACGTAATCATCAAAAATTTTACATTCTCTCTCTGAGACTCCACTTCCCTGTTTGTAAAACATTACGGTCGATTTCTTAAGTTAAGCCTGCGGGGAATCTGTTTCTTGAAATGTGCTGTAGAGAAGTCTACTTTACAAAGTGCTTTGGGCTTCTTGTCCTTGCTGCTTCAAGGCTGTCATTCTGGTGTCATGTTAATAAAGTGCCTCTATGGAGAATATGGCTACAGTAGAGTAAGGAGTTGAGGAAGAGTGAAGTCCCCAGCTTGGGAGTAGTCATCCTCACTAGCTAAATCCTCCCTGTAGGCAGAGACCACTCATTTGTTCCTGGCCACCCAGACTCAAAATAATTGCACAGAAACTGTATTAATTACAACACTGTTTGGCCAATAGCTTATGCCTATTTCTAGCTAACTCTTACATCTTCAATTAACCCATTTCTATTCATCTGTGTGTCACCACAAGGCTGTGGCCTACCGCGTAAGGTTCTGGCATTCCATCCTCTGTCTCCTTTGGCAGCTGCAGGGCATCCCTCTGACTCCTCCTACCCTTTCTCTAAATCTCTTCCGGCCTGGCTATATTCTGCCCTGCCATAGGCCAATGCAGCTTCTTTATTAACCAATGGTAATAAAACATATTCATAGCATACAGAGGGGAATCCCACATCACCTCCCATTGGCAAGAGAGACTTCGCTGCTTGTGTTGGCATCTTGCCACCGTCTAGGGACATAGAGACCATTTGGTAAAGGGAAGTGATACATCTTCCTGACAAAGTTCCTGCCAGGAGGGAATGCACGTAACTCAGCCCTGAGTCTTCTGTGAGCCCTGCCAAGCTGTCGGGCAGGTAACGAAGCACTGGGAAGGCAGCAATGTCAGCCCAGCCTGGTGACTCTGAACATTGCTTGCTTAATTACTTTGCCTTGTGACAAAAGCCATTCATCAAGCCTGAAATAAAGCGGTTTTAAAGTCAGAAATTTATTTGGCAGTCAGTCAGAGACTGTAATTTTGGTGGCACTGGTTTAAACAAAAACTAAGACAAAAGCAAATTGCAGAGCCCGCCAGCATTGCGTGCGCACAATGGCAGCTTCATTTGTCTTTGTTTTTCTGATTTCCTCAACACACAATTCCACTATGTCTCTAGTGAGGTCTAACATTTTACCCTAAATAGAAGTCTACCCTATATCTAGAAAGGAAGATTAAGTTTTAATTTTTCTGCTCATCACATGTTTCTCATACAAATAATTGCAGTGAGAAGGTGGTTGAGGGAGGCCTGGAGCAGCTGATTCATGCACTCAGCAGATATTTATTGAGTCCCTACTATGCCAGAGCTTGTCACCTAGGTTGTGAGGGAGTGTGGTGGTGAGCTGGCAGAAAGATCTCCGCTTTCCTGGTGTGCACATGTGCACAAGAAGAGAGCACAGACATAGTGAGATGGCACGGGGAGTAGTAAGGGAGAGAGACTGGACGAGGACATTTTGGTTACCTTCTCTGTTCCTTGATAAAACGCTGTCCAGGAGCAGCCCGGAAAGGAAAGGATTTTTTATATCTTACAGTTTTCAGTCCACCATCATCATCTTCATCATCATCACAGAGGAAGGTACTCTGTGATGTGGACTATGTTCCACAGATATATATCTGTTATATCCATGTTGGATGTTAGTGAAAAGGGTTCTCTCTCTCTTTCTCTCCTTTCTGTGGTGTGTGTGTGTGCACGCGCGCACAAGTACATGTGCTATGGAGCCCCTGGGGAGGACATGAGGACAACCCCAGGTCTCAGTCTTCTTCTTTGTTTGAGACCAGGTCTCTTTTTTGTTTTCCTCTGTGTATGCCAGGCTGGGTTCCCCATGATCTGCTCTTCCAGGAGTCCTCCTGTCTCCACCTACTATACCCCTGTAAGTGCATTGTCATCACAGGCAATTGTGGTACAGCGCCTGGCTTTTGCTTGGGTTCTGGGACTTTGAGCTGGACACTCATGACATTGTGATACATTAAAACTCCGTGCTCCAAGATGAAGGGTACAAGGTGCGAATACGGAATTCGACTGAATTGTACTGAAAATCACCTCTTGGTGGATTTTTTTTCCCATTAGATGCCAATCTCTTGTGTCTGTTAGGCAAGTTCTATACCACTGAGTTACAGCCTCGGCTTTATCTAATTGCTCATTTCCCACATTGAAAAGATGCTTAGTAGAGCCCAGGTGTTTTATCCAGAGGATTCTAGACTAGATGGTTGGCGTAGCTTTACTAGTTCATTATTCTAGAAAGTTCTGTGGTTCTGCTTTTTGGCAACTGCGCTCTGTGCAGTGCGCCGATCACGTTCTGGATCTTTTAATGAAAACACAGTGAAGACAAACCGCGCTATTTATAATTTTCTTCCTGGAGTCATTTCAATTAAAAGTTAATTAAATGTCGTCACATCATAATTTTAAAGCATTCTTTCTGCAGTTGTGAGACGGCGTGAGAGCTGTAAGTCCCCGAGTCTACAATAAACCCCTGAAAGTGCCTTTTGAAATGCCACAGTGTGTCCCGACAGCATTGCGTAAACACAATGAATGCTTTCATAGCTTTATTAATTATATTAATATAGTATTGGAGAGACGAGCTTGGGATTAATGAAGGTTCACTTGTTCCTGATGTATTGAATATTCATGGCCTGAACATCTAGTATTGGATCCTCTAACTTGAGCAAATGATTAAAAAAAGAAAAAAAGAAAAGAAACTGCCCATGCGAATGCTTGAGGTCTGGGCCGCCACCTGGGTCCATCCATGTTAGTGTCCAAGGGCCACTGCTTATCTGAGTGGCCTACGTCGTTTAAAACTGAGCTACTGCTGAGGGCCCTGTCTGAGTCTGTTCGCCTTCTATAGCTGGGGTCTGTGTTGATGTCTGTAACCAGAGTTACCACCGGGAGCCATAGAAACCATGCGTGATGCAATCAGAGGGCCATTGTTGAGCCGGCCCTGCCCTTCACTGGCCCTGGGGAAGCTGGCCCTGCCCCTCACTGGACACTGTCACAAGAGTCCCACGTGTCCCAACCCTCACGGAAGAGCTGCTTTACTCAGAGAGCTAGCCCCGCCCTTTACCATGGGTGTGGGAGAACCAGCCCTGATGATAGGGGCCTAGGAGACCTGGCTCCGCCCCTCGCCCGAGGGGGAAGGCGAGCTGAAACGAGGTTCCTGAAGCGAAATTCCTAAAGAATCAATAGAGGACTGTCGGTTCCTATTCTTCAATACCTGTACACAATATGCTGATGGTGTCAGAGCTGGCAGGTGTATCACAGTTACATCTGATGCTGTAGATTCAATTAAAGGTAGGAATACATCGACGAGGTTGTGTTTCCTCTGTTCTTGGGATTCTGTGAGGCCGTATTTTACATATAGGCAAAAGAACACCTGCCAAAGAGTAATAAAATTTCATCTTTTGTGTGAACAACGACTCAAATACTTCAACCGAAAGCCTCAAGAATTGTTAACTCAGAAGGGGAAGTTTACCTCCAGTTTCGTGGGAGCCACTTCAGCACTGAAGAGCGAAGAAAACCCACTGTACTTTATCGCGAGAGGCACTTCTGCGAATGACGCTGATTGCGGCTACATCTCCGTCTGAGCAATCATTCTGGTATAATTGGGCCCTTCTGTAGCTAGAAATTAATACCATGTATATACTTAGCCGCCAATGGCGCTGCTCCCGGTACTAGTTCTGAAAAGAGACTGGGAATGGAAGGTAGTGGTCAGGAGCCACAAACACACCTACAGCAGCTAATTTCAGAGAACGCACTTTCTAGAACGCAGTAGAGGATGCCAAGGAAATAGAAGACCGCACTAAAGCAAACGATGCTACAATGGTTGTAGATTTATGTGCCAGCATCTTCAGACTTTATATGTATTCCAGTAGGAAAATTAGTCATGAATTATGCAAGTTTTGATTTATGCAAAGTCTTCAGCAATTTATCTCTTACATAAAATGCATTCTTCTATGCTGGGCTTACTCCATACTTCCCCTATGACTGAAGTGTTATGAACAATTAAGATAGGGCTTTGAAGTTTTTTTTTTTTTTTTACTTTTTCACAATTTATAAACAAGAATTTTAAGTCAGTTCCTTGAAATTCAAGAACATATTTCTCAGTAAAAAGTTCTAGTTAAGAATTCACATTATTGATTTTATACACACATACACACACATACATATGCACACACATACACACACACTTACACATTCACACATGTACACTCACACACATACATACACACACATTCACACACTCACAATCACACACACGTATACACACACATAAACACACTCACATACAGTATTTTGCATGTTAGTACTATTTTAATTTGGTATTTTCAGCATCTTCAGAGCAATCTCCTTAAATTTGTAAAAGTGAATTCCAGAAAGCACAAAAGTTGAGATCAAATACCTTCTTTGAAGGTGGCAGTCCAGGATCCAGATATACGAGACTCCAAAGCCCATGTTTTGTTTGAAAGCCCTTGGGTTCTTAGGCATTATGATTCAATACTTCTGAAGTTCGGTTGGTCCATGTACTCGTTCAGGGGAATGGAAGGTTCATGTTTTCCACCAGACAACCATCCTGTTGATCCTTCCTCCATTCCTTCCAGGGTCGTTTGCCCCACAGCCACATCAAGTTTCCCCAGATACAAGTGACTCCTTTCCTCTTACCGTGTATCAGCCAGTGTGATCAGCATCCATGGCTTTGCCAGCACCCCTCCCAACAGAAAACAGCTCTGGAAATGCGTGTTTCTCTCCCCAGTGTTTACTCTTGAGAGTGGGGGTGGAGTAAACGCCATCCAGCCTGGAGGAAATCGTGCTGACCTTCGCGGTACATCTCTGAATTTCTGAAGCATCACCGCCCTTTTCTCAGCCTAGCACTGAGCATGTGCACAGCTGGATAAGACCCGGGCTCTGTCTCCTTCCCCACACCTCCTCTCCTGTCTCTTTCTGTGGTTCTTCTCACCAATGGTGCAGGGAACCCCAGTAATGCTGCCACCAATGGTGCAGGGAACTCCAGGCTCACGTGGACTTTTCAGAGACACAGGAGCCTACACAAACTCGCTGGTTCACCAAGCTAGGCTGGAGTGGATTTGTTTCTTTGATCTGTTGTTGGTGTCGTATTTGGGGTGAATAGAATGTTGCTCGCCTCTTTCCAGAAAATGTCTTACAGCATTCATGCTGTGGGCTTCTGTGCCATTGTGGTATAGTATGGGTCTGGTTACAGGTGGGAGGTACAGAAAAACAATAGGTCAACTCAGCTCCCAGAGTGAAAATCACACAGACAAGGAACCTGGAGGAAAGGGAATTGTGGTGAGAAAGTAAAGTAGGATCAGTAGAAGGCAGAGTTAGGAAACAGGAGCCACTCTACCCTGGTAGGGACTCTGTGGGGTGAGACACTAAGGATGTTCCTAAACAGTTGTCCCATCCCTTACTATCATGCTCCTGTGCATCCTCTCAAATTCTACTAGTCTTCAAGGCTTCATTCAAAACTACCTGAGCAATGCTTTCATTTCTTAAGCTTCCAAGGCCTTGATCTGGCTTCCTATTGCAAGTAAACATGCAGCCAGGCCCTTTCTGATTGACCGCCATGCCACATTCAGATTTTAGTTAATTCATTGCACACGTGCTTTAAGGGAGAAGAGATAATAAAATAGAGAAAGGTTTAGCAAAGTGATGAAGTTGAGTATTTTACATTAAAAACTGAAACTACAGATCATAGTAATTTCACCAAATTTAAACAATGACAAAGTACATTAATAGAAATGTAGAGACTCTCTAGGCCCTAGCCCCTAGAGGGTCATTCTGCACTTTGTCCCAACCCAACAAAGCCCCAGAGACCTGGAAGCAGCCTACTCACACACGTAACTATCCCCCACAGCATCTGGACCACCAGAGCCTTGGCCCCACCTACACCTGGAGGGGCTTCAGTGCCTTATCAGTGTCCACTAGAGGCATGGATGGCCTGAACCTGGAAGAAGAGTGGCTACTGTGGGACAATGATCTTGTACCCTGTACATATTTATCACTTGTATTGGTTTAATAAAATACTCATTGGCCAGTAGCCAGGCAGGAAATATAGGCTGGGCAACCAGAATAGGAGAATTCTGCTCACTCTGCAGTTGTTACGCAGACCCAGAGGAAGCAAGATGAGAATGCCTTACTGATAAAAGGTACCAAGCCATGTGATTAACACAGATAACAATTATGGGTTAAAGATCTAAGAGTTAGTTGTTAAGAGGTCTGAGCTAATAGGCCAACCAGTTTATAATAAATGTAGGCCTCTGTGTGTTTCTTTGAGACTGAATGGCTGCGGGACTGGGTGGGACAGAAACCACTGTCAACAAACAGCCACCTAAGCCACAGGCCCTACCAGCACCAATTGGAGGAAGAGATGGGGAGATGGTAGTGTGATGGTAGTGGTTATATTCAACAACATAAAGAGCAATATGGCACCACCAGAAACTAGTGGTTCTACATCAGCAAGGCCTGAAAATCCCAACATAGACTAAGTAGAAGAAAATGACCTTAAAAATAGCTTTATGAAGATGATAGAGGACCTTAAAGAGGAAATGAAAAATTCCCTTAAAGAAGTGGAAGAAAGACTAACAAAAAATTGGAAGAAATCAACAAATCCCTTAAAGAAAGGAAAGAAAGCCAAGAAAAAAAAAATCTAACAGGTGAAGGAAATGGTTCGAGACTTGAAAACGGAAATAGAGGCAATAAAAAAAAAAACACAAATCAAGGGAATTCTGGAAATGGAAAATCTGGGTAAATGATAAGGAACTACAGATGGAAGTTTAGCCAACAGAATATAAGAGATGGAAGAGAAAATCTCAGGTGGAAGATACAATAGAGGAAATAGATACATTGGTCAAAGAGAATGTTAAATCCAACAAACTCTTAACACAAAATATCTAGGAAATCTGGGACACCATGAAAAGATCAAACCTAAGAATAGGGATAAAAGGAGAAGAAATCTAGCTCAAAGGCACAGAAAATATATTTAACAAAATCATAGAAGAAAATTTTCACAACCTAAAGAAGGACATACTGATGAAAGTACAAGAAGCTTACAGAACACCAAATAGATTGGACCCCACCCAAAAAGAAATAAAAAGTCCCCTTGCCACATAATAATCAAAACACTAAACACACAGAATAAAGAAAGAATATTAAGAGCTGCAAAGGAAAAGGTCAAGAAACATATAAAGGCAGACCTATCAGGATTATACCTGACTTCTCAATGGAAAATTTAAAAGTCAGAAGGTCCTGGATAGATGTTCAACAGACACTAATAGATCACAGATGCCAGCCCATATTACTACATCCAGCAAAGCTTTCAGTCACCATAGATGGAGAAAACAAGATATTCCATGACAAAACCAGATATAAACAATACCTATCCACAAATTCAGCCCTATAAAAAGCACTAGAAGGAAAACTCCAACCCAAAAAAACTAGCTACACTCACAAAAACAAAAGTAATAGATAATCCCACACCAGCAAAACCCAAAGAAGGAACACACGCACACACACACACACACACACACACACACACACACACACACAGAGTACTATCAACACCACCACCACCAACAACAACGAAAAAAACCAAAAATAACAGGTACTAACAATCATTGGTCATTAACATCTCTTAATATCAATGGTCTCAATTCACCTATAAAAAGGATCAGGCTAACAGAACGGATACAAAAACAGGATCCCTCCTTCTCCTGCATATAAGAAACACAGGACAACTTCAACGATAGAAATTACCTCAGAGTAAAGGGTTGGGGAAAGATTTTCCACTCAAATGGACCTAAGAAACAAGCTGGTAATAGTTATCCTAATATATTGCAAAATAGACTTCAAACTAAAAGTAGTCAAAACAGATGAAGAAGGGCATTTCATATTTGTCATAGGAAAAATCCATCAAGATGAAGTCTCAATTCTACATCTATGCCCCAAATACAGTGGCACCGCCTTTGTTAAGGAAACATTACTAAAGCTTAAATCATACATCAAATCTTTTCTTTCACTTGATTTCCCCAACTTGCTTTTTTGTTTTTATCCTATAGTTAAGCCCTCTAGTTATTAGAATTTGACCATCTTTGCTCAGTAATGTCAGGATCATTCCCTGGATCAAGCCCTGCAGAGCTCGGACAAGAGAATATCGCTTGACCACTGTGAGGTCTGACTATGGGGGTCCACAGAATTTCTTCGTTCAGCAGGACCTAAAGAAGTAATTGCTCCTTCAGCCATGCTCCTGAGACTACACAGCTCTCCCTCTCAGGAAGCCGTCACTGGCAGCAGATCCAAAGTTCAGATGAGTGAACTTGGAACGGCACAGGAGGAAATCTCTTAAGGCCTCCTTGCCCTCTCCTGACCACACAGAAATTGCCTTTTCCCACGGCTCTTCATTTAACCAAGCTCCTGCTGCCCTCATGCCTGCCTTTGCCTTGCTGCTTTTCTGTCTGATAGCCTTCTCTGTCAAAACGCCTGAGCGACGCTTCCCTTTGCTCAGCTCCCACAGCCCTGTCAAATGGAACGCCAGGGGCGTCTGAAGTAAAAACAGCATCTCTTATGGCACCATGCTGGTCGTAACTCCGGGCCTGAGAGAGGCTGATGCACCACAGCTGACATTTGTCAAGGGCTGTGTAGCTCTGTATCACTCACACCTCCCCACAGCCTTTCTGGAAGCCTGTCTAGCATGGATGAACTCTTGTCTTGTTTCCACTCGCTGTGTCTGCCCAGCGCTGGAGGTTGCTGTTCATGTACCTGCCTTGTCTTTTGGACCTTTGAGCATCACTGCCTCTGCCTGACCTCTGCTGACCCACAGTGCCAGCACACTGCCTATCCCATCTTTGTCTTCAGTCTTTGGACCTTAGCTGAGACTCTCATTCTTTTTTGACAATCTTCTTGATGATGCTCATTCATCATGTCTCGTGACTCCCTAAACTCCTCTCTAGGGTGGACCTTAACTCAGGGTACCATAGTACCTGTCTCCTTGCTGGACTTCCCCCTGGAGGCAAGAGCTAAATTATGCTCTGATGTCACCCCTGAGGCCCCCAGCAGGCAGAGTGTCATAAACTTACACTATGCATGCTGGTTGCTTACCAACCGACCAGGCTATGCTTTCTGTTTGTGGTCTAAGAAGTCACAAACACTACCATGAATCTATGAGTGACATCCTGTTCTACCATCTCTGTCTATTGTTTTCTTTACTTTGAGTGATCTGGCTTATTAATGTTTCTCCATTATTACATAAAATCTTGATAGCCCTTAAGAGCTAATGGGGCCAACTAGAACCTTTCTAATAACTTGTGAAGTCTCTTGACTAAAGAATAACAGAATGTTTAGTGTTGCGATGAAAGTTCAGTTAGCCAGGTCCCATTATTCTTTGGAAAGAATCATGCCTTCGGGCAGATCACAAAAAGAATTGAAAACCATAGTTGAAGTGTAGACTCTAAGGGCAATGGGTAGCTGCTGTAGTTTGAAGAGGAAAAGAAGTGTTCTAGGAAGATTCTAATGGATAAGCAGAGTGGGAATAAGGGTTATCTGTGAGAAATTGTGTCGGCTAAGGGATCCAGGTGGCTTAGCCATGTCTGATTGGAGCTTCTGGCTCGCCCCTGCACAAGCTGGAAAACCCCGTCTGCCCACTTCCTCCAACCTCGCCTTTGCTGAGAAAACTCTGAACGAAGGAATGGCACCCACATGCCTGCCCAGGGGCACAGTTTCTGACCAAACCTGGGCACAGTCCCAGCTCCTGGATGGCACACATCCTTCCTTGCCTAAGGTCTATAAAACTGTCCTGCCTTGACTCAGAGGCACAACTTCTCTGGCTTCTTTCTCTGAGGCCAGTGAGCCCTGCTGGGAGCTGTTGTTGTAATTTGACTTAATCTGGGGGGGGGGCATATCAAGCCATACTATTGATAAAAGGATAGAGGACAGATGTTAGCAACCACAGAACATTCTTCTCACATAGAACCTGATGAGTGAACAGGGTCTGAAGCCCCAGCCTGCCTTCGCCATGAAAAACAAGTTGAGAAGCTGGGTTCAGATGTCCCTGACCAAAGAACAAGTCTCACATGTAAC
The DNA here is from genome assembly GCF_014885135.2 of Alexandromys fortis. Lineage (NCBI taxonomy): Eukaryota > Metazoa > Chordata > Mammalia > Rodentia > Cricetidae > Alexandromys > Alexandromys fortis. Next base: position 4,991,293 of record NW_026067939.1, read on the forward strand.
ACAAAGGTGATGTCATTTGGAGTCAGAGATTAAGCTGTATGTCCCCATACAAGTCATGTGACATCTCTGAATTTCAAATTGTCCAATGAAGAAAATGAAGCAAAGCAGAATGTATTTATCATCAATGTGACAATACAAACAATTCTGAAATAAATTCCCAAGTTACTCTACACACACACACACACACACACACACACACTTGCACTTTTGTATCTATTACAAGTCTGTCTATTCTTTGTGGAGCAGCTGCATATGGCGCCATGTTAGTTTTGCCTTCCAAAGTACAGTTTACCCTCTCCTTTACCTCCATTGTTATTGGCCCAAGTGAGACCATTCTCTTATCCTGTTCCCCTTTATTCTTCTGCTGCTCCCTCCATCCCTGTCCCTGCTCACCTGGGTGTGGACATCAGTATTTGAATATATATAGTTCTGTGAACAAGAACCAGCGACTTGCACAAATAAAGCAGTATTCTGCACTTCATTCTGGTTCCTTCCTTTCCTCCAGGATGGTGTGGACAGACCCATGCTGTTGCTGTATGCATCTAATCTATTCTGCTAGACAGCAGCTTACTATCTAATGCTGGGTATCTCTTATATTTCTCCTATTCATTTGCCTAATGGTTGGCCCCAGAGTGCCCCCACCTCCCACATAGCACTACAGTGAACATCCTGGAACATGCTATCTCTGATATCAAGCAGGAAGCAGAAAGGGGGGACTGGAGAGTGTGGTGAGCCTATACAGCCCTAAGGGCTTCCCCTCAGTGACGCCCTTCCTCCAGCAACGCTGCACCTCCCAAACCTTCCCAAACAGCACCACCAACTTGGGAAAACGTGTCCAAATGCTTGAGCCTATAGAGAATTTCTCATTCAAACCATCACAATCCTCAGAACAAGTGGTGCTAAGAACTGGAAACTCTCCTTCCAGATGTGTGTGATGATTTCTTGGGAGCGGGCTTGCTGGGCCAGCACAGTGGCATTCCTGGTTGGAGTCTGCAGTAGCCGGTTGCTGTTCAGTATGACTGCATCTCCAGTCTGTCGTGACTGGGCCTTGACTGCCCTCCTCCCTGTCACCGGATCATCCTGCCGTACTTGTCCTCTCACAGGTAGAAAATGAGGCTCACTGTTGGTCTCAGTCACACTTCTCTGATTAGTAAAGAGTCGGCAGCCATTTCATTATACTGTGATAGCCTCTGGGGATGCCGAGATAGCACGGAGTTACAAAGCGTGCAGCCTGTCGTCTGGCTCTTTGTACAAGTTTTTGAACAATTATCTGGGATCTTTGAGCATCATTCAGAATAAAAATAGTGATTTGGGGCCTGATGAGACAGCTAAGTGGTGAGAAACACCTATGTTTCTTGCAAAGGGCCTGAGTTCAGTCACAATGGGTGACTCACAACCACCTGTAATCAGCTCCCGGGGAATTTATCACCTTATTCTGTACTCCTCAGGCACTGCACACATGTGTGCACATTCCCACACACAGACACACATAGACACATAGTTAAAAAAATAAACCTTAAAGGATGTACCGACTTTCTTATTTAATACAATGCCATCATTATCTCATCATCACAGTAATTGAGGTAAGGAAAGCAAGGGTTTGTCTGGCACATAGTACACACCAAACAAAAGAGCCATTGCGATGACAATTTGATCACTTCCTTATTAAATCGTAAAGCTCCAAGTGTTCAGAGTACAAAAGTGCTTATTTCAACATCACTGGGTAAAATGCCAAGGACTCAAGGGAGAAGCGGGGAGAGGCAAGGAGCAGGTATCTTATAACTTGGCTCACCTCAGAGCTGATGGCGTATTACTTCTGTGGATGATGTAAATCTCAGGGATGTCAAACCCCTGGCTACAAGAGACCACTCCATTCCTCTCGTTTTCTGATGACAGTCACGAAGGCAAATGAATTTGTATCTTCAGGATGCTTTCTGTTTATTAAATGCCTAGCAAATTCTAAGGGCTTCGTGCGTAAATATCATTCACTCCTCACGACTATAAGATAGCTATTTCTATCTTCACTTCACAGAGGGCACAAGCAGCCCATCTGTAGTCGTTTGGGCCAGAATGGCCCCCGAAACTTTGAGCACCAGTTGCAGAACTGCTTGGGAAGATTTAGGAGGTGTGTGACTGGTGGCTTTGGGGTTTTAAAAACTCATCATGCCATTCCCTGCTGGCTCTCGCTACCTCGTGCTTGCGTCTCGAGATGTAAGCTCTCAGTTAAGGCCACAGTAGTATCGTGCTGGCTGCCTATGGCCACGCATGATGGCCATGGACTTTAACTCTTTGAAATTGTCAGTCCCAAATAAACTCTTTCTTCTCTAAGTTGCCTTGGACATGGCGTGTTATAATAGCAACAGTAAAGTAACTAAGACACTATGTGAGCCACCTCCTGTGAAATGTGAGCTTGGGGCCTTCTGACTCCCCGCAGTCTTGGTCCTCTTTGCCCCAAACTCAGGCCAATTTTCAGAGAACATGTAATTAGATAGGCCAGGGGCCATCTTTGATACTATGTGTCCCAAAGAGGCCAGGGATAAAGAGAATCAGCATCTCGAGCTGTATCATTTTGAGTATCTGAGATGTGCCTGACTGTAGGCAGGGGTAAGAAACTTGTGTGGGGTGTGTGTAGGTTGTGACAGGAACTTCTTCCACACAAACACGCTTCATAGATAGCATGCTTCATGATAGATGTAGTGCCCAAGCCTGCTGTGGGTTTGTGTAGGTATGCAAACGATCTTTTCCTTTCTTTCTTTCTTTCTTTCTTTCTTTCTTTCTTTCTTTCTTTCTTTCTTTCTTTCTTTCCTTCCTTCCTTCCTTCCTTCCTTCCTTCCTTCCTTCCTTCCTTCCTTCCTTCCTTACTTTCTTTCTTTCTTTCTTTCTTTCTTTCTTTCTTTCTTTCTTTCTTTCTTTCTTTCTTTCTTTCTGACAGGTTTTCTCTGTAGCTTTGGAGCCTGTCCTGCAACTAGCTCTTGTAGACCAGGCTGGCTTCAAACTCACAGAGATCCGCCTGCCTCTGCCTCCCGAGTGTTGGGATTAAAGGTGTGCTTTAAGCTTGATCTGAGTCAACTCAGATTTGATGCACATGCCAAGAGCAGTTCAGAAATAGGTATGGCTTGTCCATGGACTGCAGTCCTGATGTTCAAGTTCTTTTCTCCACAGTTGGTCCTATAAACTGCCTTTTTGACTCTAGTGGTTTGATGGAAAGACAGTTTATTTTCTCTCCATGAAAACTGACTGCAGAAAAGTTCATTCGAAACACAGAAGGTCTGGATCCTTTCCTTAACGAGCTTATCTCCTGCCTTATAAATATGATGAGCTAATTAATAAGCATGAGCTTAATTTGACCATTTCTCCTCAACCTGGGCAGGCAGAATTCGCTATAGTGTGTTTCACGAAGACAAGGAGAGCTTCACCTATTGAGTGCTAAGTGGAATCACCTTCCATTGTTCCTGGTTCTTTGTAACATTCCTCTTCCTTAAAGGCTCAGATTTGACACCCTGGAACCTGAGAATGTAGAAACAGTACCAAAAAATGTAAAATGAATGCTTAAACTACTTTCTTGAAGCCATCACTTGCTGGAGGAAGATAGCTATAAGATCCGCTGACATGTTCTACTGCAAACGACGTTTGAAACCATTAACCATACCTAATTAAGAGACATTTTGACAGAATAGAACCAAAGAGGTTATTTGTGTGTATGTGTGTGTGTGCAATGTAAAAGCATTTATGTGTTGATGTAAAAAATACAGGTCAAGCAATGATAACCTGTGTGCCCAGCACACCACATCTATGAGGCCAACTCTTCCTTAGAATGGATTTGGTAATTTTGAATCTTTTATGATGCCATTTACTTTGGCTTAGCGTGGGAATTTTTGGAAAGACCGTAATATCAGGCATGCTAGAGATACTTAATAATAGGAAGTTCTGCTCACTTCAGAGCTGCTCAGGGCGGTGGCATTTGAAAGCTGGAGCTTGGTGTGCACATATGGAAGCTTCTCAGTCAGTCTTTCCTGGGCAGGCCTTGTTCTGGGATGGTCAAGCACCTGGGTCCCAAAGCCAACACTTGGACAACAGTTGTGTAACAGGCAGAGCATGCAAAAACCCAGGCAAATATATTTTTTTAAGGAGCCTAACCAGACCATGGCTAGATTTACAATGACAAACGCCATGGCTCTCTGTGACATAAAGTAATTCGTCAGTGGGGTTTTAGGGTACTGGGTAGAAATTACATACACACACATTTGCAGGTTTATTTTACATTGCTGCCCTGGCACCGTCTTTCTTTTGTCCATATCTAGACATCATCTCTCTGAACTCATTCTGTATTGCCACTCCCAGCCAAAAGCCTGCCAACAGATAGAGCTGTTCTGTTAAGAAGTGCTACACAGATTAGGAAAATGTTGAAAACGCTGAATATTATAATTTGGCTCATAGCTATGACTCTTCAGGAAGTTCTGGCTTTCTTATTGATGCCCAAGTATTTTTAACTACAGAAAGAGTTCTCTCTTACCCTCTTCCTTCCCCCTTTTGAATAATTTTTAGATTTTTTATAGAATTCCTTTTAGAAAATGCTAAAAGTTTGGTTTCAGATATACTTCAGGTTTTCACTGAAGAGTTCACTGATGCTTATACCAGCCTTATACAATGCCCTCCGATGGATCCTTCTTCCAGGACTGGGTGCCTCACGACCCCCTCATCCCCCTATGGCAGCAGGAGGAGGGTTGTATAGTTTGGGAAAAGGGCAGGTCCCCTGAGGCGCTCTTCTTGCCCTAGATAGCCTCCCTTGACAGAGTAGCCATCTCTGAGCAGCTCCTCTGCCACCTCCGTGTGTCTCTCAGAGACAAGGAGAAAAATGCTGGAGCCAGAGGCCATACTGGGGCTGTCAGCTCGGGAAGAGCCATGGTCTCCCTGGAGCTAGCAGGGGCTAAACTCAGCGAGAACGCACGCGCTCCCTCCCTGCACACAGAATGGAGCAGATGGTCTGTTAGCCAGAACGTAGTTTCATTAGCATCCGTTCAAATTATGAGAAGGAGGCTCTGGGTAAAACCACTTGCAGCTTCTGGGGAAACTGGGCAGGAAACAAATAATTCTGGGTTATGTTTTAATTCTTCTGGGTGTGAGGCAGAAAGCAAACGCTGGTTTCCATTGCCCTCTATTTGCGCGAACCTCCAGGTCTAGGAGGTGATTTTTATCTGCTCTCTGTAGGGATTTCCTTTGCTCTCCCTAAATCAGAGAAGATATCTCCCCTTCATCTGCTAAGCCTGGAAGCTTAGGATTTGCATCCAGTGATTTGCTTAGTTCCTAGTGGGGGGCATTTCCACAGGGTCACGCATTTGAATAACTGCCAGATGGAGCTCAAATCTGTAATTCAGTAAACCCACACGGAGAGATAGGCAGGTACTGCATCCAGGTAAGAAGGGAACTCTCTGGGTGCTGGGGCCGGGCCCGTGCCTTACACATAGTGCTCTATTTTAATTTTTAGGAAGTGACTTGCCTTTCCTTAGTCAAGTAATCCCCATCTGTAAAGGGGAATTGACAATATCTGTCCCAACCATTCCATAATGCCATCAGAGAGAGTCTGCCATGAAGCCTGAGTGCCTGGTCAGATCTGCTCCTTGAAGCGTTGAGATTGCTCCTTGGTGAACGAGGCGAAGTCAGTGACTGGATGTTGAACAAAGGTCAAAGAGTGACGAGTAAGTGCATTCTTTCTTAGGGTACCGGAAAAGCCTGTCCTGGCGGACATAAAGTTTGAAAGCATAGGTTCACCTGTCTGACCTCGGAAGCTGTTAGATATTTTGAGTTGACAACCGCTAACCTATAAAATGGTATACAATAGTCGTATCATTTTCTTTGAGCATAATTGCCTAAAATATGGATCATCAAAACAAATGTAAAAGATCCTAGCTCTAACTGCTCGAAGTTTTGGCCAAATGTTGGCCATCCCAGGCCTCCTGTGCTGCCTTTGCACGCCTCCCATCTCATACAGATCAAATATGGGGAAGCTGCACTGTGTGTAGAAGCTACACCAAGGCTCGGCAGATTCTTAGGTCATGGAGCACTGCTGAGGGTATGTGACCTAATTTTAGGAAAAGACCGTGTTTTGTTTGTTTGATTGATTCTTTTTAATAGATGAAGGCAGGAGTTCCTACTATTTATGAAGTAAGAAGTGAAATTACCTGGCGTGAGTGAGAACGGATCATGAAACACACATCGGAATCCACTTTAAGAATTAAGAGAGAAAAAGACGCCAGGCGATGGTGGCGCACGCCTTTAATCCCAGCACTCGGGAGGCAGAGGCAGGCAGATCTCTGTGAGTTCGAGACCAGCCTGGTCTACAGAGCTAGTTCCAGGACAGGCTCCAAAGCCACAGAAACCCTGTCTTGAAAAACCAAAAAAAAAAAAAAAAAAAAAAAAAAGAGAGAGAGAGAGAGAGAGAGAGAGAGAGAGAGAGAGAGAGAAAGACATGTGCGCAAGCCTGAGGAAGTTGGTGCGCGGAGAGAGCATGGTACAGGCGTTCCCAGCTTTGAAAGGCTGCCTAGCGAATGCACACAGGGGCTTATGCATGTGCACAAGGGCTTATGTAGCTGTGTCATATGTAGGTAACGTGACCGTGCTGCATGTAGATCAAGTAGGGCTTGAGGACCCTGGGTGGCTATGTAAAATTGCCTGAGTGCTTGTTGACACACGCGCGGCCCTAGAACCCGGACGCGCCAGCCAAAGTGCTGGTTGATGAGAACCATAACAAGAAGTATTTACCAAACGCCCATCATAACAGATGTTGCGCTACATGCTGAGGCAAGGGTTGTGAACAATGGAGATACTCCTGCTCCTGAGAAATGGGAAATCCCGTGTAGGGAAGGGTTGATGTTAAGTAAATACCGTGGTAGAAAAGTCCGTATGTGATATATGATACAGAATGGAAATTATAATGGAAGGAGAGGTTCAGCTTAGGAGATGCGGCAGGCTGCTGTGGGTGAGAAGTAGGTCCAGACCTAAGTTAAATCCTAGCAGATGAGTGGGTGTGTTCAAGGACAGCAGGACTGCAAGACAAAGAACTGCGAGCCCTTAGTAGGCAAGACTGGGTGATGGAGCTGTGCAGGCAAAGGAAAAAGTTGAGATTTTATCTTAGGGGATTTTTGAATAACCTGCAAGAGAGAACACAGCTAACATTTTCTGGAGTCATGTCGTACAATGGTGGAAGACAAACTGGAATCAAGTAAATGTGAGCAAGCAAGACACCACTGCTGAGAATTAGACAGGAGATGGGGTGTCGGAAGAGAGAGGAGGATGTTAGAAAGACAGAGGTATTTAACTCTGTTTTGTAGGAAGCGTTCCCTAGAGTGGCTGAAGAATTGGGCATTTGGGAGTTGCGGAATGAAAGACTCCAGGGATGGCCAGGTTCCTACTCAAGGGGGCGGAGGAAGAGAAACAGAGCTTGACAGGGACACTAAGAAACACGAACATAGGACATCCTTTCTGAATATCTAGAAGTGGATACTCGGAATTGAATACTGCTTTTCTGGTTCAGCTTTTCCTAGGGTCTAAGCAGCTGTAGGATATATCTATCGGGAAGGGAAATGAAATTTACATTTGTAATCTTCATGTTTTGATTTTTAGTGACAAACGCGTCGTTGGCTGTTACCCTGCTCAGTAGCCGCTGCACAGAGCTTGAGACAGACAGGAATGTATTAACCACCAGGCATTCATTCTGCCGCGCTCCGAGGAGGGAAGTGAGGGAAACGAGCTGCAGGTCTAATGAAGAAAATCTACTTGGCATTCCATGACAGTGACGCTGGCTAGATTCCTCAGACTGGGGGGTATAAAGAGCGGTGAGAATAGAAATCTATTTATCCTTCCTGAGTGTGAAAAGATCATTAAGATTCATTTATATTGGAAACCATTTTTTTTTTCAGTAGAAGGAAAGATTGAAGGCAGAACAAGTATTCAAACTTGCCAGTGGTTTCTTTTTTTGATCGCTGTTGAGATGTTTCCAGAACCCACACTTGGCAGCATTAGGCGATTGCTAGTGGGGCCCATTCATACGAGGAAGGGAGTACTTTTTCCTTGGCCTGGAAAAGAGTTGGTTCTTTCAAGTCCTGTGAAGATGTTTATTGACATGAAAAGAGTGATTTGAGTTCTTTAGGCTTATAACGGGTAGAGATAAGATAGATATTCTTAGGTTTCTCAGGACAAAATCATAAACATAAAGCATCTGATATTCTTCACAGTTGGGGCAAAGTGAATGAGGAATTCAAGGGTTAATAAAAAGGTTCATTTAATTATTTTTTATCTAACTGATAACCTGAATGAAATGACATCAAACATGTAACCATTTCCACTAGACTGGCAATAAGTTGCCAGTAATTCCAGTGTCAACATATTGTTGATCACACACATAGAAGTATATTATAGCTTGTCTGTTTACAGATTGCACGCTAAAACACATGTGGAAAAATGTGAGCTTGCAATCTATTCTTCACCTATTATTTAAGAAACACAAAAGCTAAGCATGTCAAAAGGATTTTATTAACTTACTATCTAGCAGAAAAAGTTTTTGAGAATGCCATGCAAAATTTAAGGTTTTAAATTATTTAACATATGAAAATCCATCTGTGTTACTGTTCGTGTAAGGAGAGACTTTCTTGGTGCCTTGGCAGAAGAAATCAGCTTCATTTTCCATGTCAAAACTTAATAATTATCAAGTATGGTGCATCCATTTAATAAATTCCCTGTGAATAACAGAATTGTCTCTGAGAAATTTAGTGTTTTTGAAACCTTTCTTTACAAAATTGCAACATTTTAGGTTTCAAATAGGTCGTTGAAGCAATGGTGAGGTCAGAGAGGGGGAAAATCTAGCTACAGAATGTAAGCTAATTGCATGAAGTATGAGTGACTGTCTTTGAAGATAGTGATATTCATATTTATTTTCATCATTCTAGTATATCGCTGGAGCTGTTAGAGCTGTCCTTAAAAATAACAGAAACTTCCCATCTCTTGAGTCTGTAAGTGCCCACCCAAGAGGTTGGAGGTTTGCTTTCTTCCTGAAGACTTCAGGGGAGGATTTCTTCTGGTTTCTTCCAATTTCTGGTGGCTCTGCATATTCCTGGCTTATGACAGCATCACTCCAACCTCTAGCCTCCACTGCACACACACATGAGCAGATGTGCATATGTCCACACACACACATAAACATGCACACACACCACACACACTGTCATTTTAAAGTACTACTTGAACTTAAGCGATGCAGAGTATCAATGCAATCAGATTTATAGATGGCAGCTTCCATATACAGAGTATTAAGATGTTAACCTAAGTCAATTCCCTTTACAAATTAGTACACATCCTCACTCTGAAACAGGCATGGGAAAGAAAAACTCTTTAATAGCAATCTCCATGTTCACAACCATATCAGTCATATCCTATGAATTATAGAAAGCCCCAATTCTGAGCATCAGAAGCATCTAGGGAAGAAAGCTCACCATGCGTGTGAGTAAAATTCCTGACATTTACAACATGTGTTAAAATGCAGAATTAAAGATTAATCAGCCGTAGGAGCAAAATTTAAGGTCCTTTCTTAGTTTTCACCAATGTTATTATCAGACACCTTAAAGCAGCCAGCATGTGAAGCGTCAGCTTGGAATGAACAAATATGTAAATATGTAAGTAAACTTTAAGCCTGTGGTAGCTTGAATGTAATTGTCCCCCTTATAAGCTCATATGGAGTAACACGATTGGGAAGTGTGGCATAGGAGTAGGTATGGCTTTGTTGAAGGAAGTGCGTCACGGTGGGGGCAGGCTTTGAGGTTTCTTATGCTCAGGATACTGCCCAGTGTCTCAGTCCATTTCCTGTGCCTTCAGATCAAGATGTAGCCAGCACCAAGTCTGCCTGCTATGATGATAATGGTCTAAACTTCTGGACTGAACTGTAAGCTGCCACCTCAGTTAAATGTTTTCCGTTATAAGAGTGGCAGTGTTTATAGCGTTTCTTCACAGCAATAGAAGCCCTAAGACCTTAAAATTAGCCCTAAGGCCTAAGATTTATGAGTAGGTTGACGGGTAAGTTTATGGGGCTAGAGAGATGGTTCAGTGGTTACGAGCATGCAATACTTGTTATAATTAAAAAAAAAAAACAGTGGGAAGGCGTCACGCCATACAACAAGGCTCACATAGGAGGTTATTGGACGAGGAGAGAGAAGGGGCAGAAAAAGGGGCGGAGAGGGGGGCAGAAGGAAAGCACAGTTTGGTCTCTGGGGACAAGAGTGGCGGAAGAAAAAGAGATGGGAGGTAGGCTAGGCCTGCCTGTTATAATGAACATAGCGAATGTGCACAGGGGATGCTTTTAGTGCCTGCAGCTAAGGACGTATCCTGTCAGGACCCCGAGGGCAGGCCAGTACAGATGCCTGAATACCTACTACTCTTCTGGCGGTCCTCAGTTCAGTTCCCAGCAACCACAAAAGGTGGTTCACAACCATGTGTAACTCCAGCTCCCAGGGGCCAAATGTCGTCTTATTGACCCCACTGACACCTGCACTCACGTGTCACCCATCCAGAGACATCCACACATACACGTAATTAAAGATAGAAATATTTTCATTGGGAACGCTGGTCTGTGTGGTAGGGCAGCTGGGGCGGGGCTAGGTTGAGAGCAGGGGCTGTATAAAGTATGCTAATATGTTTACCAGCTGGACTTGACCTTCCCAAAGTTAAGAGTCTGATTATTAAGACTCACAATAAAGCCAGCTCCCATCCTCTGTCTAAATCAGCCTGGATGTTAATAGCATCCTTCAGTCTCACAATAAATCTGGGTTCCCCCTGCCAATAAGGAGCTCCCTGCCTAGACTCTGGGAGTCAGTGAGGGGCTCTTCTTTCAGGAGTGAGTCACAAACCGAGCAGAAAGGCTCTGGCTCCCCTGTCTCTCCCAGCTTATCTAGTTAATCAATACCTGTTCATCAGCCTAGAGTAGGAAAAAATGGAAAGGAAGATAAATTATGGTTGCTGAGTAAGATGGAGCCTTCAGATTCATGGAGGCCTCTGAGGGAGGTGCAAGGTCTAATCGGCAATTCTTATCCCCTTGGCAGTGGCTCGGGTGATGAATGAGGAAGGACTGATGGACACAGGGTGACAGGCCTGCTGCCTCCAGAGTGATGAGCTTGCGGCCAAGCGCACCCTGTCACTTTCCTGGAAAAGGAGAAATTGGTTTAACTTTCCCCTCTGTTTTCCTGGACCTGCCAAATAATACAAATCCCATTTTATGAAAGGGATTTAGGAGTTGCTATTTATCATTTCAGCTTGGTCAGAAGAGAGACTTAATTCCCCTGAAGTGTTTGGGATTTAAATAAATAATCCATGCAAAAGCCAGCTAGAAGAGGCTCTGTGTGACGGCACACACGTGTGTAGAGGTGTGTGGAGACAGGAGGGTCAGGAGTCCAAGGTCATCCTCCACTTTGTAAGGCATTCAAGCCTAACTTGGGCTACATGAGACTCCTCAACCCTGTCTCAGACAAAACAAAACAAAAGTAACAAAACCCAAAAGACAAGTAGAAAAGTTAGTCTACCACAAGAAACACAAAATCATTGAAGATCTCCCCTTTCTGCACACACCCTGGGAGTACTTACACTTTGGTGTCTGATTTTATGTACACTTTTTTTTCATCCCTAAGCATCCTAGGCCTCCCCAGAGCTGACCCTGGCTTGTGTGCAATGGAGAGGCATTTTTGTAAATCTCTCCCACTGAGGGGCAGCGGCCATGGTCAGGGTGAATTACTATGTCAATGAGACTGGAAATGCACGCTCACTTGAAGGGCGTGGATACTGGAAGTTACCCGAGGGCATTTTGAAAAAATGGTAAGTGGCTAGAACTGTGGTTTTGAATAGGATAAGCAAGGGTAGTGAGCAGCCCATTCCAGTTGCAAACCTAGTACTTGGATTTTTCCTTTAGAGTCCTGCTTAGGAAGGAGAAAAGGGACAGCCCTTTCAGGCATAGTGTTCTAATGACAAGAGGCCAGTCTTTGAAAGCAGGACTAAATTGTCCCTTGTAGTAGGGAAAGAAGCCATAATCTTCCCACCTGGATCCACCTGGCACACCTCAGAGGACAAGTCCATCCTTCATCAGTGTGACCTTGCATTCCGGGGCCTGTTCCAGTGTCCTCCCTGCACACGGGGAGAAGATAGAGTCCTACTAGAGAAAGGCTTATCTTTTAGAGTGTCTCAACTCTCTCTGCTGTGTGGCAAGTGTTGGGCTAACATTTCAACTTCTGCTTAGTGAATACATTCCCCTCAGTAAGCCCCTGAGATTTTAAACAGAAGAAAAGCAAATGATATGCTTGGGGTCCTGATTGGTTTTAAGTCAACTTGATTCGTGCTAGAATTTGGGCAGAGGGGCTCGACATGGAGAAAATGCCCCTATAAGATTTGCCTCTAGCCAAATTTGTAGGGCATTTTCTTAAGGATTGATATGGTTAGGCCCAGGTCATTGGAGCTAGTGCCACCCCTGGGCAGGTATTCACAGGTGATATAGGTATAGGCTTAATTTTCTGTCCTGCCAGCCAGCTCCCAAGTAACCACACACGGACTTTCTACTAATTATTAATGCTAAGCCAATAGCATAGGCTTGTTACTAACTAGATCTTACAACTTAAATTAACCCATACTTTGTAACGACATCCTACCACATGGCTTGGTACCTTTTTTCAACACAGCATGTTCATCTTGCTTCTCCCTGCATCTGCTGAATACTCCTCTCTTTTTCATTCCAGAGGTCTGATTTTGTAACTAGAACTTTAAAAGACTTCAAAGTTATTTCGTACTTTTTCTTGCCTGCTAGAGCCCATTTAACCACCTCAGGCAAATAAAACATCTCTCATTTCTTTAGGAGTGTCTGTAGGTGGGACTGGTTTGGGTCACTTCATCAAAGACAATGTCAAAAACACCCATCCCTTTTGCTGGCAGCCTATATAAAAGATATGAAAGAAAGAAGCTTCCTTGTCTACGGCTGTTTGCTCTCCATCTCAAGGAAGGATACCACATCTGGTATAGCAGCTACACTTGGAGTCATTACTTGCTGGGGAACCTCCTTCAGCCAAAGGCCTTTGAGCTGCTGGACCAGGTTGGGCATGGCCTTGGGTACCAAACAAACAAATAAACTACAACAAAAACAAAAAACTTGAGTGCTCATGCCCCCCCCCCACCCCTTTCAATGGGTTGGCTGGATCGTCAGGGACTTGCAAAAAGCAGGACTGGAAAACTGAGGAGAAAGACACCTGGGGAAGAAATATGTGGATAGATCTCTCAAATGGGCAAGGATGTGATGATACTTGTTTCCTGTGTAAATACTCACCATTAGGTCACTTAACTGAAGAGAAGTTCAATAATGAAGTATATAGGATTGCCTACCTGTTCTGTGGACAGTCTCTTTCCCCAGCCATCCTTGTCATTGACCTGTGGACCTATGATCCAAGTGGCTATCAAGGCAGTGATGGGGGTTAGGAATGGGCTCAACAACATGGACTTACATTCACCAAGGCTGAGATGGTTCCAGCTGCTTGACTGCTGGATCTGGCAACAACAGAAGTCAACACTGTTGCTAAGACTAGTTATGGTCTCATTCCCCAGGGTGACCAGCTAGCAGCCTGGTGACTACATTGGACTACTTCTTCTGTGGAAGGGACAACACTTCTTCCTTATTGGAGTAGAAACGTATTCTGATTATGGATTTGCCTTTCTGGCATGTAATACTTCTTTCAAAACAACCATATGTGGACTTACGGGATACCTTATCCACTGTCATGGAATTCCACACAGCATCACTTCTGACCAAGGGACTCACTTCACAGACCACCACAGATAGTTACATCGCATGAGGCATGATTATGTCCCTGGTATTGTTTTTATTTGGAAATTAAACTTGACATAAGGAGATATGATTGTGTTTCAAGTTGACAAGAGGTGGACTTGTGATGTCTAGTCTTGATTGTCAACTTGACTATATCCGGAATTAACTAAAACCCAAGTGGCTGGGAACACCGGTGAGGGATTTTTTTTTTCTTAGCTAAGTCATTTGAAGTGGAAAGAATCCACTTCTAATCTGGATAGATTTTTGAGGTTGGCAGATCTACCTTCAATCTGAGCCATCCCTTCTTCTGGCATAAAAGGACATGGAAGAAAGGCTCTTGCTTCCTCTCTTTGTCTGCTTGCTTTTGCTCCCACTAATAAAAATAGTATTCCAATGACGTTAGAGCCTATATCTTCAGCGTTCCAGTATACACTGAAGACCAGCTGAGGCACCTGCTTTGTAGACTGAACAACTACTGGATTCTTTGGGCTTTCCTTTGTTGACATTGTAGTCAGTTATTGTTGGGCTAGCTGTTCCACAGCCTATAGGGAACTCTAGTAAATCTATTCCAATAAATAAATTCTAATGGATATATTATACATAATATACATACATACATATATATATATATATATAATTATATTCATTATATAAGTTCTGTTACTCTAGAGAATCCTGACTAATCCAGGGACCAAGAGCATAAACCTTAGAATTTGTACAGAAAAAGATGAATGCTAAAAGGCCATTGGGTGAAGTAAAACCTAAAGCTAACTTATGTAATCGAGAAAAAAAGAAGACCATTAACCACCTATACAGTATTTATGTACTGTGCCCTATTGGAATCAATATTTACATTCCCTGTGTTTATGTAATTTCACACAATATGTTTGTGAATAAATGATGAAAACATACTTAACAAATACCTACCACGTGTCAGAGCCTGTGCTAATTGGTGTGACCTCATGGTGAGCAGAGAGTACGCGGCTTCTACTTTCTACAGTCACCATATACAAAGGAGTGAAATCGCCCAGCTAATCCCTCCCGCAAGTGTGAATTGCACTTTGATGAAGACATGAGGGAGTAGCCATCGTCCCATATGTACACCGTGGGAACGACTTGTGTAGTAGGTGGGCACAAGACCTTTACAGCTCACCAAGGATCTTGGTCCTTTTTTTTTTCTGAGAGCAACAGGAAGTAAACTGGAGGTTGACTGTGGAGGGGGAGATGTAAGTTTGTTCCATTGACCACAGTGAGGATAACAATGTGGAAGTGTCCTGAGAGGACTGGGGTGGGTGGGACAGATGGGAACATGAGGAAGCAATTCAGAGAGGTTCAAAGTTAATCATAAGGTTGCCGGCATGAACCGTCTGTGTAAGGTTGGGTATTTGTCTTCTCTGCTATTCTGGGAACTGGTGCCAGGTAACAAGGAAAAGGGGAAATGGATTCCCCAGACATGTGTGCACATGAGGAAAAGACGTGTGTTGAAATAGGAGCGGCGGGGCTGCGTCCCCAACACCCCGGCCGCTTGGCTAGCTCATGCCCGAAATAACAACACACAAACTGTATTCATTTAAGAACTGCTTGGCCCATGAACCCTAGCCCTTACAGGCTAATTCTCGCACCTGGACTAGCCCATTTCTAGTAATGTGTGTAAGCACTCCAAGGTGCGCTTACCGGGAAGATTCTAGCCTAAGTCCATCGTGGGTTGGAGTTGCCTGGGAGAGCTGAGCATGGCGTCTCTGCTCCAGCAGAGCTGTCGGGTCTGTCCGGGAGCAGAGCAGAGTCTGACCTCACTCCCTCTTCCGCCCAGAATTCTATTCTGTTTACTCCTCCCATCTATGTTCTAAGCTGAGGCCAAGCAGTTGGTTTATTATAACTTAACCAATGAAATCAACAGATTGATATATGACACTCCCACATCAGACGTGACCGTGGAAGACGGTGCCCCTCTTGCATGCTGGTCTATTATAAATCGTGGGGGCTGAGAGCTGCTCCCCTTCATTTCCACTTCCTGCCTGAGCATCTTGCAGGCCTCACCTCTGCATCCCACTTCTTTCTTGGTTCCTTTCCCCACCAATCCGCTGCTTTGTCCTCTCCTTTCTGAACTCTTCCTGCATTTTGCTTTGTGGGTTTGCAAGGTCAGTGCTTACCACCTTTACTGCAGGTGGGCCTCCCGTTCTTCCCAGGAAGACATAACAGTTGGGCTCTCCACAGGCAAGGCTAACAGCAAGGGATGGCAGCAGACAGTTCCACGGAATGTTACCCCAGGGCAGAAGATAGTAGAATCTCTCAGAATCATTGGACAGGCACACTGGCACACACGAATAATGACCGTGTGCAAATAAATAATTCTTATTACTGGTGAGAGAGGGACTATCTTGTTTTGTTGCTTGACCGCTCTCAGTGCTGATACCGAAACACCTGCAAGAGTGCCAGGTGTGATCAATGTTTCCTGGATGAATGGATGACTATAGAAAGGAAAGGAGGAAATGAACAAGGAAGGGGAGAACGGAGAATGAGGAGAGGGAGGATGGAAAGAAGTCTTTCCTGCAAGCCAAGTGGTGTTCTGGGTACTTACACTGGATAACTTTACCCCAAACTGAGCTTGTTATGATCCCATTAAAGCAGAAATTTGACAGACAGATAGGGATTGAAGTGTATGGCATTCATATTTTATTCTTATTTATTCATTTTTTTTAAATTTTATGTGTACCACATGTGTCCCTGGTGTCTGAGGAGTCCAGATGAGGGTGATGAAACCTCTGAAACTGGAAGGACAGATAGTTGTGACTACCATATAGCTGCTGGGAACCAAACCCAGGTCCTCTGTGAGAGCAACGAGCACCGTTAACCCACTGAGCCATCTATCTCTTCAGCACTGTTAATCTGTTGGATATTTTACTTAAACTATCTGAAATGCCACCTTAACAGGTGCATCAATGTGGAACTATTAACACTTAATACTTAGACACCATGGGTGTATTTTATAATTACTGGGCCTCTGCATTCAGAATGGTTGCATCCCCAGTGCTCAACAGCCACACATGGTTATGGCTGCCATGCTGGCCATCTGGGCTGCACCTGGCAATACGCCCGGAGTCTCAAGTTAGCACATGGCAGACCTGGATTCAAAATGAAGTCACTTGATTCTAGAATGGTGGGCTACGGATCAGGCATAGGACCACCTAATGAGCGGCAATGTGCTCCAGATTTAAGAGTGCACAGATAATGAGGTAACAGACAAGTGTTTAATCGTCACCGAGTTCTCACCACTGTAACTGTGGTCCTCTGAGGACCGAAGAGATATCCTCCAGTTCCTGCAGAACCTTTGCTTGGCATCCCCACCCTCTGGGGCTCGTTGCCTGCTCCAGGACTGCAGGCCAGCTCGCTGTCAAAGTCCTTCCAAGGGGATGCCTCAGGCACAGTTTCTCTCTGTGATAGCTGCAAATGCTACAAACGCCCTGCTCACGTTATTCAAACTGAGAAAAACTGAAGCGTGGCCTTTGTGGGGCCGTGCGTGGGGAAACTCCCACAGGGTTCTCCGCTTCTGTGCTGTTTCCAATGCATGCTGATCAAAGAGCTAGAAGGAAAACCCGAACTACTCTCCTGGGAGTGTCTTTTCCAACAGAGAGACGCCTTCTCCAGTCGCTTTGAACCCGGGGTCACGTCATTTCAGCCATCAACAGAATGCATCTTCGTCAACCAGTCCATCTTGGTCAGCTCTTACAGCCCCGGGTGTGCTGACTATTTTGAACAGATTTCTTTTCAAATGGAAGAATTTAATATTTTCCCTGTTACAAATAAAAATGCGTATATCCAGTAATATACAAAGTAATCACGTGTCCATCATTTAACACTCAGGCATTGTCCGGCTTCTTATTTCTGTGAGACAGACAGTCTCAGCATTTGGGGTCTTAAAATGTGCATTTTATTTTATTTGTGACTTGGCAGATCAGGGAAATTTCAGATTAGACTCATCTTTGAATGATGAGGTGTAACTGGGGGCTTGCTGAGGAAATGCCTGATTCCGGGGTGCAAACGCCTACTGCCTTGGTACTTCATCGCGGCTTTTGTTTAATACTGGCTTCTTCATCCTTCAGGCTTCACCCAGCTCCACTTGGACTTTGTGCAGGGTGGGTTTCTTGGGGCCATTGTCCTGGCCCCAAATTGGCTCCCAAAATGCAAGAAGCAGAAGCTCTCACAGCCCAGTTAAAGACTGCCCAGGACAGATTGACATTTGAAAAGTTTCGTTGATCAAAGCTGTCAGCAGGCCCGAGTAAATGTCCAGCTCTTGATGACAATGTGTCATACTGCACAACAGCCTGTAGGTTGTTGGAAAGATGGTGATGACCATCTTTGGGCAATGAAGCTCTTTGAGTCTGTGCTATTTCAGGTGGTATATCTATTCTTAGCTGAGAATATCTTTTTGGTCGATAACATAAACATGTTATGCTTTCTTATCTCTATTTTCTACGCTTATTTATTGTGTATGCATTTGTGTGCACATGGACATAGACATGTTTGTCACATGCATGTGTAAGTCAAAGGATAACTTGTGTAAACGTGTTTTTTTCATTCATTCATTCATTTATTCTTTCTTTCTTTTCTTCTACCACGTGGCTTCTGAGAATTGAACTAAGATTGCCAGGCTAGGCAGCAAATTCTTTTACCCATTTAGCCATTTTTTTAAAAAAAGATTTATTTATTTATTTATTTACTTATACATTTAATTTTGTTATGTAGTGTTCTGCTTGCACGTATGCCTGTAGGCCAGAAGAGAGTACCAGATCTCATTAGAGAGGATTGTGAGCCACCATGTTGGTTCCTGGGACTTGAACTCAGGTCCTCTGGAAGAGCAGCCAGTGCTCTTAACCTCTGAGCCATCTCTCCAGCCTCCCTCCCCCCACTTAGTCATCTTGTTGGCCTCTTATCTCTAATATTTTACAAGAGTCCAACAACCCCATAATAAGCATTAACTAGTTTTTAGTTTTTGTTAGTTTGTTGACATCCAAAGGTAAATTCATAACTGAAATGTTAGGGACAGCATAAATACCTATTTATACCATATATAAATATTAGCTTTAGTCAAATGGTTCATTTTTATTACTCAAATAGGCTTTGTCTTTCCCTTCCTGTCTTTTCCACACCTTTCAAAACTCATAAGCATCTTCCTTTGTGCTCTTCTGTCCAGCTAAGTAGCTCTGTCCTTAGATAAATATTATTTCCAGTTAAGTAGTTATTTCCTTAGATAAATATAATTTCCTTAGCTGTTTCCTGATGCCACCCTCATGCTGTGACACCAGCACCCCCTTTTTTTTTTGTGTTTACATCCTTCTCCATCACTAATCCCTCACGTTCAATTCTCTGTTGACATGCTTAGTGTGGCCTTGGACATCAGGCAACTCTGACCGAGAGCCAGCTGGAGCTCCTGTCATACTGTTCAGACTTGTTCTGAAATCACCTCATTCGGGGCAAACTTATTATTTATGTTGTGAAATCTGATCTTATTTGATTTACATCATTTGAAATATATTTAAATAGATGTGAGATAAATTTGCTTCGATATTCATGATGTTGTCATTATTTGAATGTAAAGGTTCACAGATACTATCGCAAACGTTGTAGTTACGATCTCGTCAAAATGCTGCTGGGACTGTTTCCGCATTTTGTCTGCCTTCCTACAGTTGAACTGTGCTGATGAAATGAGACTCGTGGCCAATTGGTATTATCAAATTTTATCCAGCCAACTACACAGTCGTCCCAATTCCTTTTGGCCTAGAAAGCTGATCCATTTTGTTGTGATCATACATATTTGAGGGCTTCAATAATGTTTGGTCTTTTCTGATATTAGAGAATGATTTGAAATAAATTTAAATTATTAAAAATTCAAGGTATTTGCACATGCGCTTGTGGACCGGGAATTAATCATGTGTCCATGGAGAGATAGATCAGGCTGCAAGGCAAAGTCTGTGGACCATTTTAAAGTTAAGAGATGCGTTTATCGCTTTCAAAAGTGTTTGGAAATTAAATGTTTGATTTATTAGGGCTGTGTACACAGAGGTCTCAAATTATTCATGTATCATTTGGGAAATGTAAAATGCTTAATGTTCTGACACTATGTGATAATTGCTATTCTAATATATAGTGTCTACTAAATCTTTCTGGGAGCGGGTGAGGGTGGCATTGATATACAGGAGCACACGCTCCATGAGCAAGTAAATCATTCTTCCATTGAATTAAGGCCAAGGAGGGAGCACCGAGTAGAACTTAAAGTGATATTACAGTGTCTGCTGCTGTTCTAATCAAGAAATATATAGCAGCACCGGTGAGAGATAGGCAGAAACACAAAAATCCACTCAGGAGAGAAGGTAATCCGTCTTCCCAGTGGTGACTTTTGCAAAGTTTCCAGGAATCAGGACCATCACTCAGCAGGGCTGCATTTCACGCCCGATGCCATCTAATTGTCCCCTTTGCAATGGTTCCCCTCTGGTGACGCGGAGGAGAAGCATTGGCTGTTGGGAGCTCTTACTCTGTCTCTGGACTAGAGAGAATCCTCCCGCCTCCATCACTAGCCATCTGGGTGAGTCTGAGCAAGCTGTTGCACGGCTTGAGCTTCTGTCTGTCTGGAAAGGGGAACAGTAGACACGGTCACCTTCCAGGACTCCTGCGAGTAATAAGATCTCGTGAGTGGAGCAGCAGAACATGACTTGGCACACAGCACACACCGTGGCTGCAGGTATTATTTACCTTCTGCTGATAACCTTCCTACAATTTGGGTGAATCTGGTGCATTAGAAAAGGTACTAGAAACATAAGAGTGACTACAAAATTGGTCCTCAGTCCCCAAAGTACTAATGAATACTAAAAGCATTCTCCACAGAGTCAGAAGGATATAAGAAGCCCAACCAGATCTATCTAAAAACTCTTTGACTAATACCACTTCCTTCTGAGTTGCAAGAAGAGTTTCCAGGTGAACTTCTGAACCGGTTTGCCTGGCCTGCCTGGCATGACAAAAATAGGGCCCAGCACTTAGGAGGATGGAGAGAGCTCTTGCCTCGAGTCACATGTCTTCTACAGAAAGCAACGGTCAGATGGGCTATGCATTTCAGTCGAGGAAAAGGATATAAAATACGTATAGGACAAGTTGACTGTTGCTTTGTCAGTCTTAAGATGTTTAATGTGCTCAATGCTTTCATACAATTCCATAATCCCCAATAGTGGCAAAAATCCCAGTATCCAAGAAGAAAACCAGGCACTTTAAAAATATCATTTTTTTTTTATTTTATGTGTATGGGTGTTTTTGCCTCCATGTATGTCTGTGTACCACATGAATGCCTGAAGCCTGTGGAGACCACAGAAGGCAGTGGCTTAGCTGGGACAGATGGTTGTGAGACACTATGTTGGGTGCTAGGAACTGAATCCAGGTTCTTTGGAAGAGCAGTCAGTGCTCTTAACCATTAAGCCATTTCTCCTGCTACCCTCCACCCTACCCTGTAATGTTTCTTGCTTCTGAGGATGTTACCATCCTACAAGCTATTCTGCTGGGTGTTCTAAGAACTTCCTTCAAAGTGAGTCCCTTCTTCTCCCCTCCCGCAAGCCTATGTGTATGGGAAAATAGTAACTCTAGTTATGGCCTGAATATTATTTTCATGTTCATTATTCCTTAAATGCTCCTTGGCAATAAGAGTATTGAATCCTTTGTATCCTATTGGGTCCTTGCTGTTGTTGGAGAGAGAGAAACATCACACCACAACAGAGCTGAAACTAATAGTAGGTGCCCTAGAGCAGTGATTACCAACCCTTTTATTCCTTTTCCACTAAAACCTAGAGAAAGGAAGGAAGGAAGGAAGGAAGGAAGGAAGGAAGGAAGGAAGGAAGGAAGGAAGGAAGGAAGGGTGTGGATTTGGGTGGGAGGGGAGGAAGGGAGAGTCTAGGAGGATTTGGGGGAGAGAAAACTATAACCAGAAGGTAATGCATTAAAAAAAAAACCTTATTTTCAGTAGAATAAAAGGTTCTGGAGAGCTGCAGTTTATAGTTTCTGGATCTATTTACTTTTGTCATGTGAGAAATTAAAGCACTTATTTATGACTTGATTTGGGGACCCAAGTTCCATTCCAGTATCAATCATAACTCCAGTTCTAGGGGATCAGATGCTAGTAGCTTCTGGCTTCTGGCCTCCCAGGAATCAGGCACTTAAATGGTATGCAGAAAGCCCCGCCCCACTTCCCCTTCCTCCTCTAGTTTGAGAGCTCTTTCCTTTTCTCATCTCTCTCTTCAGAAGAGATGGCTCATTTCAGAGAAGGGAGAAGGGGGAGTTCTTGCTGGTTTGGGAACCAGAAAGCTGATAGATTAGAGACAAGGCCATGAGTCTAGAATGAGATCAGGTCCAGCCAGTGTGTGACCTGGATGCTGTTTAGCAACCATATTATGCTTTGGTCCTTTTGGCTTTATATTGAAGCGTATTCTAGCACCCAGCAGCCACCACCACTGATGGCAATTATGAAAATGAGACGTGGGCAAAGTGACTGGCTTAGGTGGGGGCACGATATCACCCTCTGCTGTCTTGTTTTCTTCCCTGTTGTTGCAGACTTCCATTCCTTAGGAACCCCACCTTTCTTGCGTGTCCGATGATACTCTTCTACCTGGTTCTGGAGTCTTGTTCATCTCTAATGTTCTTTGGTTTCCTTCCAGGCTCCCCTTTCCCATAGTCCAGATGCAGACGAGTGAAAGATATCTGTGATTCAAGGAGGCGCTTGTTTGGTGCTGATGAATTCGGCGATTTCTCCCCCCTTAAAAGTCGATTTAAAACTTCTGGAGGATTTAAGAATCAAAATTGGTGAAAATACATTGTTTTCCTCTGTAAAAATGAAATTTAGCTGTTTCAATTGGAACCAGTATAGATATCTGAGCAATCAGAACTTAAACATTTATTTCCAGGTCCTGTGGTATTTTTAGGTCAACGCCATAATAGGGTTTATTTCATGTCTAAATGTAATTGAAGAGTAAATGAAAATACGGGGAAAGATTTTGCTGACTTTTCAGTTTACAGAAATGCACAGAGGTGGAAATAGCCTTTTAATGGTGGAGGGAAGTGAGGAGCCTGGAGTCATGAACAGGAGTAGAAGAGTCACACAGTAGCTAAAAGGCAGATTGAAGAGGCAAGTGGTGGGCCTACAGCTTGATTGAGGACCCGGATCAAAGGGAATCAATACAAATGCTTCGGTTTATTTTTTCCCTCTTTCTCACTTTATGCAAGTCTCTAATGCAATGAAAAGCAGGCATCAAGCTTAGTAGGAAGGGAATGAGACAAATGGGTTCCAGGTAATAGGACTCACAGCATGCGCCTCGTACTTTTTAGTCTAAATTTCCCAGGGCCTCCCTCCAGAGGCACGTGCACAGATGGGAGGGCCCGCTTGCCATGGGTTCAAAGGATAGTAAAATAATCAGGCTTAACATTGGCATGAAGATGCTCTGGAACTCAAATGACTGACAACTGTGTTGACAACGAGGCATAATACAATCAAGGGACATATAATGGAAAAAAGCTAAAATTCTGCACCTAGAAGTGACTCTCAAGATGGCCGTAATAATGTTTACAGGTAGAATTGTTTACTTGTTGCTGTTTTTTGAGACAGGGTTTTTCTGTTTAGCTTTGTAAGGCCAGGCTGTCCTTGAATTTACAGATATCCCACTGCCTCGGCCTCCCAAGTGCTGGGATTAAAGGCATGCACCACTTCATGCCTGGTGTCCTTTTTTAATATTTTAAGAGTAATAGTCATCTTCCTTTTTTGTGACACTGATTCAGAAGGAAAAACAATTTTTCAAAAGCTAATGCAAATCTGCAGCATGCTATAAAGATTCTAGCATCTGGAGAGATGTCCAGTGATTGAATATTCTGGCTGTGCAAACATGACGTCAGAGTTTGGATAGAGGAACTAGGTAAAAGTTGAGCATATGCCCATAACTTTAGCACTCAGATGAGCAGAGGCAGGATTGCTGGTTCTTTAAAATTATTTTTTATTTTTTAAAATTATGTATATGTATGTGTCTGTGGGGTGCAGGTGCCCATGGAGGCCAGGAAAAGTCATTGGTTCCCCTGGAGCTAGAGTTACGGGTGGCTATGAACTTTCCAATATGGATCTAGAAAGTGCTCGTAACCACTGAGCCATCTCCCCAAGAGGATCTCTGAGACTTGCTGAAAAACTCAAGTTCTAGACACAGTGAAAGATTTTGCCTCAAAGCAACAAGGCAGAAAGGGTTATATCCAATGCTGTTTTCTGCCCTCCATGGGTGCGCGTACGCTCATGCACCCACCCTAGACTCCAGCTATTCTTTCTCAGGCTCTCCTAATTAGACCTGTTCAAACACTTGTAACCAGTTAAAGGCGCCTGGAGTGGGTAATAAGTATAATAGAGATGAAGCTCGCTGCTCTATTTTAAGGCTATGTGAAGCAGAGATAAAGTGAAGACCCAACTGGTGATTAATAGACCTGACCGCTTTCTAAATGAGAATCCCAAAGACTGTAAATCATCTGAAAATTGAAGTGATGGCCTGGAAAATCAGCCCCAAATTAAGAAATATCCAATAAGAGACAGATTGGAGGAAATAAAAGCAGGATCTTAAAGTAGGGTCCATGGGACAATTTCTTCACAGCTAACCTGGTAGAGTCAGAGGAATAGGAGTTGTCTCGGAGACCATGTTCACTACCACGTGGAAAGTTCATCTGGAACTCAGGGTGATTCAACACCTTGCTCTATGCCTACTATTTACAAGGATTACTGTCATCAGTGGAAAGATTTCTAGTGTCCATCGCCTTGAAACAAATGGCTATTTAATCCATTGTCTTCTATGGATCGGATTAAAAGCAAGTGGTCTTTTGACCCTCTGCCAGATTATTCTACTGAAACCACAGAAGGAATTGCTCCTCTATAGTTTGATAGAAAGATATTTGGTAAATATAATGGCTTTTTATATTTTTCCACGTGTTCTTACCTAGCTATCATGTTTTTCTTCTAGTTACTATTTTTAAAAGAACCTCATGTTTGTTGATATTTGAAATGAACAGAATTGTACCAAGTCCATGAATTCTGCTTTGTATGGGTGCGATCATTTAGGACTCGTTTCTTTTGCAGGCTGTGGCAGTAGATGCCCACGGTGATTGCTGAAAGCGGCTATGGCAACAGCCAGCAACACAACGTTGCAAACGGTGTGATCCATTAGAATATATGGTGTCTACACGCTTCAGAAAAGAGGATCTAGAAAATGGCCAACTGTATATAGCAGGGCGGGGCCATCCATGGAAACTGGGAGCATAGTCCCACCAATCTTTAACACTAACTCCAGTGTGGCTAACCATTACCGACGTGCTGTTTTCTCTGTCTGTGAGGAATTCCCTTTCCCAGCAAAAGGCTGTCTTTGTGGTCTCTTCCGCACACATTTTATTTGCATAAGCCTACAGAGGAGACACAGAGGAAGGGGTGGCAGCTTTATTCTCTTGGATTTTACGTTGATTATGGATTTTAGCCCTTCACTCTATACCCCACCTTTACTCTAAAGAAGATCAGAGTGTGTGACTGTAAAACACACCATTCTCTGGAGGATTATAGAAATAGATACGGTATGAGCTCTTTGTCCTCCCCTCTACACCTGCAAACAGAAATCCTTCCTGTGAGGCCATCACCACAGTCCCCAGCCCAGAAAAGGGACATGTGTGTGTCACTGGAGCCAACACTGAGAAGCAGCCCACTTAACCAACTGTGGCTAACTAGCTTTCCCATGAGTTCCTTGTGTATTTGTCTTCCCACAATTGCTGCCTCTTCAAGGTCAAAGTTCTTTTACTTCTCTTGCCAGCTCTATTCAAAGTTATTGCTGCTTGCTGAGATGCTATCCATGGCCATGTCTAAGCAGTTTTTGAGTTACTTGTCTTGAGGGTCGTTTTCCTCTTTTGAATCTGCTTTTCGTCTGTGTAATTTCAGGAGCCAGTCACAGAAGCCTAGATAGGTAGGGAAAAGGGATGTCCCCTCCCCGCCACTAGCCATAGCATATTGCACATGCTTTTATTTTGAGTTTTGACTCATGAAACTTATAAAGAAAACTTGTGTTGCAAAAGACAGCATGAAAAATTGAACTTGCCCATGCAGCAAACGTGTGCTCCTGCACACATACATGTGTGTGCACACACAAGCATCGCATGTTAGAGAGGCAGTGGTACCCAAGTTTAAGGGTGTCTGGAGCTAAGCACGGAAATGATGTTTCTGGCTTATCCACTTATGCCTCAGACCTGTACTCTCGGGCACTGGCTCCAGTCCCAAGATTCTGTCTGAGAAACGACCAATACAAAGACATATGTTCATTCTTTTTGATTATAAAGGTGAGTAGGCAAATACACACGTTCCTGACGTTGTCTTGGAGCTGCTGCTCTCTGGTTCTGCCTGGTTGGTCATGGGTCATGTCCACCTTTGAACCTGGTTCTGAGAACATTGAAATGGATGGCCTTGGCTAGGTCTCGGCTGTAACTCTTGATACAAGGAAAGACAGGAGATGAGGGATGGAAGTTGCATATCCCCAAAGAAAAGAAAACCATTTTCACTGGAAAGGAGGAAAATGAGTTGCTGGAAATAAACCTTTTTTTTTTTTTCAAATGGTGTACTGTAGTTGCTGTATTGATATCTCAGTTCATGAAAGTGAAGTTTATAGGTTTTATTAGACAGACATGAGAGGTGAGAACTGTGTTTATTTCATCTTCATTCTTGCCACCAGCCACTTAATACACACAATGAAGAAGTCTGGTGCCCAGGAACAATGTCTGTTATTAAGTCTGTTTTAGAAACCAGGAGTGAATCTGCATAGATTGGGGTTAATTAATACTGGTATTTTTGTCACTAGCACCATACAGTCTGAAAAACCTTCAGGACCTCTATTTATGCTCTTCCGTTTCTCTGTAAGACCCAAACTTGTCCATTTTGTCAATGGGAAGTGTATTGCCACATACGTGGTTCAGGCATGTGTTTATATTTGGTGCAAGACTTTTATTGCTTTTTGTAATGAAAGTGACTAGCTGTCACTCATGTATATAGGAATCAAAGTTTACCTTCATGTTGAGGAGACTTCACTGGGAATAAAACTCTGACATTCTGTGCCAGATCCCTTTACATGACCATGAGTGGCGCAAGTAGGCTCTGGTCCAGCCCCAGCCTCTAGCCTGAACAGAGGGATTCTTGCCATAATCCTGGCATTCAAGAATCAGGGCCATGTAGATAAATGATTTGAGACTATCCTTGAGTGCATAGTGAGGTCGAAGCTGACCTGGGCTTTATAAAACTCTGCCTTGAAAAATCAAATGAAACAAACCAATAAAAACGTCAACCTCATAAATGAGTAAGCAGTACCTCATTTATAAAACAGAGTAAGAGAACCCTTTTCACAGTGCTTTGGAAGGTTCATTTAAGACATGTGGCCATCTTTACAACACTGGCTACTGGCTAATGATGTGGGAGTCCCCTCTGTGTGCTGTGCTTACTATTAATGAATAAAGAAATTGCTTTGGACCTGTGGCAGGGAAGAACAGAACTAAGAAGAGAACACTAGGCTGTATTCTGGGAGAAAGAAGGGCAAGTTAGAGAGAAGCCATGGGGTCACCAGAGGAGAAAGATGCCTGCAGGAGCCTGCCAGAACTTTGCCAGTAGGCCATGACCTCATGGTGATGCACAGATTAATAGAGATAGTTTAATTTAAGATGTAAGAGCTAGAAATATGCATAAGCTATTAGGCAAAGCAGTGTTTTAATTAATACAGTTTCTGTGTGATTATTTTGGTCTGGGCAGCTGGGAAATGAACAAACAGCCTCCACCTACAGATACAGGAACACATGAGCAACTGAAGGACACTGATAGACCCAAGTGGGCCCAGTCTCTCCTAATGAATTAGGCTGCTAATTTTACTCTTTTAACCTACAGAGCATTTGTAGCATCTTCAGGCTTCTGCCACTCACCATATTTGAGTCCAAATTTTAGAGTCTGCCTCTTCAGCTGCTTCTTCCCTCACCTGCTCTTTCCTGGTACTCAGGTGTCACCTTGGCGCTATCTGCTCTGTCTCTGGCAGCACCTGGAGCCTTCTGTTAGGAATATTCATAAGAGGAGCTTCTTCTCCCACACAAATAATTCCAATTAAACCAGATTAGACCAAATAAAAGATGCCCACGTTTAATAAATGCCACGCTCCCGGGTGGCTGGGAGAGCATGACAAAGAGAAGGGAGAGACAGAAGTGGGGGCGTAGCCATAGACCAAGCCTACAGAGCCTGTGGGAGTGGTCCTGACCCTCCCTGGGAGGGGTCAGCGCTTGGGGCGTTTCCCGGAGGTGGAGTCCTAACCAAGGCAACTCCCAGCAGTTGGGGCTGGGGTGCCTCTTCGAACCAAATATCCCAGGGGAGGGGGTTAAGATGGATGTCAGGGACTGGGATGACGCCTCCAGTCATCTGCTACCACTACAAGAGACACCACCCAGTGTGTCCGGCAGCGTCTCTTAACCCATCACATGGGAAGGGATGCCTCTCCTTTCTGATGTGGGACATTTCTTGCTGACAAGTCTCTCTCGGTCCACTTGGGTCTGCTCTGGATGGAACTGAAATTCTTATCATCAGGATACTAGCCCTTCTTTCTTCCATTCTTTGCTCTCCCTTCCCACATGCTACCCCTTTTCCTAGTCCCTTTCATATCCCCCTTGGTCTGCTCCTGCCTCCCTCCTCATGTGTCTCTCAGCTGGCTCCTGAAGCTGGCTTACTCCCTCTCCCTTCTCCCTTGCCTGCTGGAGACTGAGCTCCATGAGCTCCTAATCTCTTTCCCTCTGCAGACTCAGAGATTTCTTTAAAGTCCCACTGTCTTACTGCAAATGGCTTGGTTTGATGACCAGAGGTGGCTCGCTCCGTTTCCAAATCCTCGCACTTTGCAACAACTTCTGCCACTGCTCGAACAAATGATTCCAAGTCTCTTTTTTTTTTATATTTATTTATTTAATTAGGTGTACAGCATTTCTTCCATGTGTGCCCGCAAGCCAGAAGGGGTGCCAGTTCTCATTACAGATGGTTGTGAGCCACCATGTGGTTGCTGGGAATTGAACTCAGGACCTCTGGAAGAGCAGGCAGTGCTCTTAACCTCTGAGCCATCTCTCCAGCCCGATTCCAAGTCTCTTATCTCTAAACTTCCACTCTTCTCCACATTCAAAATCTCTTAACGATAAAACTTGGCTCTGCTGGGTCTTGTCCCTCCCTCTGATCACTTAAATTCAATTTTACAGAGATTCAAAAGTCTCTTGTGTATGGGTAATTAAAAATGGTCACATGGTGTTCTACTTTATTTTTTTAAGCTAGCACGCGACTCTGTGACAGGGAGAAGAAAGACAAAGCACAACAGCACAGGGCAATACACCACTTGCTTTGAAACAGCTAAACAGTAACGATCCCAGTGGGGATTACTGTTTCCTAGCTCACATTCCTTTGCTTGGTCTTGTTTAACTCTCTAAAGACTCCCTTCTCTATACTTTTGCTAAAGCATAAACTTTATCTCAAGATTTGTGAGGGCACTGTATAAACTTTATCTCAGAATTTGTTAGGTAAAAATCTATAAAATATACAACAAAAAGTTAGCTTAACTCTTGTAACAGAAGCGGCTGGTAGTTAAAAAATCTATAGCATACTCGTACATAACTTGAATTCTACTCTTGTTTAGAAAAACGTGTGGGTTTGTTGTGTGCTTGCATTTCTTTGTCTAAAAAGGCTGTGTGCCTTAGGGCTCAACTTGGAGTAAATAGCACGTTGCTAACTTGGCTGATGAAACCTATGAGGATGGAAGCAGTCGTGCAGGTGACAGCCATCTTTACTAAGGTTAAAGAAAGGACGTGCTGCTGGGTGTGGCGGTGCATACCTGTAATCCCAGCACTCCGGAGGCAGAGCTGGGTTCTCTGAGTGCGAGGCCAGCCTGGTCTACAGAGTGAGTTCCAGGAGAGCCAGGGTGGCATAGAGAAATCCTGTTGTGAAGAACAAAACAAAACAGGTGGAAAACAAAAACAAGGACTGGAGAGATGGCTCAGAGGTTAAGAGCACTGGCTGCTCTTCCAGAGGTCCTGAGTTCAATTCCCAGCAACCACATGGTGGTTCATAAACATCTATAATAAGATATGGTGCCCTCCTCTGACCTGCAGGGATAAATGCAGACAGAACACTGTATACATAATAAAATAATAAATAAATTAAAAAAGAAAAACAAAAACAAAAGAAAGAACGAACAAACGAAAGAAAGGAAGAAAGAAAGAAAGGAAGGAAGGAAGAAAGAAAGAAAGAAAGAAAGAAAGAAAGAAAGAAAAAATGCCGTGTACTTCATTGCCATCTTGGTTAAGTTGACCACATGGTACAAAGCACTAACAAAGCACCCATAAAACTTCTTAGTTCTACCAATCCTGCTTATTATTGTCTCCTTCTTTAGATTAAGGAGGCAACAGTAGACCTTTAAGATATTTTGGATAAGGACGGATTTTTGTATGATGACTTTTGTCTTGAGAGTTAAAAAAAAATGACAGATGAAGACAAAACCTTGAACAAGGTTTATGGAAAATAGGACTTGAAAATCACGTATGTTTAATGATTAAGGTTTAATATAAATCCATAAGGTATAAAGGTTCATTTGGCTTAATTAAAACCGACTTAGAGATTCATGTTAAAAAATTATCTTTTCTGTGTTCAACACTAGGCTCATACTTTTATTCTTTTAGATAAGAAACAATATATGTTTGCTAAACAAAGTTTTTGAATTCCAAGGATTTGTTTTGGCTAGCAAAGACTGACTTAAAGATAACTTCTAGCCTCTTTGTCTTGGCTATCTTTGGTAAGCTTTAGCTATTTGAGTTAAACTAAGCCATAGCAAAAACAAAATAAAATAAATAAAAAATTATAATAATCTGAAAAGGTACACTATGAAAGAATCAAGAAAAAAAAAAAGGTCCCAATCTTTCCCTGAACTGGATTTATGATTTTAAGTTTTGTCTTGATGCTAAAGGATCTTCAGTTAAATCTTTTTCGGTTCAAAATTTTAAGACTCAAATTTAGGGATTAAAACAGTAAAATCCTAATCTTAGAAAAGCTACTAACTAGTTGCAAACTGTTAAAAATAAGTAAGACAAACAAGTTCATGATAAGATTATAAATGACCCCATTCTTTAATATCTCAGAACTAAGTTTGTAGTCCCGCTAAGTAAAATTGTAATTCATTTACAGGAACAAGCTCTGAGGTCTTCAGGATTTGTCTTAAAAGATAAGCCTGAAGCAAGGAACTAAAAATAAGTGAAGCTTGTTTAAAATTAGGTGTGCTTAATAGATTAAATGGCCCTTAAGCCCCACAGAGAGATCTATTGGATACGGCATCTTAAAGTGTTGAATGAAAAAGGGATCCTGTGATAGACAAAAAAAAAAAAAAAAAAAAAAAAAAAAAAAAAAAAATCAGCTTCTGCTAGTCATAGCTTGAGGCTATTTCCAAAGAAGATGGTCTGCGATGGACTCCATCTGGAGCTTGCTTCAAGTATGACAGCACTGGACAAAGAACCACCAGGGCCCTCCCTGTCCTGACTCTGGACACTGTCAGGTTGACTACTTTTCCCAAGCTCCTCCTCTACAAGAAAATCTCTTAGATCTTCTGGGTCCGGCTGCCGAAGGCTGATGCTGTCCTGTGTGACAGGGGCAGACTTGATGACATCTGCCCCCCGAGAAAGTCATAGAGATCAGCGTAGGATTCCAGGCTGACTCTCCAGGTAGTGAGGAAGTCTACATCATTTAATCGATACATAGGTCACTTGGTTGATACTTTCTGCTCAGATTCATCCTTTTCAGATGTCTGATGGTGTTGGTGGTGGGCCATAGCTCTATCCATTTAGCAGCAGCAAGATGACCTCAGCTAGCTTCTCCAGGCAAAGCTGCAGCTGCCTATCACTCCATTTCATATGCAAAAATCAGGCCTTATTTTCCTCAGAGCTACGAGGTCTCCTACCGAGAAAGGCAAATGCTGACAGGCTGCATACTGAAAAAGATGAATTCACAAAACAGGTTTCAATGTAAAAATAAACTCAGGCTACCATGCTGTTGTTACTTACAAAATTTGCTTTTCACGCTTCCTTTGTTTTAAAGAACTTACTTGGCAATGGCTGCTCACAGGAATCAAGCACTTTTGGCAAAAGATTGAATGTTTCCAAATAAAAGAAAAAAAAAAGTAAAAGTGATCAATGCAAATGATGAGGCTGTTGGACACAGTGGACAAGATCTGCACACAGACGAGAAAAGTCTTAACTCTGTGGGAGATCCGGCAGGGAAGGGGTAAAACAGTAGGAAGGAAACAGAGCCACAGTGAATGCTGAGCATCTCCAGCTCCCCAAGAGGGTGACACAGGCAAGAGAGCATTTATGAAGATCCAGTGATAAAACTGCAGCTCATGAGACCCATAAAAACATTGAATGCGATGACTCTTAACTCTAAAAAGATAAAAAATACAGATAACGTTCTAGTTTGCGTTTTTGTCTACGTATCCATTCTATCTTTTTAAAAAGAGGGAAATCCTGAATACTGTGGCCATACTTTTCTGAGGGCATAATGGTGTGGTCTTACTCCTGGCAACTTGAAATTTGTGAGCCCGCTGAGAACCCCTCAAGCCTCCTTATTCAATTACCTGTTTTCACCCTTTCTAATTTACTAGCGCATCCCCTATCTTTCTGTCTGCCTGCAGAACATCTGAGTGGAAATGTCCAGGGGGCAGTTGGAGATATGGTCCAGATGTCAGAGGAGGTGCCAAGGTGACGATAATGATGTGGGAAGTAAGCTTTTAAAGGCTATTCATTCTGCAAACAGTCATTTAGCTCGGAGCTGATTAACCAATACAATTCACTCCAGTATTTATTAGGAGCCAACTATGTGCCAAGAACTAAATCAGTAGGAGAAGAGGATTAAAACAATTCTCTAATTGCTCTGTTCTTTGTATCCACGGAATGCTTGCCATATGCATAGCCCTCTAACTTGGAATTTTGCTATTTTTTTTTTCAGTTTTTATTAACTATATATTGAACTGAAATATAATCACATCGGTTTCTCCTTTCCTTTTCCTCCCTTCTACCTTTTGTCTGTACTCCTCATTTACTCTCAAATTCATGGTTTCTTTTTCTTTAATTATTGCAGTGGCATTTCATTTGCATATTAATAAATAAAGCTTTCCTGAAGATCAGAAAAGTAAAACAGCCACACTGGCCAGCCTTACAGACCAAGCAACAGTGACACACACAATTAATCCCAGTAGCCACAATGATACACACCTTTAATCCCCCATACTATCTTGCTATAGAAACCAGGAGATAGTGGTGCATGTCTTTAATCCCAGAACTAGAGAATGATATGGGATGTCTTTCTGTATAAGTCTTGCTCTTATTGGCTAATGAATAAAGCTGTTTTGGCCAAAGGCTTAGCAGAGTAAAGCCAGGTAGGAGATAGAGATTGAGTAGGCAGAGTCAAGGAGATGCCACACAGCTGCCAAAGCTGAAGGATGCGCTGGAAACTTACCTGTACACCACAGTCTTGTGACTAGACACAGATGACTAGAAATGGGTTAGTTTAAGATGTAAGAGCTACCTAGAAATACACCTGAGATATTGGCCAAACAGTGCTATAATTAATAAAGTTTCTGTGCGACTATTCAGGTATGGGTGGCCAGTACAACTGACATCTAATGTGGGGACACCAACCCATGAGCCTGAGATTAAGAGTCTTGTTGCATAATGGCACCAACATGGGCCAAGTACCCTAAGAGAGATATACATGGATCTAATCTACATGGGAAGTAGAAAAAATCAAGATCTCCATTTTTTAATTTTTTAAAAATTTAATTCATTTATTTATTTATTTGCCTGCTTGTTTTTTGAGACAGGGTTTCTCTGTATGGCCCTGGCTGCCCTGGAACTCACTCTGTAGACCAGACTGGCTTTCCACTCACAGAGATCTGCCTGCCTCTGGGATCGAAGGCGTGTGCCTCCAGCACCCGGCTTGACTATATTTTTAATTCGATTTAGTTATCCAGCATGTGTTTACACATCTATCTAATAACTGATTTTGATAGCATTGTTTTTCCAAAGAGACAGAAACAGACATTCAGGTACTTCTATCGTCAGTGGAGTGCTGGAGAATCCAGCACGTGTTAGAAGTCTGTGGAAATGCTTGTCACAGGGCTGCTTGCTATTCACAGGTGATGATAAAGACTCCCCCATCATCATGGTTTTCAGAGCTGGCATGGCCCTGTCCCACACACAGTTTCATTTTATCCTCACAGTAGCCCTGTGAAGTAAGACATCACCACCATCTCTGTCACTGAGGACGCAGAGACCAGGAGCACTTCAGTGGTATGCCCAAAGTCACTAGGCAAGCCCTGACCTTGACGAAGCCTCTGGGTACAAACTAGGCGCCTTTTGCATCGTCTTATTTCTCGCACTCCTCAAGTTTGCTTTCCTCTGACATTTTGGTCAGCAGCTACCAACTTGAAAAATCACTGTGACACTCCCCTGACACACCTTGCCTGAAGAGATTGATGGATGCAGTCCACGGGAGAATTTCTGTTTTTGTTGTAGAAGTAAAGAGTTCTCAACATGCCCCTTGAGTCGTACATCTGGACCACAGTCCTAAGCCTTTGAAAAGCTCAGTAGACCTTTGTATTCAAGTTTCTGCTTGTTTTCTGTCCAGTCAACCTTCTCTCCCACCATGTGTGTCTCAGGGGTTTTGCAGTGGGTGGAACCGTACTGAACGAGGAGAAGCTCAGGTGTGTGCCTCCCATTTGTCCAGGCTGGTGTCTGCAGAGCAGAGCATCATTGCCATCTGCTCGCCGAGCACCCCGTCTCTCTCTGCAGCATCTGCTACCCCATCTCTCTCTGCAGCATCTGCTGAGCACTCTCAGCTCCCATCTGGCCTCTGGAATCTGATTCCTGTGGCATCTGGTGCCCTTGTTTCCACCCAATGTCACCTAGGTCTGCCACTGGTTTTTGGTGCTGTTTTTCTTTCCAGAAGGGACAAAGGTCTCATGAGCCGGAGGTGCTGGTGAGAGGCTATGAACCTGTGGTGGGATTGCCATGAGTACCCTGTCAGAATTCTTCTTGCTAGCCACACAAAGCAGGGGCGTTTCCAGACAAAGGCTTGTGTTCTTCTGGAGCAGCACTGGGAAGGGTGTTGTTTTATCTCCTATTTATACACACATACATAACATGCTTACACACATACACACAATAGATATAGATACACATACATAACATACTTACATACATATACACACATACATACACATATACACACATACACACCATATGTACATACATACATAAACATACATACACACATAAACACATAAATACATAAATACATAAATACACAAGTACACACACATACGATTTATACATATATATCTGAACCTGAACTTCACTGAGGTAAGCAGTCTGCAGGTTTCCTTCTGGGAACACCTTTGGCTATCTTGTCTTCCCCAAGATTATTCTGGTCCATTCTCCAGTCAAACAATTATTGTGTTTTCTTTCTTTCTTTCTTTCTTTCTTTCTTTCTTTCTTTCTTTCTTTCTTTCTTTCTTTCTTTCCTTCCTTCCTTCCTTCCTTCCTTCCTTCCTTCCTTCCTTCTTTTTTCAGAATTCCATCCAGGGGATCTAATTTAATTGCTACTTAATTTATTTGCATTTGCTACTTAATTTATTTGATAATTCATTAACAATTTTCTTTAAATTTCATACTCCTTTCTTACCCTTCTTTTGTACTTACAGTAAGACGACTATCTTGATTTATGTAAATGTTGCTTCCATACATTCTTAAATGTAGATTAATTTGGACACATTTAAGAGAATCAACATTATTCACCTAGCAATGCATGCTAACAATACTTATATATACATATTAATTTCAGTTGCTCGTATGAGAACATTACTCCTCTTCTTTGATCATCCTATTCTTGTTGTAATAGATGCCAGCAAGGGACTGGTATAAAGTTTTCATTTTTATGGAGACTCTGAAACACCTCCCTTTTTTTCTTACTTGAATAATTTATTCATTTTAAATGACTCAGAGTACATCATATTAGCCAGACAGTGGTGCAAAAACAAACATTATTGCAGCTCGAAGTATCTTCTAGATTTGACTTCAGTGAGGTCAGGATCCCACTGACCACTTGCGAGTGAAGTCACATGGTCCATGTCAGCTCTCACTTCAGGGGGTCAGAGGACAAGGCCAGGGTGCCTGTGGTTGAGATGAGAGGCCCTCTCTGTAACACTGCCCACAGAATACTACAAATCAGTTCCTGTCAGAGCCTCTGCTGTTGCGGGTAAAGAAGACAGCTAGTTTGGTTTATGTGAAACAAAATATTCCGGGAAACAGCAAGGGAATCAGAAAAGGCAAGTGTAGATAAAACGCCCCCACTACACTCAGTCTGCATACACATGAAGCCTAGACTTGAAAATTGTGCATCTGGGTAAGTATGCTCTTTCTGCAGCTGTGAAACTAAATAGGAGCATGAGGTTCTCTCTCTCTCTCTCTCTCTCTCTCTCTCTCTCTTTCTCTCTCTCTCTCTCTCTCTCTCTCCCTTTCTTTCATCAGCTTGTTTTGTGTGTGTGTGTGTGCCACATATAGGTCCCAGGGACTAAACTCAGGTCATTGGGTGTGGCTGCAAATGGCCTCACCAGCTGAACCATCTTGCTGGCCTGAATGTGAGAGTTTTGAGCTAATGGATTGAGTTTCCCGGCTGCCAGCGCCAATGGGGTCTCCAGGGGCCTTTCCCTTATTCCTGAGGTGAACTGTCAGCACAGCGGTCACCAGAGAGCTACAGGGATCACTGCTGTAAAAATTCATGTACAAGGGTTAGAGCGAAACCAGGCTCCACTCACCAGACTTCATTTCCCAGGACACACTACCTGTAACTCCAACTCCAGGACCTCAGGTATCCTCTCATGGTCTCTCCCCCGAAGCTAAGGAGCTGGTCTTGGCAAGAGGATCTTGATAAAAGGGGGATGATGTTGAAAAGAGAGAAAAGAGAGCCTAGGATGTCCACAGTGTACAGTCAGTCTAGCCTGGACACCTGT
This sequence comes from Alexandromys fortis, assembly GCF_014885135.2. NCBI lineage: Eukaryota > Metazoa > Chordata > Mammalia > Rodentia > Cricetidae > Alexandromys > Alexandromys fortis. The sequence continues at coordinate 5,028,265 of NW_026067939.1, forward strand.
CCTTGGAAGGACAGTCACTTCTTCCAAGTTCCTTCTCTTTGCTCCTGGGGACACTCCTCCACCACTGACCTTCTGTGCTCTCTCCCTAAGGCTTGCAAAGATCAACTGAGTTTTCCTTCCCTCCCAGGAGGTTTTATATTGTTATCGCCGGAAATTTGGATGCAGAGGCCTTCGTCTATGTTAATTTGATTTGCATAAAACTCAATCACTTGACATTTCTGAGCCATTCTCCGGGAGAAAACTATGCTCTCCTCCTGGAAGTACACAGTGGTTCCTGTAATAAGTTCCCAAATTTCTTGAGAAATTCAATTGTAAGGCCATCTGGTTCGGGGGTTTATGTCCTTGTCAGGAAATAATCGTATTATCTACACATCAGCAGTGTGTCCTCTTGAACTGAGTCATTACAATTTCTGAAAATATTTTGATTTGACCCTTTATTTTCTATTAAAGGGCTAGATGTAAATGCCTCTAAGGACATAGAGAGAAAGAGGTTGAATGTAGTATCTCTCAGGTTTAGCTACTTAAACAGAGCTGAAGTGGACCTCTTTGGCTTGCTTGTGTCTCTGTCCTCACCCGTAATCCTGAAGAAATTTTTGTTATTGATAAACAGAACAGAAAAGCCTTCTTATAAATGGCAATACCGGGTAAAACAGTAATTTCTTTGTTAATTTATAGATGGGAATACTGATGGGGCAGGCCTGGAAGTAGTGGCGCACACCTTTAATCCCAGCACTTGGGAGGCAGAGACAGGCTGATCTCTGTGAGTTCGAGGCCAGCCTGGTCTACAAGAACTAGTTCCAGGACAGGCTCCGTGGCTGCAGAATTACTTTGTATTAAACAAACAAACAAACAAAAAAGTCAAGCCCAGTACGTGATGTTGAAGACTAGCCTCATGTCTCCACTAGCTTTCCAAGGTGGACCTGAAATTTTGTAAACATCCAGACATAGAAAGCTTTAGGTAGTTCTTTTCCTGGTGTTTACTCTTATTGACAAGCGCGCATGCGCAGACACATAGGCACGTCCCTTCTTTCAGACGCATCTATAAAGGAAAGGAAGCATCCAAAAGTCCAATCACCCGAGTGGCACTGATAAGTGTCTCTTCCTGATTCCACAAGGGTCTTTATTTATCTACGCTGCATGTGCGCTGGGAGGAGAATGTAATGGATTCCCGGCATGCATTGGTATCGCCCAATAAGACAACGGTCTCAAAAGTCAGGGTATTGGTTCAGGAGAGACCTCCCTCCTTCAAAGGGGGATAAAAACTGGAAATTACTCTTCTCTGTGTCACAGATCACTGGGCTTCCTTCACGCCTTCTGTTGTACACAACTCCAGAGTCGGGGCTCTGGCGGTAACGGCCTGAGGTTGCTTCTGTTAGGTGCTGTGTCATCGCAACGTGAAGGTATTAGAAGAAATGAAAGGGATGCTTTTCTGTATTGGGAGGTGGGAGGAAAACGAGAGCAAAGAGGAGTATCAGTGGAGCACAACCATGTGTTCCAGGCCCGTCCCTTGCTGATTTTCCCAAATGGACAGGCAGTGTTCGGAGGGGAGGACCAGCACCGAGCAGGGGCTGCGGTCTGTGTTCTGTCAAGCGTATCTAGAGGTGTGTCCTTGGCCGAGGCTGTGAGCCAAGACTCTGCACCTGGCTGAGACCTCGCCACTGCGATAGCAAATCTTCAACTTTATGTGGTTCTGACAAACAGAACAAAAGAAATGGAGGGTTTTGTTCTTGTTGTGGGCAGGCGGGCAAGCGTGTGTGTTTGTGCGTATTTATAATACGAGTACAATTTTGTGTCATTTTATCAGACACCATGCACTGTTGCCCCCGCCCGCCTTGTGCATCTAGATCTTAAGGAACAGGCTCTGTTGCCTGCCAGCAACTCCCAAGACTCCACTTGCTGTGACTCCCCAGTGCGAGGATTACAAGTGTGCCACCAGGGCATGAAGGGCCAAACCAAGTCCTCGTGTTTGCAGGGCAAACGTCCTATGATGTGAGCAGTCTCCCAGCCCTTATTTTTTAAAACAAATACCCTTGGCAAAAGGAGAGTGTAATGACATTGCTCCTGGCTAAATGTCTCATGCCCTGTGATCCATGAAACAGCTTGGACGGCTGACCACTGATGTTGAATTCTAGAATCAGCAAGCAACCCAATCCTTATTAGTGATCATTACAGTTATTTACTTACAATAAGAAGTATCACGGAAGAGGTGTGGACCAGCGAGTCATTTGAGGTATGTAGAGTATAGTCCGGAACCCATACCTTCTACTCAGTTTGTCTCGAGGAGTCCCCAGCCTTGGAAAGGCTCCTCTCCACCCCAGCAGGCTGTGTTAACAGCTCACCATCAAGGGAATGAAGACAAGTGACCACTTAGAACGTCCCAGCTATTTAGAGCATCACCACTCTAAGTCACTAAAAGGCTTACACTTGGAAATCAACTGCAGCTTCTCTTCGGTTTTTTTTTTTTTTTCCCTGTTGTGGGATGGCTCAACACTCAGGCCAGCAGCTGCTGCTCTCCAAATGCCTGGACCCAGGAGTCTTTCAGAGCTGGGCTCCATGCCCAAAATGTACACGCGAGAGAAATGAAAACACACGCCGAATGAAGCTGGGCAGGAAACAGTCTTGTTTGGAATTAATGAGCCTCAGCAAACCCTCACCTGACAGAGAAGCATCATGTTTACCAAGTCTGGAGTTTGATTCCATTTGAGAATATAATTCTGATTATATCTTATCGAGAAGGCTTTCAGATAGTTTTCATGTTTATGATAATGCTGAGTCTACTGGGAAAATTCCTTTTTTTCTTATTTTTTTATCAATTAAAAATATTAACCCTCCTCATCTTGAGTTGGATATAAGATTTAATGTGAACACTCTTTTTGTGAAGAGTGGTACTGTATTAGTGGGTTTTCCGGTGTCTAGATACGTGATCTCAGTGAGCCACTCCACCACTCGGGACTTTTGTTGCTCCACCTAGAAAATGGGCACAGGTTTAGCACACGTCTATGAAGCCATCATCTCAAGAGATAGAGCCATAGTCTATCTCCACCTTCCTTTGGTGAAACCCCTCAAATCTCAGGAATACCTTGTTACTTTTCCAGAGACTCAGGTACCCCCTTGATTACTAGAATTTAAGCGGATTCCTTCTCCTCCAGGTGGAATCCATGTTTGGAATCTGTTCAGACACTAGACCTCCCAGGTGGGTGGGCATTTTTGCTGCCCATTGTCGGCTCCCTGTGTGACTTCAGTTTCCTGAGGAACCCGGTACATGTCAGAGTGTTGATGACTCATGATGGCTTCAGTGCTTTTTATGCCTCTCTCTCTATATATATACATAAGAGTGCCACAACACACATGTGGAGGCCCAAGGATAGACAACTCAACGGAATTAATTCTCTTCTTCTAGCACGTGGGTTCCAGGAACTAAAAACAAGCCATCAGGATTGGTGGCAGGTACTTTTATCCACTGAGCCGTATCATCCATCCTGCTTTCTTTCATTTATTTTTTATTTATGTTTATGCATTTGTGTGTGGTTGTGTGCTTGCATGTGTGCATGTGTGTGTGTGTGCTGTGTGTGTGTGGAGGTACCACAGAAGCCATGTAAAGGAATCAGATCCTTTGGAGCTAAAGCTACAATCCGCTGTGAGCTACTGAATGTGGTGCTGGGAACTCTGGTCCTTGGAAGGAACAGCTCTTACTTCTATCCACTGAGCAATCTCTCCTGCCCCCCTTTGGTGCTTTCTAATTTCATCGTATCTAAGTGCAATCTCCATCTTTTATAGTTCCTAAGGACCACCAATGGAGGTTCTCTGGTTCTTTGAATGTTTACTTGAGGAAGGCCTCCTCCCTCAGACATGAGTCTGTATGGGCGCCCCCTCACTCTGCATCTCTGGAGCCCAAGGCAGTTGTCTGATACATAGTAGCTGTTACCAGCATACATTTATTTGAATCAAAAAGTGAGCATGTCCTCTGTGGGGAGCCCACCTTATGTCTTATTACCAGGTCCCTGATGGCAACTTCAGGCTGGTGTTCTGGAGCGGTGCATATGGATTCCCCCGGGCTTCCTAAGACAGCCACCAGCTCCCCATTCCCGCTCTTTTAAGCACACCTGGCTGGCCTGAAACTCACTATGTAGGCCAGGCTGGCCTTGAACTTCCAGACGCCTACTTCCACCTTCTGGATGCCACTATTAAAGATGTGGCCAGCTAGCTCCCTCTTACTCTCCATTCTTTTGTCTTATGTTGGGTGCTGGGGACCAAGACCCCGAATTTCCTGTAAACAACTTGTTATGCTTGCAGCTGCTCTGAGTAAAACAACTTGTTTTTCATGTGTTTGCAGCTGCTCTGAGCACGAGACCCTCAGGAGTTCCTGATGGCAGGGGAGTGGTTTCTGGTGGGTTTGGTTGGGATGTGGCTACCAGTTAAGGATCCATATATAAGCGACTCTGATACACAATAAAGTAGGCATTCTTGTTTCAAGAATTCATGTCTCTGTGTGTCTTTGTGTGTTTAAATCTCCAGGCTCTTGCCCAGCTCTCAAATAGGTCTGTAGTGCAGGCTCCACACTGTGAGTGTAGTACCATAGTACACATAGTAGTACGGATGGTACAGTCTTATTTAATTTTTAATGTTCCAGTATGTACACTACCTGGTTTGATGTATCCCTAGTTTTCTTCTTTGTCTCTTCTACTAGAATACAAACATCCTGAGGACAAGCCCCTTGTCCATATTCCAGGTTAAATTCTTATATACGGGACAGTGCCAGTATACTGAGGGCGCCCATCAAATGTTCTTCAGTGGACTGAATGAAGCATGATGTCTTGCATGTGGCTTGTTCAAATGACGTAGGCTTATTATCCCAGGCTGTTGCATGTTATCTCAGGTAATAGTTTTCTCCTTGTTCCTAAAAGGGTATTACATCATATGTTTATGATTTCCAGGCAGAGCAGTGGCTGTGTTCTTGGAGGACAGTTCTCCAAAGCAGATAATCTTGACCTTACTTGATTCATTCTCTTTGCCTTTGTGTTTAAATTTTCAGAGTGAGACTGCAGAGAGTCTGAGCCTTAAACAGAATGTCCCAATTCTTCAGGGCCACCATGCTTTGTTGATTGGGCAGGAAGGCATGTGTGGTACGCAAGCCTCTCCAGTGGCCAAGCACCATCTGCTCTAATTCAGTCTCATGTTTTGCAAAACACTCGAGGCTGCTCATAGCCCGGAGCTCAGTACCCTGGTACCTTCTCCACCTGCTGTTGCTGCTGCCTGTGCACTGGCTGCTTTTCCCATTTGTGTGTGCCTTGGGGTGTATGTTTTTGTTGTTCTACAGAACCTCTGAGCTTTTTCTTATTGTAAATGGTGAGGAGAGATGCTGGATTAACACATATCCCTTCCTGTTTTGCCATATGAAGAAACATCCCACGTTCTTGGGTTAAGAAAGAACACTTCCATACTGCCAAATATTACCCTACTTAATTAAGCCTTTCAATTCCTTTAGATATATTTATTTTATTTTCCGTGTATTTTGCCTGTGCATATGGATGCATACCATGTGAATGCCTGATGCCCTTTAGGTCAGAAGTGGAGTTGTGGATGGTTATGAGTCATTATGTGGATGCTGGGAACTGTACCCGGCTCCTCTGCAAGAGCAACAAGTGCTCTGTGCTACTGAGCCATCTCTGCAGCCTCTTGGTTATGTCTTCAGGGAAACTAAAAGCAGAGTTCATGTTTCTCTTATGTATGTTGTTTAGCAGACACAAAGGAAATCAAACTTAACCCAAAGGTGCCATAGTGGTTGGCACACACTGCTCTCCAGATGGTTAAACGTTAGAAATACCAGGGAAAGAAGAGAGAGGTTAGACTTTGGAGTGGGAAGTGTGCCTTTCAGTGTTTGTTGCTGCTGAGTCTATGTCAAAGAGTCAGAAGTCACCTCACTCTACTGGCCTTTACTACTGGCTGTTGTATAGCAGCTTCGTCTGATGTTAAAATCTTCCATCTTGGAGGGAAACACCTTCTCCTCCTCCTCTTCCTCCTCCTCCTCCTCGTTTTCCTTCTTCCTCCTCTTCTTCTTCCTCCTCCTCTTTTTTCTCCCACATTGCTGCTACTTTCTTTTTTAAAAAATTGATTTGTTTTATATCCCAGCTGCAGTTTCCCCTTCCTCTTCTCCTCTAAACCCCCATTCCTTTTGTTCCCCCCCCCCCAATCCACTCCACCTCCATTTGTGTTCAAGATGAGGCAGGTCTCCCATGAATATTAACAAAACAGGGTATATCATGGTGCAGTAAGATTCAATACCTCCCTTTGTATTAAAGCTGTCCAAGGCCACCAAGTATGATGAGTAGGGTCTCAAAAGACAGCAAAAGAGGCAGAAACAGATAGCCTCTGTTCCCACAGTTAGAAGTCCCACAAGAGTACCAAGCCACACAATTGTGACATATATGCAGAGGGCCTAGGCCAGCCCCATGAATGCTGGTTGTCTGTTCAGTCTCTGTGAACCCCTATAAGCCCAGGTTAGTTAAATCTGTGGGTTTTCTTGTGTTGTCCTTGACCCCTCTGACTCCTAGAATCCTTTCTCCCCTCTGCTTCAGTATTCTTTGAGCTCCACCTATTGTTTGGCTCGGGGCCTGTGCATCTGTTTCCATCAGTTGCCCCTCTGATGATAATTGTGGTAGTCACCAGTCTATGAGGATAGCAGAATATCATTAGGCATCATTACATTGACATTTTTTTCCCTCCAGTTGTGTTTGGTTCTATCTTAGGTCACTGGTGATCCAGATGGTGTTAGTAAAGCCAGCCCAAAACCTGGCAGGGGTTTTGGGCTAGACCAATCATTGGTAGGCCACTCCCTCAATATCTAGGCCCCCACATTCAGTAGATACCCAGTAGTCTCTTTCAGTACTCTCCCCCTTTATCCATTGCCAACTTAATAGCTCATGTTCTCATTCCCACTTGCCCACAGTTCACTAATGAAAGCTCTTCAATTTCCCCTTCCTTGAATCGAGGGAAACTTCTTAAGATACAGGATGTAACAGTGATGTCAAACAGCCAGGTATTTTAGGACAGGATGTTTACAAGGAGGTGAAACAATTGGATATTCTACATGAGGATAAAACACTCCATCTCGCAGGGAAACTCCTTAAGACAGTAAATAAACAATTCAAAAATAGCTCCAGGAAGTCCCTGAAACTGACTAAATTCACTAGGCCTCTCCCTCCCCTAAGACTATATTAACAGAAAAGCCTCCTGAGAGTCACTCTCAAACAGGCTGAGTTGGAAAGAAGACTGGACAATCCTTGCAGACTAGAATAGATAGAGTTCAGCTGAAGTGCTTAGAATAAACAAGGACCAGCAAGAGCAGCTCACAAGAGGCTCAGCTGAAGAGAGTACCAACAAAGGACACCATCTAACTGTTGATCCACCTGCAGGCTGTGCAGTGTGTGCCCCAGGTTTCCAGATATTGTCACTGTTGCCTGTGCTTGTGGGTGGGGGGCTTTTGGTGATGTAGCTGTGTTTGACTCTTTTCTGCTCCTGTCAGTAACCTCTAGCCCATGCTCCAGTAAAATGTGTTTGTTCACCAAACTGAACTTCACCAATGGTATCCATACTTTTGTCCAGCATCAGTTCCCTATCTGGAGTGAGCATATATTTTTTTCATGTCTCTCTGGTAATAGTGTCACATCGCACTGACTTTCTAGGGTTAAAATTACATTTTGTAGAAAAGCATTCCATTTGTACAGTGCAGCTGATTTTTCATTAATGTTTGACATTGTTAAAATGGGTTATTTTTTAATGATAAGATGAGCATTAAAATAATGTCTCAATTATACGGCGTAGATTGGATAAAACTTGGTAACACCTTTAAAAAACTCCCTCTGAAAAACTGTTTACTTGCCAGAGCATACGCACAGTTTTCCAGCCGTGGATATGCTGTCTTATATGACTCTATTGCTAGCCTTCCCCTTCACATTCTGCTACAGCTAATTTAGCAAAATTGCATTTAAATCAGTCCTCAATGAGAGGACCTGGAGCTCCCATGCTTGCTTTTAATAGACACATTAGTCTTCCTACATGGGAAGATTTCATAAATGGCTCCTCATTTTCTTCTGGGAAGATGGCTATTATCCATCACCCAGTGCATTTCTGGTCTATCCTTAGGGAATTTACGGGGCTTGCCATTGCTTTGGATCTCGGGTTGGTGTTCAAAATTGATTAACCTCTGTGTATGTTTTAACACGGGTCCTGCAATGCTTGTATTTGCTGTGTTCATTTGGGTCAACCGAGTATTACATTACTTAGTTCCTTGAAGGTTGCTTGCACCTCAGCGCTAGAAGGCAGAGGCGGAAGAGAGGAAGCAGAGGCAAGAATGAGGTGACGTCATCCGTAGGAGTGTTCAGGCGTTGGCACTGGGCCATCAGGGTTGAGTCAGTATTATCTGACCAAGTGCAAAGCTAATATCCTGATTGTGTTAACTGTTCACCCAGAAAGTCTCTGGATTGCTAGTTAAAATGTAAGAAAATAAGGTCAAGCACAACTCTGCTATTGAGTGGTAACCATTAGCATTTAGAGTACACACCTTAGACCCTTTTATCCTTATTTCTCTTAAAAAGCCAAAGGGGAATGAGTCCTCTTAAAGACTGGTGGGAGAAAGGCCTAAGCTTTCATGGCTTCCCTCTTGCTTTAAGCACGTCCTCCTCTGAGCATTAGCTGAAGGAAAGGTATTGTTTCTACCCTGTGGCATCTGCTTCTGTAGGTACTGATACCAGCCCAGCAGCTGGTCTGAAGGAGCTGGCTCCTAGTTTCAAGCAAACCAAATTCTTCTCTCATACAGCTCAATTCTTTGTACACTACTCTAGTCTGCAAGGGAGGGCAGACACTTCCCTTAGTGGCTTGGCCCCTTTCTACCAATGAGGAGTGAACAAATTTCCTTTGAAATCTTATCTTGGTATAAATCTTTGCTGCCTGTGACCCTGGCTTCAGTTTCTAACTAACGAAGTGGTGTTGGATTCTAAAAATATATTTGTGATTAATTACTTAGTGGATAATCATTCATTGTGCCACCTAAAAATAGAGGTTACTGAGAGAGGAAGGTAGGCCAAAAGCTGGGTCACCAGCTCTCGGCTGACTGGTCAGAGCTGAACAGCTGACTCTGGCTGCCCAAGCCTCAGAAGAGAGTTAAGCCAGGCAAATGCTGTTCCTGCAGAGACTTTTGTTCCATCAAAGCCAACACGTGATGGCGGTCTCAGTCAGAGCTGCTAAGATGGGGCGGAGATGTAAAATTTTTCATTCGTGTATATTAATTATCAATAAGAATGAGCTTCCTTATGACGTTCTCAGAGAGGTGTCTGATGTCGTTTGAACATCTTACCCTCCATTGCTTTCCTTTCCTCTCCTGCTGAGATCCCTTTTCTCTTCCCAACAACTTCCCTCTTCCTCTTCTTTCCTTCCCCTCCTCCCTCCAAAGGATTTTGCTAGGATCCTTTACAAGAGTGTGAGAGAAAGATTAGTTATAGGAGGGAGGACATTTCACCAGTAGCTATGCTACTTAAAATGTCTCCTTCCCCAGCAAGTCATTCCCAGAGAAAGGTTGGGCCTTCTGGCTCTCTACAACCGAGAATTAACAGGCCCACCTTGGGCAGGTCAGCACTCAATCTGTGAGTTCAAGGTCACAGCCCACCCGTGGCAGGAAGGAAGTGATCCAAAGCACTCTGCCCCACCCCTGGACTTCACATTCTTTCCACCTTCTCTTCTAGAATGTTCTCTGAGTTTTAGGGAGGGAAACTGGGATGTTTAACCTAATGACTCAGGCAAACTATTAAGTTGGTGAAACTAGGTTGGGGGTGATAAGATTTATAGTTCCTAACCGTCTAGTTGCTATTTGTTGGTAACTGGAAAGACCTGATGTTTGTAGCCTACAAACAAGCTAGCGATGAACCTGCTATATAAATCCACAGTTACTGGCTAAGGACACGTGGCCCCTTGAAGAGAAACAAGCAGCTTTTACCTTAAGGCCTAGCAAGATGCATGAGATTTACATTTGTAAATCATTTTTTCCTTGTGTGTCAAGGCCCTTTGAGTGACATGGGGGAAGCCCAGGGGATGACACCCGCAAAAATGAGACATTTCTTCTGGCTTCCATTTGATGAATCTCTCTTAAATACGAGGCGTTGACTTCTTTCTCTGTGTCCTTCACAGACATGTTCCTTCAGCAAAAATTATTTTTGCTCAATGCTGTTGTGAGCTGCCTTTGATAACGACACCCAGAATCCTTGTTATGGATTTTTCCATAAAGATGTGTAATTTTTCCATTAAAAATATTGCTAAAGTGCAGTATGCTTTTTTTTTTTTTTTAAAAAAAAGCAGCCACCAGAAGGGACAGCTTGCCCCAAAATCTCATGCAAACAGTACAGGGGATGCTTGTTCCCATTAAGAAGAGAGAATGTGCTGGTCTAAGAGTCTTTGGGGACCTATTTCAGGCCTTAGTTGTGGAGACTTAGTGATTAGGCTTCTATTTAAGAGGATGGCAGATGATTAATTCTCAGAGGAGAGCTTGGTATTTTACAATGCAGGTAAGTTCTCTTTAGATGCTATCTCATGTGGAGAATAAACACCCTTGTCATTAGCCTTGAGACATTGCAAGGTGTCCAAACTAGCACCTTTGGTATCAGGGTCTCACTTTGCCAACCTCAGTAAGCTTTAGAAGCCTGAAGGAAAAACCTGTATCTGTTCAGGAAACCCCATTAAGACATCCTGTGTTTAGGATTGATTTCCACCCTGTGTATATATATCTTATATATACACACACACACACACACACATGCACATATATGTATCTATATCTTATACATACACATGTGTGTAAATACATCTTATACACACACACACACACACACACACACACACACACACACACACACACGCGAACATCCCAGGGGAATAATGATCCGTAGGAAGCATACCATGAAACAACGGTTTTTAAGTTGGATGGTTTTGTTTTCTAGAGGGTAAGTCCCTTAAATCATCAGACCATCAACAGGCTTTTTATACAATGCAGCTGTCTAGAGGGGGAGGAAAGCAAGGGCCAAGGGGCAGCTTAAGAAGAATGGTGCGGCTGACAGAGCAACGTAGGGTCTCTGTTGTCAGCGGCCAAAGTGCAGGCACAGCTCCATGTTGTTTGGGGCAGCAGCTTGTGCAGTCTCTTTTGGCCCCAGGGACCTCTAATCAATCAGACAACCTCAGGATTCTTAGCTTTATCCCAGAATAGAATTCCAGGGCGAGCCAGTAAGGAGCAGAGTTGGAGTTAATTAAAAAGAGAGATGGAGATTTTGAGCACGAGGGTTAAATAGAAAAAGAAGGAAGAGGAAGAAGAGAAGCGGGAGGAAGGAGGAGAGAAAAGTAAAGATTCTCAGGGAAGAGAAGCCACTCTTGTGCAGGGCATGAGCTTCACAAAGCCCCGCCTTACAGGGCTTGCCATGGCTTTCCACAATCATGGAGAATTTTGAGTTCCATGTCTCAGAGGTCTCATGTATGCTTAAGCCAGGCCCAGTGAGACAGTTCACTTCCCATTGCCTGCAAGTCAAGATGTGGGACTTTTGGGTGCTTCTCCAGCACCATGTCTGCCTGCACTTTTATGGTACCATGATGATGATGGACTGAACCTCTGAAAATGTATACCACCCAATTAAATGTTTTTCCCTTATAACAGTTGCTGTGGTCATGGTGTCTTTTCACAGCAGTCGAAACCCTAACTGAGGCAATTAGGTCACTGCCCCAATCTTTACCTTGTATTTCTTCTGTGGGACATTAGGACTCAAAGATTTAAAAAAATATTTAATTAATATTTTTTTCATTTATTTTACATATTGACCACAGTTTCCCTTTATTCCTTTTCTCCCAGTCTTGCACCCCCCCATCTCCCATCCATTCCTCCTCTGTCTCCATTCACTGGTAGGAACCTTACAAGCAGACCAAGCTACACAGCTGTCACACATATGCAGGAGGGTAATTAACAGCACATTAGGTCCTACTAGTATAACTCTGTAAACACAGTTACTTGGGAAGCTGGCACAGGAGGACCATAAGCTTAAGGTAGCTTAACAAGACTATCTCAAAATAAGGAACAAAAACAAACGACCAGGGATATAGAGGCAGGGAGCTTGTTTAGCATGCACAAGCTCCAGGTCATATCCCCAGGACAAAGGAATCCATACCTCATTCTTCAATGTTAAAATGGGAATTGATTCTTTAAGCCAAATATGGCTTGAGTGCTGATCATTTGAGTCTTCTCCCTTCATCTAGGGGTTCCTTCGGGTACTCCTAAAACCAAATATCAAAAAAGTTAATTTGCATTCATTTACCAAGCACCTTGTAGACAAACATCATTTCTTCATATTAAAGCCAGTAGCCCTAACCCTGTTACTGGGAAAGAAATAAAATGCGCACCGTCCGAAGGCTAATCATTTATTTATCGTATTGAGCTGCTAGGTGAAGTATTGGTAGTCTTTACTTATAAGCATTTCTTAGGGTGTCAGAGTAATATTTGTTGGGTTTCACCACGTTATTAATTTTGTGCTAGACTAGATTCTTGCGAAAGATCTGTGGTGTGTTATGGGGCTCAGCTATGGGATTTTGGACAGTCTTTTCCCTCAGATTGATTATCTGTCAGGTCTTTGATCAAATCTAATCTTGTCACGCAACCCAACTCTCTCTTTCCTGTCTTTCTTTCCCTTTTCATGTTACCCATCTTCCACCCGCTTATCTGCTATGTATGAATTCAAACATCTGATTTCTATGGTTGTAGCTCAACTTCCAAAAAAGGGAAACGGTCAATGTTTATCTTATCAATAGATCAAGGTGAAGTGTGTGTGTGTGTGTGTGTGTGTGTGTAAAGAGTTACATTTCTTTATTCCTTTTATAAACAGGGACTTACTGTTGGAGATAAGAGGAAATCAGAATAACTCATTTTCTCTTTATTACATGATGTATAGATTCTTACAAACCTAGACATTGTGGTGAAGTATGACAACCGAGGACAAGAGGGAAAGAAAAGGAAAAGAGAAAATAGTATGTAAGAAGCTCAATAGACGCTAGCAGCTAGGAGAGATAGGGCAGAGGAAATCAACCAAGGAGATGGGAGGAACCATGAGAGTTGTGGTGAGTGAGGACCAATAGCTGCTGAGCAGTGAAACCCGGAGAGCACAGAATACATGTCTTTCGAAGATGCTCCTGGCCTCTCTGAACACAGCTCAGAGGTATACCAGGCAGAAGACAGAGTGGGAGGTGCTACTGATGTAAGTGTGAAACGGGATGCACGGTGTCACCCTTCCTCATGTTTCCATGCCAACCAGTTTTTCCTTCTGAATCAGCACTTAGGTATTTCAGGAGACACCACATGATGTTTCTCCAGACTCCCCCAACAGTCACGTGGAGGACTGTGCTGTGACAGATTACCAAGGCCGCTGGCTTTTGTGAGTACAGCCTAGGCAGAGCCTGTTCCTTTAAGTTTCTCCTCAGCTGAGCTCTGCTGTCTGATAGTTGCCCTCTGTTCTCTTGTGTTTAACATAGGTTCTTCTTTAATTGTGGGTTCAAATGTCTCCAAGAAGGACAATTCTGTGATGTAGCATTGAAGTCGAGCACATGGTATTTCTTATGAACAGCTTGTAAATGATGTTAAAGACCATGAAAATGACCAAATTCCCTCACTCTAGATGTCAGGATTTTCAAAGGTACAAGAGACCAGAATCATGATGATTTGGGAATTTTATATCTATCTCTTAAACATATCCAACAGACCTTTAAGGGAAACTTCTTAGCATTGAATACAATATATTGTGTAGGGTTAAATGAAAACAGAATATTTGTTGATATTTTGTGACTTATTTTGAACCCAAGTCCTCAGATCTGGAGATTTTGAATGAGTTTAACCATTTTATAACAGTTAACACTTCACTATCGAAATATGATAGTATTTGTGAGCTAGCCTCCGATTTTAGCGTCTTTAAAATTTAGGGTGCAATTTTTTGGTATTACATAAAATGGAAAATACTGTTGGGTAGCATTTGCTAACTTTTAAAACTTCCAACATTATTTATAAGTGTCACATAGGAAAAGACTCAGTTGGTGGGTGTAGAGCTCTAGTTTCTATGTTTCCGTCTTGTGTAACCAACACACAGATCAAGGAGCCATAGGACGAATGGTCCCTAGCACCCTCTCTTCATAATCCACCCACTTGCTCTCCCTCCCTTACAGTACCTGCTGTTCTAGATTTACCACCACACCTGCAGGGTTTTGATAAATGGGAAGAACCAAGTAGACTGCTGGTCGCTGTATTTCCCACCTGTCTTGACTATGTCTACAGTTGTAACATTTTGTTTCCTCTTTACACTGCCTGCTCTAAAGCTTTTCTTCCTCAGCTGTCTTCCCACTCACTCTCCTAATGGGTGCAAGGCTTGGGGAGCTCACACTGTAGAATTTAGGAGGGTTGCTGTTTCAGCTGTAGACTTCGCCCTCCATTTACCTTTTGATGTGTGAAATCCTCCCAGGAAGCTTCCCCTTTTCAATGGAAGGATTGTCTCTCGTGGCAACCATATTGCTATTAGTGAAAATGTCCTTTGTGTGTTTTCTCTGAAAGATCAGCCAGGCAACAGACATGGAAGGAGAAAAGGTCAGAGATAGCTGGGAGCTTGGCAAAGTTGGAAGGCCTGGAAGTAAATTACTTCAGAAGTTAGAAAGAGCTGGACAACAAGAGCTGAGGCTCAGTGGCTCTTCCTCCCTGTCAAGTCCCCTTGTCTCTCATGACTGCTGTTGCTGCCACCAGAAGTTACCTTCTTTGCCATCTTGGCTCCTTGGCTCTTCTTAGGGACCAAGAAAATATGGGTCCTTCATTCTTGCAATGGCCTCACATGCTCTTATCAGAACTTTCCATATATAAAGCTGCTACACTCCATTATTCCTGGTTTGTCATGAACCACCATTATTCACCTTGAAGACCACGGATGGTGATTCATGATTATGTGGTTTGGGTTTCTATTGCTGTAAAGAGACACCATGACCAAGGCAGCTTGTATAAAGGAGCACATTCAATTGAGGTTGGCTTACAGTTCAGAGGTTTACTCTTTTATTGTCATGGTGGGTGGCATGCAGGCCTACATGGTGCTAAATGGGCTGAGAGTTCTACATCGTGATGTGCAGGTAGCAGGAAGTGAACTGTCTTCTATACTGGGCATAGCTTGAGCGTAGGAGACCTTGGAGCCTGCCCACACAACGACACACTTCTTCCAATAAAGACACACCTAATCCAACAAAGCCGGGCCTCCTAATAGTGCCAGTCCCTTTGGAGTCTATTACCTTTCAAACCATCACACTTTCATTCTCATGACACCTGTCAGAATCACGGGGGTGGTGACACGGTTGCAATGTTTTTGCTTCCAGCAAGGCATGATTTGAGATGACTTCCTTGTTCCTCAGCTGAAGGAGTCCATCCTATGTAGAGAGGATGGATTAGTGCTAGTTCTGCACTAATAGTCTTACCTTCTTGAGCCTCAAGAGAATGCAACCTTTCTGATGTGCATCAGTAGGCATTTTGAAGACATTTCCCTTGGGGTCATGATTGTCTTTGACTGAGTGGAGGTCTGAGGAAAATTCAGAACAGATCCTTTCTCAATAACATTTCCCTTCTCACCCAGTTACTATGATAAACAGTTAATAAGTGGGATCTCATGAAACTGAAAACTTCTGTAAGGCAAAGGACACCATCATTTGGACTAAGCAGCAGCTTCCAGAATGGGACGATTTTTTTTATCAGTGCCACAGCCAATAGAGGACTAATATCCAAAATGTGTAAAGAACTGAAGAAGGTAGCTATTAAAAACCCAAATAACCCAATTAAAATTGGGTACAGATCTAAACAGAGAATTTTCAGTACAGGAAACTCAAATGACTGAGAAACACCAAGAAATGTTCAATATTTTTAGTCATCAGGGAAATGCAAATCAAAATAGCTTTGAGATTCCATCTTACAGCTGTCAGAATGCTTAAGATCACTATCACAAGTGACAGCTCATGCTGGTGAGGATGTGGAGCGAGAGGAATACTCATCCTTTGCTGGTGGGAGTGCGAACTTGATCAGCACTATGGGAGTCAATATAATGTTTCCTCAGAAAGTTGTGAATCAACCTACCTCAAGACCCAGCTATACCCCTCTTGGGCATACATTCAAAGGACACTTCATGCTTCATCCTAAAACAATGGCACTTGCTCAAACATATTCATTGCTGCTATATTTATAACAGCCAGAAACTGGAAACAACCTGCATGTCCCATAACAGAGGAATGGATAAAGAAAATGTGGTACATTTACACAATGGGGTATTACTTAGCTGTTAAGAAAATAAATGACATCATGGCATTTGCAGGCAAATGGATGGAACTAGAAAAAAAATCACCTTCAGTGAGGTAACTCAGACTCAGAAAGATAAATACAGTATGTATTCACTTATATGTGGATGTTAGCCCTTAACTAATGATAAACAACCTACAACCCACAAACCCAGAGAGGTTACGTATAGAGGGAGGAACTAGGGGGAAAATGGATTTCCCTGAAAGGCTAGAATAAATTTTAGAATAGAATAGTTTTACAGATGGATGGGAAAGCATGTGGGGACAGAACAGAAGGATTGGGTAGGGAAAGAAGAGAGACAGGGTTGAGAGAGGGAATGTGGAGAGAGGCAAATGGAGTTGATGAACATTTGAGGGATAATATGGAAACCTAGTGCAGTGAAAACTTCCTAAAAATATATGAAGGCAATCCTAATGAAATCTCCTCATAATAGGAGACCCTGAGTACCAACTGGTCATCTTTTGTTACCAAACAAGGCTTTCAGTAATAGGATTATGTTCTGTTCATCTGGAGTCCCACAGAAATCCTCAAACAACCCAGGCTGTTGTTAAGACAATGGGTTGCTCTCTTCAAACCGGCAGGGCGGTCCTACTGCCAACAACATCCACACAAATCATAGAAGATGGAGAAGTAGAACTGGTGCCTAGATGTGGCCTTTACTCCTATGCTCTAATGTCTTTTGTGGGGGAAGGTACTCTGTGGGCTACCAAAAGAGAAACATAAACACTAACCCAGCTGCAAACCTTTGACTTACAATCTGTCCTGACTGCAAGATGGGCTGGGGCAATAGCAGCTCAGAATTTGTGGGAGTAACCAATCAATGTGTGATTTGTCAATCCACGAGATGAAACCCATACCTAACACTACTTGGGGAAGCAAAAACCAGTGACTAGATAGGGCAAGAACCCAGGCTAAAACCAAGCATTACTGGTCCTAACCCCCAATAATTAATAAAATGACTCCTAATGATATTCTGCTATACTCATAGATCAGTGTCTTGTTCAGTGATCTTCAGAGAAGCTCCCTCCTGCAGCAGACAGGAAGAGATGCAGAGACCCACAGCGAGACATTAATATCGAGAGAGAGTTTAGAGATATCAATTGAGGAACAGATATCTCTAAATTGGATGTCTCCATCAAATCCCTCCCCTCAGAGCTCAAGAAATCTAGGGAAGAGAAGAAAGTGGGTAACAGCCAGAGGATATGGAGGACATCAGGAGAATGAGGCCCTCTGAATCAACTAAACAAGGTTCCTATAAACTCCCAGATACTGAATCAGGAAGCACAAGGCCTACGCAGGTCTGCCCCAGGTCCTTTCTCTGTGTGTTTATTATAG
The DNA here is from genome assembly GCF_014885135.2 of Alexandromys fortis. Lineage (NCBI taxonomy): Eukaryota > Metazoa > Chordata > Mammalia > Rodentia > Cricetidae > Alexandromys > Alexandromys fortis. The sequence continues at coordinate 5,045,981 of NW_026067939.1, forward strand.
GTATTAGCTTAGTATCTTTATGGGACTCCTGAGTGTGTGAATGAACGGGTCTCTGATTCTTGTGCCTGCTCTTGGGGCTCTTTTCCTTCTACTGGGTTGTCTTGTCCAGCCTCAATGTGATCATTTTTGCTTTATATTATTATATTTTATTTTGTCAAGTTCAGTTGTTTTCTCTTCGAAGGCTGTTCTTTTCTAATGAGAGACAGAAGGGAGTGGATTCCAATGGGAGGAGAGGTAGTGGGGCTGGAAGGAGTAGAGCAGGGTGGAAGCTACAATCAGGATATAGTGCATGAGAAAAGAATCTTTTCTTTCATTTTAATTTCTATTTTTTTCATATATGACATATATTACTGAATTTCCCCTTTGCCTCCTCCCGTAGTCTCTCCCTCATAACGCCTTTGTCCAGAACTATCCTGCCTCTGCTTTCCTTCAAAAAGAGCAGGCCTCTCAAGAACATCAACCAAACAGGGCATAACAAGCTACAATAAGACAAAGCACATACCATCACATCAAGCCCGGATGATGAGGCAACCCAGTAGGTGGAAAAGAGTACCACGAGCAGGCCAAAGAGTCAGAGACAGCCCTCGCTCCCACTATTAGGAGTACCACAAGGACACCAAACAACTCAGCCATAACATATGTACAGGAGACTTATTACAGAAAAAATGAAAGCAAAATAAAACAAAATATCCCCTTCTACCTATTTTCTCTTATACTTTTGTCTTTATGAAATCTTGTTAACATTAAAACTAAATGTAGCCCTGAGGAAAAAGAGAATGTACCTCAAAAATGTGTCAAGCAGCCTGGAGCTTTCAGGTAAGAGGAAAATGATGGGACCCAGCTGAGTAAATTGGGTGAGTGTGGAAACTTCCTGTCTTGTTCGGTATAGTCAAGTCCTTATTAGTTTTTGCCTGGAGCCTGAAAACTCACCAAAGCTTCATATGACAATCTGAACAGAATTCATATTAGTCTTATTCTAGAGGAGGGAAGAATAAGTGTAGGAGAGAAAGGTTATTTTGAGACTCACCCTAGTTGTCTGACACAAGAGAGAAATAAATCTTGTACCGTATTTGAAAGGAAAATGGAGTTAAAACTCAAAAGTGTGGACTTCTTTTGGATGTGGGAATCCACGGGGATCTCATGGATTAGAGAGTGGGGAGGAAGATGGGAAGGAATGAAGTAACCACAACCCCAGCCTAGGTGCTAGGAAACCACCACCACCGCTACTGCTCTGTAAATCCAGTGAAATACACAAACCCTCATAGACATCATCTTTCTTTATACAGTGCCAGAATTGGTACATGTTCTCTAATTTCATTATTTGCCTTCACAGTTGAAAATACCACAAACTGACTCCAGCTCAGTGAGCTTCCAATCAAGCTCAAAGACCCAGTATTTCCAGGACACACTGATTTTCTAGTTGGTGCCAGTTATGTTAGTTTTATGAGAATTGTGCTTCCTATATGGAGCATCTGAACTTCCATTTATATATTTTCTATTTATCTTATGAACCAATAAGAGCAAAAATTAGGCAAAACATTTATGCAGTTGCATAAATTGGGTCACAACTGGTGATAGCCACCATGGGACTGGTTGTAAGCAGGCAGTTCCATAGTGTGTGGATGTAGATGTTTATTACTCTGGCAGGGTATGGAAATATAGAAGCTTGGTGGACAATTATGCATTATCTAATGGTGTTCAGAGATAAATATAAAAGATAAGCCCCAACTGTATTTGCTCAGCATTGGGAAGGACCAGCTTCTTTTCACCCACCTCTGTATCCTCTTCCTTCACAGAATGAAGGATCAAGAAAGGTGATTCCCAGTTTCAGCTGCAGGGTTTGAATCAGTGACCACACAGCTCAAAACATCATCGATTTGAATCGGTTTCCTTTTTTTTAAACTTGAAAATTGGATATTGGCTAATCAAACGCATCACAAATGGCAAGCAACAGACCAGAAAGGCACCAGGCCAGTCCCTAATAGCAGGAGTGTTCGTACTTGCTCTCACCTACAAGGGAGAAATACCATTGCTCCCATTGCTTCAGGCTTCTTTCTATTCCTCTGTTTTGAGGAATGGTTTCAAAGCAAATGCCTTGTCTATTGGCTGGGCTTCCCAAGTGTCTGGCCAACTTGTTCTAAAAACAAATCCTTATTATTGTGCAAGAGATTACAGAATGTTTTAAAATTCTCCAGGAACTCAACTCTCTCAACACTGATTTTCCTGCTAATATATATGTGTACCTGCTCTCGTACACACACACACACACACACACACACACACACACACACACACAGAGAGAGAGAGAGAGAGAGAGAGAGAGAGAGAGAGAGAGAGAGAGAGAGAGAAAGAGAGAGAGATACACATGGGGGGCGCTGCCTCCTGGTGCTTGTCTTCAGAAAGCACAAACTTTATTTTATTTTTAATAAAATAAAGGTAGCTTGTTTGAAGAGATTGCAGACAAGCACCCTAATAAGTAGGAGGCACACCCAACATCTTGAAAAACTCTTGTTTTACATTTTCAAATACGTGTCAAATGTGCATTATAAACCATGATAATAAAGCAAACATTCAAGAATTCACTCCATGCCTATAAAGTTTTTTTTTAAACCAAAGCTGTTAAAGCCTCCGTCTTCTCTACATTCTTTGTCACCTTTAAGAGAAGAGAGCCACCACTTTCTTGACTGTTGTTGTTTCTAATTTCCTTGAAAGTCCTTACGTTCCTAAGTAGTATGCTTTTCAATGTTCAGTCTTCAGCACTTCTCTGTACTCAGACTCAATGGAATCTGTGGAACTGCGTTTTCCGCTCAATATTGTGATTCTGAAAAGATTTATCCGTGTTGTTTCGTTCGTCAGAGCTCATTTATTTCGCTGAAAGGCGAGTGCCTGTTATGTAAATATATCACACTTTACCGCATATGTTCTTACCTAAAGTTATTTAGACTGCTCCTAGTATTTTGCTTTTGTGAAGTAGGTTGTGGAGAACTCTTTGAAAAGCCCTAGGAGCATTGTTCTAGACAGTGCTCTAGACAACGCTGTATCTAAGGCTAAGTGTATATCATCATTACGTGATTGCATAATCACAGAATATGTATTTCTAATGTACAATTTCAACAGCAGGATGCTGAGTCCTAGTGACTGCCACACTGTCGGGTTTTTAAAGAAATGGAAGAGACCCTGATAATCACGGCTCTTAATGTTTGACCCCTCGTTTACCAAAAATAAATCATGTTTAAAATATCTGAGCTTTTCATCCTTCTGGGGTATGTTATTTATCTTGGCGTGTTTGTCAAGTTGTTGTTTGTTTGTTTGTTTATTATCCCTTTTCTTTCCCTACATTTTCACTGTGCTATGGATGTGTTGCCCAAGTGGTAGAATGGGGGCCCTTGGGACTCACTCACCTGTTGACTACAGCGTCACTTTCGTTCCTTGTCATTTTTGTAGTCGAGGAAGAATGTGCCCAATGACCAACCCCATCTTCTAAAAGCAAAGCTCTTCCTCAGTGTTGTGGTATTGTCCCCTCTGTGCCACCACAGGACACATGCTGAGAGCTGTCCTTCTCGAAATGATGCCATGATGAATTGGTTGTCACAGCCTGAGTCCTTCCCTTAATCTTTCACTAATGATGATCGTAACCTGAATCAACTATTTTGTCTGATATTTAAAAAGGAAATGTGTTTATTTCTATCATTTCCCCTACATTTACAACTTCAATATGGGAAGCTGGAAAATGAAAGAAAAATAATTTTCTCTCTCTGTTGCATGTCTGAGTTCATTACAAATTGGAAACAAATCAAGACTCTTCATTTTTGTTTTCTCCTTTACTTACAATAAGCCATATTTAAAATGTCTTAACTTTTCCCTCTGGAAAACATTTATTTCTTTTAGTCTTCTTGTTAAGATTATTGATATCGTCAATAAGATTATTAGTTTGTCATCCCCATCTTTCCCTACATCTTCCCCATGTGTGGTTGAGAAACCATGCCGTGTCGTCTATATACACGTGTCTGTGCAAGAATGCACACATGTGTATGTGTGGGCAAGAGGTCAGATTACTTTATTGCTCTCCACTTTAGGTTTTGAGACACAGTCTCAAAATGTTTATTCCTATTATTGAGAATAGTATGCTAACCTAGATAATTTGGAAATAATTACTTATATCCCTTTATGGAAGGAAGAATGAAAAATTCTTTTTTTTAAAGTTTTTTTTTTAACCTGTTTTCTTTTAAGGAAAAAAAAAAACCAGTCTTGAGTTCATATGGATGTTGGCAATTAAAACTCAACCTTAGGACAAGTTTTACTTATTTTTTTAATTATGTCTTTCAACTTTTTATTCTGTGTGATTCCTACATGCCTTTCAAAGTGGCAGCTATGATTTGAAGTGTCTACACCAGCCTTCCTCTTTCTTCTCTCCACTCTGTTCCTTTTCTGTACGTGTAAGCAGCTGTTGCCCTTTGGGGGCAAATGTCCTGCACAGGCTCATGTGTTTCTACATGAGGTCTTGAACTGGAGACCCTGTTTGGGAATTATGAGTCCTTTGGAGTTTGAAGCCTAGCTATCAGGCATAACCCCTGAGCGTAAGCCTTGAGTGCTATATTGAACTCTGCTGCCTGATCTACTGAGTTGAGAAGTGGCAGCTGCCAACTTCTGCCCCCGCCCCGCCCCCACAGAGCTTCTGTAGTCTTCGGATGCACCGTGTTATGGCACTATTTAGGCTCTGCTCACTACAAAGTAATGGGGACTAGCTTTACATTTCCGCACCTCTGACTCCTACCCTTCCTAAGCAACTGGTAACCTTTGTCCACCTTCCATCTACTCTCCCCCCACCCCCCGCGTGCTATTTTTGTCATCTCTATCAGCTTTATACAGGCAAATTTTACAACATTTTCAAATTAATTTGCGCTACGTTCCCCATTTTAAATATTAATTTTACAGTTAAATAGAGTCAGGGCTCAGTTCGTTCTTTATGTCATAGCTTTTCCAACGATGTCTTATTAGTCCCAAGTTCACTTTCTAGTACAATGCTTAGGAGAGGCTCCCGAATATCCTGGAATTTTTGCACAATTGTGTCTGTTTGGCCGAGGCATTTATCACATAAAATTCTCATCCCGTATTCTTTTCCTTGACTCCTCCGAGTGTTCCAGTGTTTCCTCCCATTCAATGCTGCCGTGGAAGTCTGCTGTCAGTTGTTTTCACGTCCCGATCAGCGACCTCATGTTTTTGTTCAGTGCTCAGCTAATAGCTTTCATTTTTCTTCAAGGTTCAATAGTTTCACAAGAGGATATTTTGGATGTAAGTCTCATGGGATGCTTTATCTGGCTGTGCTGTGTGGATTTCTTGCATGAAGATTTGAGTCTTTTGTTTCAGGCATGTCTTGAATTATTCAGTTTTTATGTTTTATTGATCTCGTTTTCTTTTGGGTACTCAAATTGCATACACGTTGGGTTTCTGTTTCTTTTTTTTTCATATCTTTCTGTTGTTTTCTCTACTTTGCTTTACCTTTCTTCACATTTTCTTTTTTATTGGGCATTTCACTCCTCAAAACTCCATAGGCATCTTTTACTGTTCCATTTGTTCATCGATTGCTGTTTTATTTCCCGAAGTGTAGCAAATTTGCATCTCATTGTCTCGCCATTTTGTTTATGGGTGTATTTACTGCGGCAAAATGGTTTTCTTCGTTTCTTTCAGATCATGTATATTTTTCTTGTTTAATTGTGTATTGTATTTTGTGGCAAATTTTTATCTTTTTTAGACAATAATTTTGTATAAGGTTAGTATGTCATCCTCCAAATGTGTTTTAATGAGGCGGATTTTGTTATCATAGACTAAATGAGAAGAACGTTTCTGAGAAGCCAGTAGATATTTCTCAAAATAGGTTTCACTGGTTCGCAGCTTGAAGGCTTCCTGTTCTGCAATTACAATGAAGGTCAAAGGTACTATAGCCTTTCGGGGTAGTTATGATATTTCTACTTCAGAGAAAACTCTAGCTTTTTCCCCCTCAAATTCTTTTTCCTAGCACTTTAATGACCCTACCTTAAAAGAAGTACTCTGTCAAGGTGTGGTAGCTCACACCTTTAATCCCAGGGCTCAGGAGGCAGAGGCAGCGTGATCTTTGAGTTAGAGGCCAACATGGTCTACACAGTGTGTTTCAGGACAGCTAGGGATGCAGAGAGCAACCCTTTTCCTCCTTTTATTTCCTGTGATTTTTCTTTAGGTGGAGTTTCATTCTTTCCTCCCTCACCCCTCTTTCTTTTTTTGTTCAGGACTTGTTTACACCGTGGAACCCTAGTTGATCTGGAACTCAATATGCATACACACCAGGATGGCCTCGAACTCACAGATAGACAGCCGCCTCAGTTTCCCAAGTGCTGGGACTAAATGTGTGTGTGGGCTTTCTTAAACAATTATTATAATTAAGTGTGAGTGCACATGACGCACCCGTGCATGTGTGTGTGTGTGTGTGTGTGTGTGTGTGTGTGTGTGTGTGTGTGTGATGAGCACAGGTGGGCATATTTCACAGCACACATGCTGAGGTCAGAGAACAGTTTGGGGAGTAAGTATTCTCATCTCGTCTTGCTGAGGCTGGGTCTCTCTTGTTCCTCTGCACTGTGTGCTACAAGTCAGCTGTCTTCCAAGCTTCCTGATGATTTCTACATCTCTCTGTAGGAATTTTTGGATTACAAGTGTGTGCTTGTAAATCAGCTTTTTCTATGAGTTCCAGGGATTAAACTAAGGTTGGCAGGCATGGCAAGTATTAATACCTGCTGAGCCACCTTACCAGCCCCGTTTTTTCTCTTTGAAATTGTACCTTAAAATATTTAACAATCCAGTGATGCTTAAGTTTATTAGTATGTTAATACCTAACAGAAATTAAATACACACATAGACACACATGCCCTAAGAAGACACACACCCTAAGAACATACACACTCTAAGAACACACACATACATTCTAAGAACATACACACACCCTAAGAACACACACATATACCATAAGAATACACCCCCCCAAGAACACACATGCACACCCCCTAAGAACATACACACACACTCCCTAAGAACACAGAACACACAAAGACACCCTAAAGAAATACACACACCCTAAGAATACACACCTTATGAACACACACACCCTAAGCACACAATCTGTACCCTCTCCGTCTGAGTGGCTCACATGCTGACATTACCTGTCACACAATTCTTTACTTTGATTGTTAAAGGTGAATTTAGTCATGGTGAGTCTTGCTACAGTCGTTTAGGTTTAGATCTTCCTTTCTTTATTATTTCTTCTTTAGTTGTAAACTTTCCTTCCTCATTCATTTTTGTATGCAGCAATAAGTATCTTTTATAATTCCACTATTAACTCAGGCTGGCCAGGAATTCACTGTGTAGTCCAGGATCGCCTCAAACTCACAGCAGTCTTCTGGCCTCAACCTCTCAAGTGTTGATCCACCATACATAGTTTCAAACTGTTTGGAAAACCGTTCATCATCCTCTCGATTCTCTTCCTCAGGCACTCCAGATAACTATTAGACTTGATGCTCGACACATTTCTAATATCTGCAAAGTTCTTGGTGACTTTAAAATAATCTGTTGACTCTTACTCATGAAGACTTGTTTCATGGCATTTGTGTAGTGAGCTTTGATTGTGAGCCCATGAACGACTGGCCTTAATTAATTCCGTGGAAACTCTGAGGACTTGAGATCTCAAATGAAGGTGTATTGACAAGTGTTAGTGCTTTGCTCCCTTTTCAAGTCCTTGGTTAAGGTGTGAGCATCAGGTTCAGCCATTCTTTTATCTGTACTTGGGCATTTGGACCAACACACCCATTGGATTTGTTTCTCCCTTCATCTGCTTAATTGTACCATGTGAGGTTCAGTTGTTTGCTTTTGGTTTCTTTGTTATTTATTCCTTCCTCTTGATCTCTGGGTGTCTCTTGAGCTTCCATGTGCTTTCTAAACTATGTTCCCTTGTTGATGCCTTCATTTACTTAATATGGAGCTCCTTCTGTATGTCGGATTCTAGGTCACCATGCTGCTAGATTCAAAGTCACTCGCTGTTGAAAGTAATAATTTATCTCATAAATTGTTCTTTAAATCTATCAAACTCAGAGAGTCACAATAAAGTTCCATTAATAAACAGACCTTAAAGTTGCATCTTTTCAAAAAAAATCAAACTGAAATAAAGGCAGGAAAAGTGTGATCTTTTCCTCCCCTATCACAGGGTCATGATTGTCATCCCTTTAACAACAGATTAATAAGAGACAAATATGAATATGACAATATGAAGCAGATTTTCTTAGTCAAAACGTCATGTGACATAAGACTATTAATAAAGAAAGACTTGGAGATTTGGGTAATGGCCTAATTTTATATTCATGTTAAAAAAAAAGCATGGACAACCATATAGAAATGTGATTGGACAAATGATCTGGCCGGAGAAGAGGTGATTTCGTGAGGCCCATCCAGAGTCTTCACAGCAACTCACTGTAAACATCTTTCTTTCTGGGTTGGGGTTGGGACTGCTCTGGAATGAGGGTTCTGTGATCTATTGTTTAGATAACGCTATTCAGAGAATTTCTTTATGGTTAACTTTTACACAAAGGGGTAGGAAAAAGTAAGAGTGATTTTTGAGGGCTTATGCCTGCCTTTGGGGGAGAACGCATCTACTTTAAAAGAGAGGGATTTTTAGCTTTTATGTTCTGTCTTGGAGGAAAGCAGAAAGGGCACACGATCTGAAAGAGACCACTTCTGAGGCCCTTTAGATGCCCTTCAGTTCAAAGTGCCCAGTAAGCCCAAGCACACACTTAAGAGTAGCTGTTTCCAAAGCCACTCCCGGCTCTTCCTGCACACTCATTTGTCCCCTGTCTGACATCCCTCCAGAGAGTAAATCTATTAGAGTTTCGGGACAGTTCATTCATCCACTAAACATTTTTTTCTCGCAGCAAGAGTTAGAGATGATACAAAAGAGCACTCGTCTTAAGAAATTTTAAATCTATTCTAAAATTCATCAAAACAATAAAAGCACAACAAAATCAGGGCTGAGTCTAGCTGATAATTCTACCTCGCTAGCTTTGAAGTAGAGCATCCATAGAACAGGTGTGGCGATGAGGTATAAGCTCAGATGCAAGCATTTTCACTGCTTCAAGTCAATCTACTGAGGCAAGAGAGTGGCAACTCGTGAAGCCTGGAGGAACCCTTCTTCTTGGAACACCGAGACAAAGACTGTCTGATTGGGAATGCCCGTTCCCCAATCCTGTCCAAGGCCTACCAATCTGGATCTGAGTTTATTTTATTTTATCTATTTATTTTTAAAGCAATCTTCTCATTTTATATGCCAATCTCAGTTCCCACTCTCTACCCTCCTCCTGCTCCCCCCAATGTCCCCCCACCCCACTCTCCATCCACTCCTCGGGGAGGGTAAGGCTTCCTATGGGGAGTCAACACAGTCTGGCGCATCACTTGAGGCAGGACCAAGGCCCTCCCCTCTGTGTCTAGGCTGAGCAAGGTATCCCTCCATAGGAAATGGGCTCCAAAATGCCAATTTATGCACTAGGGATAGATCCTGGTTTCACTGTCAGTGACCCCACAGACTGCCTAAAGCCACACAACTGTCTCCTGCATTCAGAGGGCCTAGTTTGGTCCTATGCAGGTTCTCCAGCTGCCAGTCCAGAGTCAGTGAGCTCCCACTAGCTCAGGTCAGCTGTTTCTGTGGGTATCCCCATCATGGTCTTGACCCATTTACTCGTATCATCTCTCCTCCCTCTCTCGGACTGGTCTCCAGGAGTTTGGCCTAGAGCTTAGCTGTGGATCTCTGTATCTGCTTCCACCAATTGCTGGATGAGGAATCTATGATGACAATTAAGGTAGTCATCAATCTGGTTACAGGGGAAGACTAGTTCAGGTACCCTCTCCACTATTGCTTATGGTCTTAGCTGGGGTCATTCTTGTGGATTCCTGGCTAACTCCATATTGTCTCTCTCAATCAAGATATTTCTTTTCTAGCTCTCCCTCTCTGTCCTTACCCATCTTAATCATTCTATTCCCTCATGTTCTCTTTCCCCCTCCTCTTCTCACCCCCCCCCATTCTGCCCTCCCTTCTATTCCATTCTATGCTCCCAATATACTCAGAGGAAATAGATCTGAGTTTTTGAAAAATTCTCTAAGTGAGGAAATGCTCACAAAGAAGTTTAGAACCACTGGCTTAAGAGTTTCCAGCAATTTTTTTTCATGGAGATAATTTAGATGTTGATATCACACTCTTACTAGATCTGCTTTTTTATTATAATTATGATTCTTTCAGGTTAATATCAGTAGATATTACATAGTTCTCATGCTAGATTATAGGTGCCATCATTTTTGAAACATGGATGCATTCTTAATTTTCTAAGTTCTACAGCAGCCTTATTTAGTTTAGATGAGGTTTATGTTCATTTACTTTTAGTATTCTGTGTGTATGAATGTTTCGTCTGCATCTAAGTAGGCGTATCGCCTGTGTGCCTCGTGCTCATGGAGGTCAGAAGAAAGCATCAGGTCACTTAGGACTGGAGTTCCAGACCCTTGTCAGCCCCCTTGGAATCAGACCCTGATCCTGTACCAGAGAAGCAAGTGCTCTTAACCACGGATGCATCTCTCCAACCCTTCATCGTCATTTCAATTACGCCAAGATGTTATTTATTTATTTAATTTTTTATTTATTTTACTTTCCAACCATAGTTTCTCCCTTCCCCTCTTCCCACTCTCCCATCACTCCTCCACCCCCATTCACTCCTCATAAAAGATAAGGCCTTCCATGGAGAGTCAAAACTTGGCACATCAAGCTGAGACAGGACTCAGGTCCTCCCCACTGCGTCAAGGCTGAGCAAGGCATCCTACCATAGGGAATGGGCTTCAAATCAGTTTTCAGAATGCTCAGGCAGTTACTGTGATGACAGAAGATGGCTGTTTTCTCTTGTTTTCGATGACCCACTTTTAGAAAACAAGACACAAAGACTTCAAACCGTCAGTCCCCTCTTCTAACAATGAGAAGGCATAACCTCTCTTTACACTTTTTCTCATGTATAAGTTCATTGGTCACTATATTGAATAATACTGAATAAAAGAAGAGGCAAAAGAAAATAAAGTCCCTTAACGGCCACTATGATGCATTCAAATGCCTTCCATGAGAAAATTCAAGGGCGCTTTATTGGCATTCTTTTTAAAAATTTTTTTTATTGATTTTATTGAGCTGTACTCCTCACTCTGGTCCCCTCCCTGTCTCTCCCCTCCCCTTTTACCTAGCTTCTCTGGGGCTATAGCTTGTAGCCTAGTTATTTTTTGTTTTACATCTAGTATCCACTTATGAGTGAGTACATACCATGTTTGTCTTTCTGGGCCTGAGTTACCTCACTCAGGATGACTTTTTTTCTAGTTCTATTTATTTGCCTGTATGATGTCATTTTTTATAGCTAAACAATATTCCATTGTGTAAATGTACCACATTTTCTTTATCCATTCTTTGGTTGAGGGCATCTAGGCTGTTTCCAGGTTCTGGCTATTACCAATAATGCTGCTATGAACATAGTTGAACAAGTGTCCTTGTGGGTATGATTGAGCATTTTTTGGGTATATGTCCAGAAGGGGTAATGCCGGGTCTTGAGGTAGATTGATTCCCAATTTTCTAAGAAACTGCCATACTGATTTCCAAAGTGTATGCCAGGATATTAACGCAGGAAATAAATCATGCTTTTATTAGCTATTCCTTCACTGTTGTAAGTTTATGCCATCTCCAAATTTTGGGATATAATATTGTGATAGAGTTTGTGTGCATAGACTTTTTCAGTTTTAGTATTACTTCCTTAATTTGGAATTATTGTAAAGAAATATATGAGCATGCTAAGGCCTTTTTGATAAGGATTGCCAAATTGCTTTCCCAAATTGTTGCCAGCAATGTATAAGTATATTTCAGGGTTCTTCAGCCAGCATGAGGCATTATCATTTGTCTATTAGTCAATTAGCGTTCTTATTGATTTTTAATTTTCTGCTGCTGGAGTCTACTCAGTCCCCCTAATGAGTCATCAGAACCAGCTGGGCTGAGTGTCAATTGAAAAGATGTAGGGTACAGAGCATCTCAATTCTTCGGACATCTGTCATAGACTCTAACCAGCATCTCTTTCCTTTCGGTCTACCAAAAAACAGGTCGCTTAGCATCTTTGAACCGCGATATCTTCTTTCCTAGGGTGAAGGCGTTAGGGCTAACTACCTCTGTGGGTGCTATTTGACATCAGCTTCTCACCCATTCCTTGATGTGATCCTCATGTCTCAGATCTGTGCGCATTTCCCCGGTTGTCTTACCAGTAGCAGCAGAAATTCCTGTCTATCATGCATATTAATTTTCTTCCTTGGAGTCAAGTCTCCACTATAATGCACTTTAGATTTTATTCCTCTTATACGCTCTTCCTTCTAAAAAGTATGATTTAAAAATGCAAATATGGCACATGAATATTTAATAAGTGATTTGCATTTAACAAATTACGCATGATCACATCATTCCCAATGTGCCTTTGGATCAGGAAGAAGTAAGAATATGTATTTTACATTAAAGGCATATCATTTAAATACTTTAATACAAACAAACTGCATTTTAATAGTATTACTCTCAAAGAGACCTTGCAAGATACATTAAATATTTAAAACTCTTCCCACAAAGTTTCTTGTATCCTTTCAACATTTTAAGTTTTCTCTCTGCTTTTTCTTTTCCTTCCTTCTTTCTTTTCTTTTCTTTTCTTTCGGTGAGTCCATAGTGCTAAACACAGCAAAGAGGGCCTCCTAGTATGTACGAAATGCAGGAAACTGTTTGACACGCCATGCTCTGCCTAAACATGGAAGTGATATAAATACACACTTTTTTTTTTATTGTAGTAGTGAAGCTGAAACCAGAGGGTTTTTTTTTTTTTTTTTTTTTTTGACTTAACCGTTCTACTACCAGGGCTACAGGGCTACATCCTCACCCAGGGCATGGAATCTTTGACTGATCACGACCTTGAAGGTTGCCAGTTAGATTAGCTGCCTAATGCAGGGTCCATCACATATGCTGAAGACTGGTCAGTCAATTACCTCTTGAATGCTTTCATCATTTGAGTGATACATTTTATCAAACTAGGTCTTTCTAGACTGCAGATGGACAGCCTTAATTTATAAACTTGCTACTTACTCTGAGCTCAATGGTCTTATCCTCCCTGAAGCAACTAGTAATTATATAATTCTCAAGGTGATTTTGTGTAAAATAATGTTCTGTAGTGACCCAAATAGACTTTATCAAAAACTAAAGAGTGAATTTAAAAACAAACTGGGAATTATCAGTAGCAACAGCGATATAAGCATCGTTCATTAGTAACTATAAGCACCTGTCTGCTCCTCAATCTCTCTCATGCCTCCCTGTCTCTCATCTTGATCCTCCAGGGGCACCAGAGTGGAAACACAGGTTAGAAGAGAAGTAAATCCCATTTTCGGGTTTTGTGGGGGTGCTGGTAAAGAGAGGGCTAATACTGAGGGTTCGACAAAGTGAAGCCGAGAAATAGCAGTAGATTCCTCCTCCTCCTCCTCCTCCTCCTCCTCCTCCTCCTCCTCCTCCTCCTCCTCCTCCTCCTCCTCCTCCTCCAACACTTTCCTGGGAAGTTTGGAATCCACAGCCCCACTGCCTCTCAGCCCAAGTGGTTCATTATATTCTTGTTTGTCTTTTTTAGATTTTACATCCCCCGGGCAAGAGGCCAGGCGGCTTTATTACAGTACCCATCCTCCTGTCAACACCGTCTAAATTAAAGCAAACACTCTGCTCATATGGCACCTTTTGATCATGTCTCCCTGGGCCCGACTACTTGGGACTGAGAAATTGGAGTTAGCTATGACACCATTAAAATGGATGGGACCCCAAATGGCTGGGACGTTCTTGGAAAAAAAAAAATTATTTTCCCATTCTGACATGGGCTGTGGAAGACACATGGAAGCTGGAAAGCGCAGCTTGGAAGAGACTAATTTTAGAGCCCGTTTACACAGCTGCTCCACTGAAAAGCCGATTTTCATTGTGATTCTTGGTCTGGGAGGACTTGCCGTTTATTTAATTAAAAATGATCGGCAGGGCAGGTTTTTGATAGAGCGGGTGCACGGTGAAACGGCAAGGCAACTGTAGTGGCAGCAGCTCCCTGACATTCTGCTTTATTAGATGCCACTTTATAATTAAAAATTTGAGTGGCAGAAGTATGAGCACCCAGAAAAATGATCCGGAGGACCTTCATTCACAGAGATGAGGCTCCCAAACTGAAGGCTGTGTTTGCATTGCCCATGTGTTTCCTTTGGAAAGATGCAGAAAAGAGAAAACGCTCTAGGGTTTAGGACCGAGGAGAGAAAAATTCTTATTTGAAGTGCCATTGATACCATCCCCTGCTAGGTATAACCGCTACACGTTTGAAACCATAGATATTAGAAGCAAGAGGAAAGGAGCCAGACGCCCTAGGGGAAGATATCCATCTTGATGATGAAATTAATTAGAAAAATAAAAGTGCTTGCCCCTTTCAGGTACACTTGTTATTGCTTGCACCGCGATAGTCCCTTTATGGGAATAATATTTAGAAAATTCTAGAATTTAATGAAAAATAACTGGGATGCTTTTCCGTTTGGGACACAAATAAAACTAGTCCCTGGAATTTGAGAATCATTAAATGTTTTATTTTTAATAACAGATACCCTCTATTGAGTCAGTCACTACCATCAATTTTTTTCTCATAAAGGCAGTTTATGTGCCTGAACTTTACATTTTCAAACTAAGCCATTTAGAAATTTTTAGAGAACCCCCTGAATGAATTGTTAACCATATTTGCGAATTATACAATATATTGCTCACACGTACTCTATATTAATAGACTCGGGGTGACTTGCAATTTGCTTCGAGGTGGCTACCTTCACCACGACTACATTTTAAACATCAGCTATGATTAATAATAAGAATACCCAAAGGATGCTCAATTGTACCACAAGGACATGTACCCAACTATGTTCACAGTAGCATTGTTTGTCATCTCCAGAACCTGGAAACAACCTAAATGCCGCTTGACCAATGAATGGATAAGGGAAATGTGGTACATTTACACAATGGAGTACTACACAGCAGAGAAAGTTAATAACATATTGAAATCTGCAGATAAATGGATAGATCTAGAAAACATCATTTTGAGTGAGGTAACCCAGATCCAGAAAGACAATTATCATATGTACTCACTCATAAGTGGTTTTTAAACACAAAACAAAGAAAACCAGCCTACAAAACACAATCCCAGAGACTTAGACAACAATGATGGCCCTGAGAGAGACATACATGGATCTAATCTACATGGGAAGTAGTAAAAGACAAGATCTCCTGAATACATTGGGAGCATGGCCACCATGGGAGAGGGTAGAAGGGGAGGGAAGAGGCAGGGAGGGGACCAGAGTAAGGTGTACAGCTTAATAAAATCAATAAAAAAAATTAAAAAAAGAATGCCAATAAAGCGCCCTTGAATTTGCTCTACACGGAGGGCATTTGGATGCATTGTAATGGCAGTTAAGGGACTTTGATTTATTTTCTTTGACTCTTCTTTTATTCAGTATTATTCAATATAGTGACCAATGAACTTATACATGAGAAAAAGTGTAAAGAGAGGTTATGCCTTCTCATTGTTAGAAGAGGGGACTGACGGTTTGAAGTCTTTGTGTCTTGTTTTCTAAAAGTGGGTCATCGAAAACAAGAGAAAACAGCCATCTTCTGTCATCGCGGGAACTGCCCGAGCATTCTGAAAACTGGTTTGAAAGACAAGTTCAGAAAATACCAAACCATACTAATTTCCAATAACTACAAATTGATGCATTTCTGAGATGCCTGATGATATATTCATATGGCAGAGGTAAACGGATATTTTAAATGAAGTTCACATGGTGGTTCAAGATGGCTTTTAAAGCATGCAAGTTCCCTGCTAATGATTTCCCACGAGGGGAGTGAGTTTTTGGGATTTGATTTTGTTTTAAGTTCAGCTTTAAACATAGTGAGCCACCCCAGCATTAGCCACCCATCATGAATGAGATCAAGTAGTGCTTAAAACTCTCTACCTCCTACCACCAAACGTGATAGCATGGCACATAGGAGATCAACTGGCTTGGCCTTATAAAGTGTGCTTCATTAATTTTATGGCTAACTCACCATCTACTTCTTAAGGCTTTCAGAATCCTCATGTAGAAATACACACACACTCGCACACACACACACAGTGTCTGTCTATCTATCTATCTATCTATCTATCTATCTATCTATCTATCTATCTATCTATCATCTAATTGTCTGTCTGTCCATCTCTATATCTCAAACTGGGTGTAAGTCCAAGTGACAGGGGGCTTTTGGGACCTGAGCCCTGGGAACCAGAGGAGAAAGATCGATGGATGCCAAGGAGACTATTCAACACACACACACAAAGCTCTTCAGTCCACTGTTGGAAAACAATGTCCTCATGGAGTCCTCCTCCAAATCCCCCACGGAACAAGCCAGTTTGGCTATCTCCCTCTCCTCAGGTTAATTATCAATGTTGGAAAAATAAAGGGCTATGGAAAAAATTATTTATCGTTTGCAATGTGTGTATGAAAGAGCAAACTTGGCTTTAAAACTCTTGTCCTAGAGAGCTAGCATCCCATGTTATCCTCCATTTTCTCTTCGTGCCATTTTTTTTTTGGAATGATGCGTGGAGTGTGTTTTTAATCTGTTTTTCAGTTCTATAGCAATTCTCAAACCCCTATTGGGATGGATTATGCCTTTCATCACGTTCTTACCATTTTACTTTTTATTTTTTTTAATTTTATGGATATGTATGTGTTATGGGTTATGTGTAGGTGTACTTGTGCAAGTTTAGGTCTAAGAAGGCCCTTAGGTCTGTTGCTCTCTGCCTCATTTCCTTAAGAAAGTCTCTCACTGAAGCCAGAGTTACACTGAAAAGCACTAAGCCTCAGAGATCCTCCTGCTTCTATTCCCCAACGCCCTCTGCAGAGGTCCTAGATGTGCCCCAACCTCCTACGATTAGGTTATAGGTATGGCTTAACCATCCATGCTGAGGTCATAGGTGCACTCCAACTCTCTCTGATTAGGTCATAGTGGTGCCCTAACTGCCCATGCTGAGGTCATAGGTTCACCTTAGCTCCTTATAAATAGATTATAGGTGCCCTAACTGCCCACGCCGAAGTCATAGGTGCACGTCAACTCCCTATGATTAGGTCTGAGTTTGCCCTAACTGTTCATGCTGAGGTCACAGGTGCACCCCAACTCTATCTGATTAGGTTGTAGGTATGCCCTAACTGCCCATCCTGAGGTCATAGGTATGCCCCAACCCCTCATGCTAAGGTCATAATAGGTGCACCCCAGCCCCCCATGCTGAGGTCATAGATGCGCACAGGGATCATACTTCATGTGGGTGCTGAGGGTTTGAACTGGGCTTCCCATGCTTGCTTGCACAGCAAGTCCTTTCAATGAGTGCTTGCCTTAGGGTACCCACTTAAAGGATGTGAGCTGTGGGCAGATGGGAAGGAGTCATTGCAGCAGCTCTAACTGCCTATTTGTTCGTTCATTCATTCAGTACAAATTCATGAAGTCCTAATGTGTGAAAAATTCGAGGCGGTCAAGTTTCTAGAAACAAGAGTGATTACAACATAGATCCATTTCAAAGGTACAGTGAGACAGGACAAGAGCAAGACATAGATAAAGACCTTGCAATGCTGCTCTGTAGCAGTGATAGGTAACGGAGGGCATTTGTCCTGATGAGGGATTGCCACCATCACATGCATTCACACACCATCCCAAACTCAGCAACTCGTCTACGTTTTTTTCCAACCGACTTTAAGCTTGAACAAAATGAAGCCAAAGTGCTCAGGTAACTCATTCAATGTCATGTAATCACAAGTAGCTGACTTAGGGGATCAGATTCATGAGTTACCTAGTTTCTGCTTTGGGGGACAATGCCTCTGTTTTGAACACTTTGATTTATATAGGTCCTCAAATCTTTCTCTACTTCCTTCCCCAACACATGGAACAAGTTCTTCATTAATCTCACAAGGGAGACATGTACTCTTGTCGTTGTTTGGTGCAAGAGTGCCTTACATATCCGAGGCTGGTGGCATACATATGCATATATATGCAAATACACAATACAAACATATATACCACACACACATACACACTACATATACAAACACACACCATAATACACAATACACATACACAAACACACACATATATACATACTACACACATACATGCATACACCACACATATACACACAAATATATACACACACAAACACATACACACACACAACTGTGGATGATCTTGAACATACGATCCTCCTGTCTACTTCTTCTGTCTGCCTACAGATGTTAGTCTCCACCCACAACCATGATAAGTTTATACGATGTGGGGGGTGAAACTCTGGGAGTTTTACATGCTAAGCACTCTCTCCCAACTGGGCAATGTTTGCAGCCCCAGCTCCTGTGCTCTACAACTATTCTTTCCTGGCCTAGCTTTTGCCAGTTCCGTGTTCCTGACTCTGTAATGCCAACATTGGTCTACAGATGAAGGCCTTGTGATGTGGAAGCAAAGTAAGCGTGGGATATGTTTTTCCCTCTTACAGGAAAGAGGGAAGAAAGAAAACATCACTTTGAGTTAAAAGTTGGAAGTTTCAGATGAGCGTTTACAGATACGGGGGATTGTGCGATCTGAGAAAATGACAACGGTCATTTAGCTTTTCAGCTTTCCCAAGGGTTACAGTGCACTTGTAATGTAAATTAGAAAACAGGGAGGCCTTGATGGCAGGCTAGATTGGACATTAGATTTCATTTTGGACAGAGTATTTCCTGTAGATTTGTTTTATTTATTGAATTATGTTGCCTATTTCCTGAGACCCAAGTGTCCATATTAATGTTAGGCTCTTTGAAGGCTGACTGGCCTCACTACACAGAGAGGACACTGGATTATCTATTTTCCCATCACTGTGAGCAAATACATAAAGTAGCTTAAGGTAGGATGGGTTTGTTTTAGTTCACAGTTTGAGGAAATGCTATCTATGATGCCGCATTCTACATGCAGACAGGTCACTCATGGTTGTGGGAACCTTTGGACATAGGGCTTAGGTGAAGGAAATAGATTGCCAGTGACAGACCTTGAGAGCCAGCTTAGAGCTTAGGCCCTGCTTTCTCTGCCATCTTTGCTGAGGTGTGAGCAAGTTGCTGCCAAAGGTTCCCACATTGTTTGATTACAGCATCACTAGTTGGGGACCGAGTATTCTAATGTGTAAACCTTCACAACTGCAATAGCTTCCCTGTACCTCTGTGGCTGAACCTAAGAAGACGTTGACCTGGGCAGCCATTTCCAGCAGGGTGATTTCCAGAGAGTCATCTTTCAAATGAATCTGCACTGCTATATTCCAGAACTCTTGATGAGCGGGGTCTTGCCCTCCTGACACCTGACGTTTCTCATTAATGTTGTTGATATCATTAGCAACTGTACTTAATTTGTCTGAACCTACCCCGTCTTCAAATTCAAGCCCCTTTCTTCGCCAAACTAAACAATTCTGTTCACATTTTTACAGGGTTCACACTCCTTTTCTCAACCAACTGCAATCACTCATTTTTCTGCTATACTTTCTGCTGTCTCTCATTGTACATCTGGGGAAATGTGGATTACCATAGCTAGGCCACTGCATTTATATATATATTATATTATATATATATATTGTCTTTAGATTCTCCTGACAAACAATCTACTCCATTACTTCCGAATTCATCTCCAGTGCAGTCATGTTTTCAGGATAGGGCAGATGAAGCCGGAATCTTTGCCAGAATATAAAATGAATGGACTCTCCCTTGGCTCCCAGTAAGGCCTTCTTTCCCTCTGGAACTCCCTGTTCATAGTTTTTCCTGTATGCATTTCTGTTGGCATTCTTGCCTTCCGCTCTCCCGCCAGCACTATGATAAGTCCTGAGTACAGTATGCTAGGGTTTCTCTTGTTCCCCAGCTTCTTAACTACTGGCTCATGATCACATGTAGAGCTGCATAACTGAATGTAGATGTCATGAGAAAAAAAACTGCAATGGTGAAATACTTCTAACTGTGCAGCAACACAAACACAGTCAAATGTGTAATCGATTTAAGGGGTTACATTGTGTGACTGAGCTACAGTCTGGGGCTGAACACACAATAGATACATGTCACACTGCTCAGATTGTCGTGTCAACTGTTGACTCAGATGTTGACTCTCACATGCTAGGAATCACAGTGGCTGTGCCAACATTCAAGGCGTTCTACTTTTGCACAGCATAAAGGTTGAATTACAGAAAATGCCGTCACTTTTTTTCTGTTTTGTCTTGCTAACTACCCTTGCCATTTATTTGTTAGATGACCCAATTTTAAAAATCGTTTCTTGAATTCTTGACTCAAGCTTCATAAAAGAAATAGAGTTTTAATATTGGGTTAGGACAGAATTTCCAGTGGTATCTAGAATGGTCCTAAATATACTCACATTATTTTGCCCTATGTATTTTTGCAAAGTGGCACCTCAACATTGAGAACTATAAAACCACAATACCAATTAACTCTACAAAACACTGCAAATATTCTAGATTGTGCAGCATTACACATTCAGCAAAGATTATTATATAAAAATAAACTCCCATTTCATTAGTATGTGAATTTGTATAATCTTAATAAATGGTAAAGTTATATGGAAGATGAGTATTATAACAAAGTATAATTTTAAAATAAGTTTCTTTATGACTTATCATCACTGAAGGTTTGATCTGCAGACTTTTATTCCTCTCTATGTCTGGGGCTGTTTAAGGGTTTCTTGTGTGAGAAGGACCCTTGAGTGGAGTTACAGAAGTCCTGCTCTAATCCACATGTTTAAACTCTTTAACACTCCTGCCACAGATAGCTCATGGAACAACGTGGTCAAACTCATGATAGGAAATGACTCCACTTCTCAGTTCCAATGTTATATATGAACTGTCTTCTCATCACTGTGACCAAATGCCCAAGAGGCACTAAGTTAATGGAGAAGGGACTTTTATTTAACTTTAGTTCCTGGTTTGAGGATTACAGTCAACTATGGTGGGAAAGCTTGGAGGCACCAGGAACCCTCGGAAGGTATATGAGCAGAGATGGAAGAGGAAGAAGAGCGAGCTTCACAAGGCTCAGGTCCCGGACACTAACGGCTTCATAATCTACTAACAGAGAACCAGCAGCTGAGAACCAAGTGTTCAAACACACACACGTGTGAGTCGGTAGGAGATAGTTTACATCTAAACCCTGACAAAGACTAGACTTGGGTGTAAGGTAGAAATACATTAATTCTAGTCTCTATACCCAGAGTAGTGCTGGTTATGTGGAATGACTGAGGCAATGTTCTGTCATTCTCTGAAGACATCTTGAGGCTATCACTAAAAAAATACCCAAACCTTTTTGTATCTAGTAATAATATCATATTAATATAATAAGACTATTAATTAATATAAAAATATTATAAGACATACACGGCAAAGTAGAAAGTTCATGGGCTTTGGAATAAAGAAGACTGGAATACAACTCCTAAATTTATCATTTTTACCTGTGTAATATTGAGCAATTTTTTTTAACTTGACTATCATTCCTCATCCTTATATTGAGAATACTGGTTGACTTCAAAAGGAATCTTTAAAATAATTGTACGTATATAAAACTCCTAACACTAACTATAAAATACAATAAAGGATGATTATTTTGAAAATCTAAATTAAAATTTCAAAACCTACAATTATTATCTTGTAACATGCTCTATGTGTACTATTTTAAAATACTGTTTAACATCAACTTTGATTTTTGAACATAATTCGATACAGTGAGAATCTTAGGATGATAGAATGATCTCAACTAATTCAGGAAAATAATTTTCAGATTTTTCTTGTCGAAACACAGATATTGTTGGTATGGGACCCACCTTTTGCCAAGACCTTGTTTTTTCCATGAATGTCTTCTACCCTTCCTTATCTTTGTGGACATCTAGAAAATGTACTGGGAGATGGTTGTGATTTGAGTATGGATTTAGTCCTCTTATGCAAATGTTATTACAAAGGTGGAAATTTGCCCTGGTGTTTAGAGGTGAGTCTTTTAGAAAACTGTTAGGTTTAAATAAGTCATCAAGATGGAAGACCTATGACTTTAAATGGAGAAGGAGAAGAAGAAGACTCACACACATGTGCGCTGAGGTTTTGTCTTGCTCTTTGCAAAGTCAGAATTCCGCCCTCAAGGCGGTCACCAGATGAGATCCAATACACACAGCAAAGTGTGAAACTAAGGGTGCAAACAAATACTTTTTAAAAAAAGGATTTAATTATTTTAATTTTATATGAATGTGTGTTCATGCTTCTCTGTGTGTTCATCATGTGCCCATGGAGGACAGAAGAAGGTGTTGGTCCCTTGGAACTGGAGCATCAGGCAATTGTGAGCTGCCTGACATGGTACTGGAAGCAGAGTCAGGTCCTCTGCCTGTGCAGCAAGCACCTGAGAAGGTGCTGAACCAGCTCTTCAATCCCGAGTCTTTTCACTCTACAGCCATCTTTTTTTGTTTGTTTTGTTTTTAAATAAAAACAAGAGCTACCTAATTTAGAGATGCCAGCGTTCTCAGAAACATGCAGCCCTCACCAATTGTCTGCAAGTTCATTGTCTGACCTGAGCTGGGCTCATCATTTGATTTATTTTGGTAGGTGACTGGAGAAATCAAGAAGAGAGAAACCATGCTGCTATCTTAACTCAAGTTTGGATTTAAATTCGTATTCATTTCTGGTCCAGAAACTTCCACATGTAAGAGAAGCAAGAGCTCACGTATTCACTCTGTGCACTGGTGACATGCACACTTTTTCCTGTCATTGGGAGATTTGCTACTTGTTTTGTGGAAAGAAGAAATGTGTGCATTAATTCACTAACAGAATTCCAGGAATTATCTTAATGTTTAAATAAAATAGATAATATGCCTAAACAGTTTCCCCAGCGATGGAGTGTTAGAATGCAAAAGAACACTGCAGGTAATTTAATACAATAGTTCTTTAACGACAAGTCAGCTAGGCCCTGACCTGGAGAAATAACCCTCATATTTGTGCAGCTATTCCCTACTGATATTTATATTTGAATTAGCTTCTTTTTATTTAAATGAACTATATTATGCCTTAAGTGTAAAGAAACGAGTTTTGTGTGCTATAAATATAAAACCAAATACAAGACAGAGAAGGGAATATTTAAATTCTAACCAGAGACTGCCTTTGGAAGACTCTGGAATTAAACCCTGGCCCTTTCTTTGTTGAAAGAAAGATTTGCTGGCATTAGGAACTGTCAAAGCCAGGCTGGCACCAAGCTTAGACTTTTACCTTGACCTTCACAGAAAAGCTTAAAGGGATGCTGGAAAGGAAACAGCTTTTGTACGGTGAGATTCAACACTGTTTAATACCTATTAACAGCTCGGTTGTTACTTCTGCTTGATATAGACTCTTAGTTATAGTCTAGAGAACCTACACCTTTCAGAGATCAACATTTGAGCTTGAGAACGCAGAGTCTTGGCTTTTCCTCCCTGGCCCTGTCATGGTAACCAGAAGTGGGAAGTTTTTCAGAGCGACCTGTTCACTCAGGGCATGACCAACCCGAGATCTCTCATGAGCACTTGTGGGTGATTCCTTTGCTAGTAAGCCATGCTACTGGGTTCATCACTTATTTGCTTGATTTCCTTATATGTAGTTCAGCACAGTGCATGTGGAATGTAGATTTGGGGGTTTCTTGAAGGTTAAACTTCAGCCGATTAACAATCGCGCGGAGTCTGTTCCTCCTCTTCTGCGGCGCCTACCCCACTGCATCGGATGAAGGGGGAACAGCTGGAGTTTTGCTATCACCCTGGGAACAGTTCATTTTGTCCTTGTCACAGTCTACCTGCTTGATATGCTACACGTCTTCTCATCAGAGAACTGAAGCAAATATTACATCCTGTTTTAAAATGAATGTGACACCAGCGCTCAGGACAATGCCGAAGCAACCCTCCAGGGCAGGGCACGTCTAAGGCGCATCCTTCCCTCTTGGAGGCGGTTCTGCACCATATCTTTCTTATGGCATATGGCACTTTACTTGACTGTAAGAGACAAAGGGCCACATGGCAACGCAAGAAGGGCAGAGGTAAAATCACATGCGCACCTTTGAGTTGAGGGTCTGGAAAAGAAGTAGTAGCTTGCGTGGGTCTTTCTGATTTGTTCTCCGTTCTTTCGATCCCTTGTTTTTATTGATACTGCAAACAAGTCTTCTGTTGTCCATTTAAAAATGTGAGTGAAGATTTGTATTAAATTTTAGTGGTCTGAAGGCTTTGAAAATCTTTCTCTTGGCTTGGATTTTCCTATAGTCACTGTGAAAAGTTTCCAGGCGATTGGTTATGTCCCTTTTCTGGAGGGCAGAAGTCTGGCACAGTTCTCAGTAGCTCAGCTGACGTGGTCCACCAGGCTATGTTCCTTCTGAAGGGCCTGTCAGAGGGGGCTGCTTTACTTAGTTCTCTTTGCTTTCTGGTTTCTAGAGGCTCCGGCATTCCTGGGCTCCTGACCTTCCACCTCCACCTTCAAACCACCAGTGGCTGGTAGTGTTTCTCATGGGTCATCAGTTTGACCCTAATTCTTCCTCCATCTCTGCTTTTCAGGGACTGGTGGTGAGTGTGGAGCTATCTGAATCATCTGAAAAATCTATACATTTACAGTAGTCATTAATAAACAATCTCATCTACGCTCTTAAGTCCCTGGTATCATATAATATATCATAGTCACAATTTTTAGAGATTAGTAGGTAGATATCTTTGGGGAGGGCATCAATCTGTCTTTTGGAGTCATTTTTTTCAAAGTAATACAGTTTTATAAGTAAAAATCATTGTAAATATATAAATTGATCATAAAATGGCTATAGATCCATTAGTTATTCAGATATGACATTTTCTAAAAGTAGTATATTTGCATTTTAAAAGAATGATTCATTGTAAAATGTTAATTTTTCCTAGTTAGGAAGACATCATTAAAAGCCTTCTCTTAACGATCACTTGATTTTTAACCCTTTAAATGGTTTTGGTATTTATTTGCACATCAGCTTTCCTGAGATTCTGGCCAATTCCTTGGGGCAATAGAACTTGCAAAGTTTGGTTGTAAAATTTTTCTCAGTCCACAATTCTTTTTTTTCTTGTTCTCAAACCCTTCTCTCCATAACATCTCCACATTTTTTTCTGCTCAAAGCTTTTCAGCAAGGTTATCAGAGTACATCCACCCCAAGCCTTCCCGGAAAAGTATCTGTGATTCTGTCACAGAGACGAGACTCTGTTTTACCTAGGTCTAGCTGAATAGTTGGCACCAACCAGTATTGTAGCCTGTCGCCTCCCATGTGTGAACATGCCTCCAGAGAAGTTAAATCATGCTGTACATGGCTCTCTTCTCAGGAGTAGGGAAGTAAAACATAAAAAATTATGGCAGCCTAAGAATAAAGTTTTAGTACAGATTGGCGAGACTGGAAGCGCCACAGGCAACACAGGATCCGTGATTGATTGGCATATCAGTGGGATAGGAAATTCGAATAATGAGTTCTGAGCAAGGCGACCTCTCTGGGTGTCCATTACTGGCTACAACTTAATTAACTCCGTCAAGCGTGCCTCCAAACCCATGGTCATTCTTCACACCACCGTCAACCTGCTCTTCGCTAGCGGAGACTGGGCATTAGTTAAAAGTTAGGTCGGAAAGTTCATGCTGAGATTTGGAAGACTCGAGACTGTTTTGAGATGTCCAGGTTGATGGGTCAGTTCCAAGACGTGGACAGCAAAGAGCACAGAGAGGGCATGCCCAACAAATATCTGCTGAAATGAGATAAATATGAGTACTAATATTAACTTTAAAGATTCAATATTTCTCAAGTTAACAGTCAGTGTCCTAACTTTTCGTTGTATGGCACTCAAATATTTTCGCAACTTTATTTTGGCAGGATTTTCTGGGAGCGATCTGTATTACTCATTTTAAATTCATTAGTAGAAATACTTTACACTGCATTTATCTATCTATCTATCTATCTATCTATCTATCTATCTATCTATCTATCTGGTTATTTTTGAGACAGGGTTTCTCTATGTGTAGCTTTTGCTGTCCTGGCACTCACTCTGTAGACCAGGCTGACCTTGAACTCACAGAGATTCAATTGTCTCTGCCTCCTTAAGTGCTGGGATTAAAGGCCTGTGCCACCACCGCCCAGCTGCCTTTATTTTTTAATCACTAATGTGCGTTAAATAAAATCAAGCCCAGCAAAATCTTAAGTAGTATTTTCTACCAAAATATATACTTAGATCACTTTCGATTGGTCTCAACTTTATGTTTACCCATGGTATTGAGATCACTATAGGTTTCTGTATGGGATACGGCCATTTGGCTTTCATGACATAATTTAGCTCCATGCTGTGAAACTTGTAGCACCAAGGAATCATCTTTTGAAAGTCCTTCGTTTAGGATGTAGGGTCAGGGTTGTCAATCATAGCTTTCTTCATTAGTTCACAGCTCTGTTCATAATATTATTTACATTTGATCTACTCTCTACTAATTTTCTTTTTCTTTATATATGAATATATACTTAAAGTTTCAATTACATTATTTTTATATCTAAAAGTATTTTCTGTAGGGTATTCCAGTTCCAATGTCTGAATCGAATTTCTGTCTTCCCCACACTGAGCTTTTTCTGTTGGCACATAGGGCACAAGAGATAGTTTATTCTGGAGCTGAGTATGAGTCACCATGGTTCAGCGTAGGTTCAGACTTCGGAAAATACAATGACCCTGCACAGTAATGGCTTAGTGAACTTTCTACTGTGATATAGCAGAAATTCATAAGTCAAGACAATTTTCCAATGTAGTAGTGTGGGCAGCGGTGGCACACCACTTTAATCCTAATACTCGGGAAGCAGAGGCAGGTGGATCTGAGTTCCAGGACAGCCTGGTCTACAGAGCGAGTTCCAGGACAGCAGAGCTCACAGAGAAATCCTGTCTCAAAAAACCAGAAAAAGATAAAAAAAAGATAGAAAGAAAAGATAAAAGGAAAAAATGAGCAAGGCTGTATACTCAATAAAATAAAATAAAACCTCACAAATGTATTAGTGGAAACCCTAGGTAGGCAGATCAGAGCGAAGCAGGGCAATCGCTACTCTCTAGACCTTACAGATTATCTGGCGAGATGCTTAACCTTTGGCTTGGTGGAAGATGGGTATTGGGTTTGGAGGTTACAAGTGTTTGCCAAGTCATCACGAGGGTGTTAAGGAACACACAGAGTGGGGTAATAGACAGCTGTTGAGGGAGACTAGAAATAGGCTACGATAATTTGGGTCCCTGGTCTGTAACATTTCAGCTTGCCGTCGTCAGCCAATCAATTACGGATGATATTTTATGCAGGTATGCGCCTCACCCCAGGAACTTCAGCTCATGTTTCCTTTCACTTTACCCACAGAACTATAAAATTAATTATGCAATTTGACTATGAGAAGCTCGCTAAGAATTCACTTTTTGCCACAGTTAAGAGCGTCAACCATCACTAAGAGGCCAAGCACTTCGCAGAGAACCTACTGCAAAGGAAGAAAGCGCAGGGTCAGGAGGAAGATGGCTTGGCCTGCTGGGGACCTGCTGTGTATTCACCAAGTCCTTTTCCCATTGTCCTACTGATCTTCCCAGTCTCTGGGACACGGTGGCCAAAGGTACTATGCCAATGAATGTGACCAGGAGTGACGTGCCTCGCCTTGTCAGACATAGGAAGTTGGCTCCCAGAGTGACCCTGGAAGGCACATCTTGAAGATGACAGGCACCGTGTGGAGGGATCCCGGGTCCCTGACTCCCGATTGAGAGGAGAGGCCCCTGCTGCTCCCGCAAAGCAGTACTGTGCTTTGAGTAGAGAGGGCACGCATTTGTTTGAATTTGAGACTTTGTCTGTTTTTTTTGTTATTGTTGCAGCTATAATTTTTCTTCAGGACCCCATTTCCCTTTTTACAAAACATTTCTCTGTCCTAAAAGCTCTTCCTTCAACACACGCAAGCTTCAGTCCTCAGGCCTTAGCCTGAAGGGTAGACTTCATTACTGAGACCTCTCCTGGCCACTGGGAGAGAGAATGAAAACAGTTTCTTCTTTTCTTCACATCTTCCCTTACATTGCTATAACCATTTTAGTTTCTTTCTTTCTTTTTTTTTTTTTGTTATTGAGGCTTATTTGCTTTTTCAAGGAATGCAATCACAGGGTGGAGGTGCAGAACAGATGGCTCAGTTGGTAAAGCACTTGCTTTATGAGCATGACGGCCAGAGTTCAAATCCCCACCACCAACATAGAGAGTTGAGTGCAGTGGCAGAAGCCTATAATCTTATTGTGGAAAGGTGGAGACAGGAGGATCCTGGGAACTCACTGGCCAGTTAGTCTTGTTGGACAGGTGAGCTCCAGGTCCAGCGATAAACCTGTCTCAAAAGATGACGTGGAGAGTGACATGGGAATACTGCTGACACTGACCTTCAGACTCCATGTACACATACATACCTGCATGTGCATGCACACACATGAACATATGCACAGATAGCCTCCAATATAACCACCAAATAATAGACCTATTTATTTACTTGGCACTCGGTAAAATACCTGTTGAATATTGTGTGGACAAAGGGCTCTTTGAAGTTTCAAACAGCTGAGAGATTATGTTCCTTAATCCAAAGGTTACACTCTAGGGGAACAAAAGTTTTTAGAATAAGAAAATCGATCTCAAACTCACAGAGGAGAATGAATTTTCTTAAAATTATGTTGCCAAATATGAAAGGAAGAGAGTTGTTTTCAATCGTCTTTGGTGACTGGTTAGTATTACACAGCAAAGTTTTCAGAAAGCTTTTAAGCTGATGACTGGGTAACTCAGTCTCATTTCAGCAATCTGCAAGTGAGTGACCATCTACCCACTCACAGGCTGAGCACATGCTCAATAAGTTTGTTGAATAAATCAATGAGCCAATGAATCACGGAACAACACAATCGGTATTGGAATTCTCCGTTTCTGTGCTCAGGACAGACATCACTAATCAATCGTGTCGTTCTTGCCCTTCAAGCTCAAATTCAGAAAAAAAAATTACTATCTAACTCTTTATATTCAAAGTGTGATTCACTGAATAAATAACATCAGCTCAACCTGGGAGTTTCTGAGAAATGTACATTCTCTGACCAACTCAGATCTACTCTAGCAGAGTATGGTGCTAGCAGGATGCTGGAGATTACACGTATATCAGAGCATGAGGAGCAACACTTTAGAAATAGATGCCGATAGGCAGTGAGATTGGCAAACAGGAGACGTCCTTGGTACCAGCTCCCCTTCTCCATTTCACTCGAGCCTGAGGCCCGGCCTTGGCATCATTCCATCCAATAAGCGGGATTTGCTTTTCGTGGAGTCAACCCAGAAACGCGCCATAGAGAGGACAAGTTTTGCGTGTCTCAAAAGGACAAAGAAAATCAGTTTATTGTCAAAGGGCAGCAAAACATCTTGGGCTAGAAAGACTTGAGCAAGCATGTCTAAGATGGTGTAAATATCGGAGAAGGTGGCCATCTGTGTACAGGTCTGGGATGGGCTCCGATTTAGAGCAGAACTCATCTCCAGAGAACGGATGTAAGCGAAAGGAGAGAAAAGTAGTGCTGGTGGAGACAGGGGTAAGAACAAAAGTGTTTGCTGGTACAACAAGGTTAATGCAGTCAATAAAAGTGCAAAAACATGCAGACAGATAGATGATAGAGATATAAATAGATATAGGTAGATGGATAGACGATAGATAGACAATAGGTAGATATAGGAAAATAATGAAAACAACCCCCCCCCCCAAATCTTGAAATCTTGCCTTCAAAGTGTGTGTGTGTGTGCCCGCACCTATCTCCCTTGTTTATCTACCTGGCTCCAAGTGGCCACACCCAAGCCAGATGTGATTGGCTGAGCTTCCCCATCAGCGGGGTACAGGTGCGATGGCCTCTCCACTCAAGGACTGCCTTTAATGAGGTTGCTGCCGGTAAGATCCTGTATCGTCCTAAGGGGAGTGACTCCATCACAATTTACAAACTTAATTAATTTTGCTGAAATTTTTAATTGAGGAAGTTGAGTGACGGACAGCTGAAAGCAGTGTATTTACTGCTACTTCAAGCACGCACACATGTCCAATAAATATTTCTACTCCCACCGCAGATGCCGGATTAATCAGAGTGCTCTATGGAGGAGAGGGATTAGACTCAGCCCCTGTTTTTAACAAACTTTGGGTTTTAGGAAAGATTATTTATCATGAGAGCCGTTCCTAGTATACTAAAACTAACCACCATGTGATTCTAGCATTTATAGTAACAGCACACCGTGTCTGACATCGGGGTTTGTCTCTTTGTTGGTTCCTCAACCTTTCCACTCAGTTTTCATGTCCTGGAAGATTAATCGACATTAACTACTGTTTATATGAGGAATTCCTTCATGAGTCTTAGTGGTGGCTTTGTGAGCCTTCAGTTCAGTTGAGTGAGAACTTTGATCGTCATTCTAGAAGGCTCTCTGGAAGCCTGGCACTTCATTGAAATCAGCACTGCCCCTGGCTGGGCCATTGTCAGGCATGGGGAAATTTGATGTTTCCCCTCTCTTTCTTCTTCATATGGCTTCATGTTCCACATGGACCCTCTCTTTGGATTCCAATAAGCAGTCTTCCCTTTTGCTAAGACATTATGCTGATAAAAAAATAGCAATTTATTAGTGATGCCCCGATACCTCGGCTTGAGGTTGGGAAGTGTGGCTGCACCCTATTTACACACTGCTCTCCTTTTAGTGTTCAAATTGGGTGTGCACAGTGTTTTCCCGCACAGCAACCCTGTGAAATAAGCAGGAAGCTGCTTCTCACCACGCTGGTCCCTTCACACGGACAAGAGATTGGAGGCTAAATTGCAGTGTTAGGTGATGGGAGTAACTGAGTCCTTTCTATCCGCGATCCCACCCTACACCAGCTGGCTCGTCAGCCTGGCTTTAGAAGCTCTGTGCCCTTTGTACTCTTTGCCACTCGAGAATCGGTGACCCTTACAGACTCAACTCCTTTATTCTGAGTTGTTAGTTGGCCGGTCATTAAACTTTCACGAGCCAGGTCTTGGAGTCCCGTGGGTGGTGGCTGTACCAGGTTTTCATATCCATTGGATCATTTTTCAGGACTTGGAAGAATTTTAACTTGCTGTTGTCACTTAAAGATATATGCATACGTAATAGGGGAGATTGAACCCATATTTATTGTTACATATTTACTATGAACAAACAGTAGGTAAGAACTCTATCGCTGAGCTACATCCAGGCTCAGAAATACGTTTGTTCATAGTAAATATGTAACAATAAATATGGAGTGATATGCATGAGAGTATATTATACTATCTTGGGATTTTATGGCTGTTGTCACCACCTAGATCTGATACACAAAGCTAAGTTGGGAATAATTTTGCCAAGCTGTTGGTAACTTGGCAGTGTGTATTTCAGATCGGTTTTCTCCTAGATAAATAGGGTATAGAGTGCAGCTGTCTGTCTATTGCTCTCTCCTAAGATTAATTCCTTATCCTTTGTCTCTTGAACCTAAGCAAGGACATCCACAGTATCGAGGCATGGAACTTAAGAGCACCATCCCAGCCTCCAGTCCACAGACTTAGGTATGGAGACCAGCCAGTACCTTGGCTGAGGTTTGGGTGGCATATCCCTAGCATATAGCAGTCCAGCCCTCAGCAGGGAAGGATCTGTGGTCGCTGCCTGCACTGGGTATGGGCTGGTAGCAGAAGCTGCCGGTTTCTGATCCCTTCTGGCTGAGATGGACAGTTCCCAACAGATCATTCCTAAATACCCCACCCCAGGCCTCAGAACATCAAAGCTCTCCAAGACGGCAAGTAGGGGCGTGTACTGTCCACACTGGCACAGATGCACATTCTTCAGGCTTGGAAAAAAGACCTAGGCAGCCTTGGAGCTCACTTTCTGTAACGACCTTGATGAGTGGGGACTGCCAGGAACTGGCCAAGCAGAACCACAGGATGCTCAGGCCTGCTAATCTTGCTGTGAGATCGGTGTTTTATGTGAATTTAAATCCACTTGCGATTCAGTATGTGTGGCATCGAACTGAAGCATCCCTGGTGGCCACTCTAGGGGTTTAAGTGTGTGGCTGACATCTGCCAAGCAGCACTGGTGGGCGTTCTTCTCCACTGCTGCTTTCTGCAAGTCTGAGAGCCGGGCCTTTTAAATCAGAGAGAACCATCAGGGAGAACTAAAGGTAATCTCCCCCTTTTGAGAAACGGGCCCTTCTGTTGTTCCATTAAGTGCCTGCCTTAAACATCTGAATGGCTTAAGTAAGTGGAGTGCATTTGTCTCCCTGTCTCTGTCCTCATTAGGCAGGATGAGCGCTGAACACACATAGGAGCATGTGTATGAGTGCATACACGCACACACACTGAAGGGCACAGCCCGTGTCACTGTTCTGTCATTCAAGATCTCTGTCATAAGATGTTCTAGGGCTCCAAAACCAGATATTGCTTCTTTGTAGAAAATATCCTTGGCTGGGTCCCGGGAACTTTAATTAAAATCTCAGCTGAAAAGAAAAGAAAAGAAAAGAAAGGAAAGGAAGAAACCTCCCCGTGTTATTGCATTTTAGAAAGCGCAGATGCAAAACCGTGAGGTCAGGAAGCAGAGGATTTTTGTTTGTTGGGGGGCTGTGAGTTGACTGTGAGGCAGATCAAAGGTTGCCTGGGCTGCTGGGATGAGGCTCAGGGGATTGTGCTTGGGAGAGATGGCCCCCTTAACGAGGACCAGCCCGTCAGCCTGAGTCTCCAGATTTGAAGATAATTACCCAAAGCACGCACAGATTGTCTTCCTTTTGTGTCCTTGACATTGTCTGGGTCATTAGGAACAAAAACCTAAGAAGATTATCACGAACTAATTAGCACATTCATTTACCTTTTCCAGTTATTCCTGGCACTATTTAACTTTCATCTCGGCACTAGGTTGAGAGCCATAGGAGGGCATAGCCCACCCTTGCTTTCCCTGCTGAGTATTCTTGGTGCCCTACCCCAGATTCTGGTACTAGGCAAAACCCAAATTTTGTACAAAGTCTGTAGGGTGCTGTGTTACCTTGGGTATGAGGAATGTGGAACAGACCTTTGTTCCTGCTTTCAAGGAGTCCACCAGCTGATAGGCATCAGAGGCAAGTGGGAATCTTATTGGGAATTTCCTTCTTGGGTAATTTAGGATGTATCAGGCTCTTTGAAACGTGAACTTTATTGCTTATTTATTTTTGAGACAGGGTCTCCCATATCTTGCTGGGTTGGCCCCAAGCTTGCTACTTGAACTTGGATCCATTCATTTCTGCCTCCTGAATGCCGGAACTACAGGCTTACATCACCACTCTGGTTGATGTAGTGTACGCAAGCAGACCACCAGGGCTTTGCTTATTCAGGCAAGTGCTCGAGGAGCTGAGCTGCAGCCCTCGCCTGGGGCTTGCCTTGAGGCACAAGGCAACTACATAGAGAAGCCAGTCTTTTACCACAGGCCTGTCTGTCTCTAATATCTGTGCTGAACATTCCTGCTTTCAGTTATATCTTTTTGTTTCAATATTCCCCAGTGTTCTTAAAAGAAAGCAAAAGGAGTCAGAGAACCGTTATTTTTTAATAGTGTTATTACATGAGGTGGTTTGTGTTTCATTCGATCACGTGGTCTTTGTCTTCAAAGACATCAAGGTTTGTTGGGAGCTGTGAACCCCTCAGATCCTGAATTTCTTGTAAACAACTTGTTTTCCTCTGCTCTGAGACAGCCTGCAGCTGCTCCGAGTATAAGACCCTCAGGAGTTCCTGATGGCAGGGGAGTGGTTTTTGGTGGGTTTGGCTGGGGCGTGGCTATCAGTTAAGGATCCCTATATAAGCTGCCCCTGGACACAATAAAAGGGGCATTCCTGTTTCGAGGATGACCCGTGTCTCTGTCTGTGTGTCTTTGTGTGTTTAAATCTCCAGCCCCTTGCCCGGTTTACGAACTATTTGGAAGTGCATAGAGCGCAATAAGCTTAAGCCATTGGCCAAACAGTGTTTTAATTAATAAAGTTTTCTATAATTATTTCGGGTCTGAGCAGCTGGGAATGTACAAGCCACCTCCACCAACAATTCCGGTGTCCTCTGCAGAGTTGACTCTGACAGTGGCAAACTCTAAAGGAAGGTCTTCCTATCATTCCATTTTGTACAGCACTGGACATCTAACTCACTAGATATCTGTGGGATGAATGGTTGAAGAAAATGGTAGCGAAAGGAAATTAAAATCTCCTGGACAATAAGGTGCACTGGGCTACGAGGAGGATTAGAAGTGCCCCTGGGCAACGTGTGTTTATTGAACACACTTAAAGGTGAATCTAGCTTTCTTTAGCAGTCTCGTCATGGGCTCCTCCCTTATCAATAAACATACACACCAAGCTGCCCTTGACCTCAGGAGTTAAAATAATAGATAACATAATTGGTCACCATTAATTCCACTATAGATTTATTACTGGTAAGTGTGGCCTTGGAGAGAATTAAACCCACATTCATCTGGGCATTCTATCGCAGAGCCTCTCAAAGATGCTCCCGCAGTAAAAACAAATAAGACTAGCCTCCCACCTGCTCCCTCCCCCCGCGCATCGATAGCATAGTCACTACCGAATCCAGCCAAATGGCCATTTGCAAGGTTGGATGGGTAGTTAAGCCACCCAGGCACAATGTAATATGACAACATTCCTCATGGTAATATCATCCTCTGCTCATTACATTTGAATATAGATTGCCAGAACACAGTGCCTCCCGACCCTCCTCTCCGTCGGGGGTCGAGTTCTTCAGACAAGGTGAAGTCCAGGTGTGCTCCTCAGAAATTATTAGCCTGTCTGGGAGCCTCACAAAACCGTGGCTATTGCCCTGAAGAACTTCATTTGCTGAAGCTCTTTCCTTTCTGCCCGTAATTGTGGCTATATTTATAGGTGCGAGCCACCTGCCCACTTACGGCATGTGCATAGCTGCATCTCTGGTGTGCCCCTCGGTGGTGTGGGACCCGTTTTTATACTCGGTGTGTTGCAAACTCTGTGTCTAAATACCACTCCTCGGCTGAGCTCCCGAGTGCTGAGAGTTTCTTCTCTACTTCATGAAAAGCTGTGTATAAGCCTTTTAGCATTTTATCTGTACTAAACAGTCCTGGCTTTTCAGGAGAAATGAGAGCTCTGTAAGTAAACCCCTGCATTTGTGTGTGTAGAGTGCATATAAAAAGAAGCAATGAATCTTTTTTTTTTCTACATAAAAGGAATTAGATTTTCCAGTTTACCTCTGCA
This sequence comes from Alexandromys fortis, assembly GCF_014885135.2. Classification (NCBI taxonomy): domain Eukaryota; kingdom Metazoa; phylum Chordata; class Mammalia; order Rodentia; family Cricetidae; genus Alexandromys; species Alexandromys fortis. Next base: position 5,081,411 of record NW_026067939.1, read on the forward strand.
GTGGGATTAATAAAACGTGCACCAAATAGCTGTGGAACGATCCATTTGAAGTTTGTAAAGGCATCCAGGGAAGCTGGCTGGAGTAGCCTTTTAATATTTTCCCCCAACAACAATTTCTGTTAATGTTTTTATTCGGTACTGCTTCCTGAATGACTGTTTCAAATGAGCTCGCCGGTTACCTGCCCATTTCTGCGTGACTGAGCAAATTCGCTGGGAAATCCAAGTTTCTCTTCATTTCCATCAACTATCCATCTCCCAATTACAGAGAATTCATTCCTGCGTTGGAGACGAGCCAGAAGTTTGCCGGCTCGCTGTCTGTGGGCTGCCTTTTCCTTTCTCCTCTTTGAGGCTCTCTGATGCTTACAGTGAGCTCAACTCAAAGGTTTCCAGCTCACACTCGCTCCACATTCCCCCACAGCCACGTCGAGCTCTGTGTTTCTGAGGGAACACCGCGCGCCAGCCTCTGATTCGGTCTCCTGTTACCTGCAGGTGCTCTGGAAACTTCAAAATGCGACTGGTAACGTATTTGCTTCTCTAACGTGCTACTTTCGAGTACATCAGATGCAGCTGCTTACCATTTTTTTTTCTAAAGATTTCTCTTTTGAATAACGTGCATGCAAAAGCCTGTGAAAGGGGGCTTATAGAGCAGGGGATTAATTGCAGGTCTTGGTGTACTTGTGCATGCATGCTTGTTAACGCGGGCATGTGTGTAGAATATGGGTAATTTATGTGCACATACGTCTGTCTGATCAGGCGGATTTCACTAAAGGAGTCTTGTTGAAAGCAGTACTTTCTATGCGCAGCAGCCAGGTCTCCTAATCAGATCTGGAAACATCTTACACATCACCAGCAAGTACAAGAAAAATGCATTCTTAAACCCATGCAGAGGGCATGTGTTAGATAGCTATTTAAAAGCTTGCTCTCTTTAAAGAAATGAAAGGTGTGTGTGTGTGTGTGTGTGTGTGTGTGTGTGTGTAGGGGGAGGGGGCTCTGGGGCTGGAGGAATTGCAGACAAGAGTTACCTGGGCGGCTGCAGAACATTTCCAGCCCCTGTCACTGCCTTCTTTAAAGTCAGCAATCGCTAAGGGAAGAGACGTGGCTGTGCTCCGGCGTAAGCCCAGGGGGGCATTGCGCTGCAGTGTTCGGCAGGCATTTTAGCTACTCTAACCATTAGTGCTAGGGTGAGAAGTAGACAGAGTAGATTTGCTGTAGCTGAATCCGGCCATGTGTTTGGACTTGCAGGAATTGCATGTATGCTGACTACCAGGGTGTGTGCCTGTGGTTGTGGAACTCCCAGAAAGCGGCATGAGTGTGTGGGCTCCATAAATCACATTGCTTATTTTCTGGTGTGGAGAGTTAAATTCTAAAATTAAGAAATTACTTGGCAATTAATAATGCACCCGGCAGCCCTTGTCTCATTGGGTGAGATTTACATCCTCGGGACTTGCTCCTCTAGTTAGAGAGACAAATGATTTAAGGTGCAGGCTTAATTGCTATTTCAAATCCGTAGGCTTGAAAGATGCTGGCACCACTTTATTTTAGGCTTGTTTTCGAGACCATGTGTGTGAGTGTCTAATTGTGTTGGTGAGCTAATTATGACTGTTATGTGCCACCGACAAACAACTTGTCTTGAGCTTTGCTCACCAAAGTAACAGCAACTTGATTCCCTATCTTTGTTGTTTTGCATGGTCCTCTTGCCCTTCGAGACCAGTATTGACTCACTGTAAAGATGAGAAAGTAATGTGGCAGGTCAGAACTCACAGAGGAAAGCAGTTTTCTAAGAGATTAAACAAAACGCATCTTTATGAGGCAATTTCTAAATTGCTATGGGTGTTTGGAAGTGGGGGTTTCTTAAATTGTAAACAGGGAGGTGGAAGTCTAGGTTTGTGTTTATGCTGGCTTGTAGTTCTTCGTACACTGTAAGCAAAGTAGTAAATAGCCTCATTATTCTGTATTGACTAATCATTTTTCTTTGTGATATTGACTATAAAATATAAAGATATTTATTTTATCTGAATTTAAGATGATTGTAAACTTCAGTAACACTGCTTATGAAGTTGCAACAATAAACACTAATATTCCTGAAAGTTACTGTGAATACCACTTTTGCTTCTTATTTTTCATGATTTAATATTTAACAGCTTAGCTGTTGCACTCACTAGAGGACCACATGTGATTTTTAATTATATGACTTTTAATGGTGATTTTTTACCAAACATGTCTAATTAATGATTATTGAAAGTAGTAATATGGTGAATTTCAATACATAGGGTGGTTCCTTGAAACAGCACAAGTATTAGGAGCCTTTAAAACCAAGTGTGAGACATTCAATGTTGTCTTCATATATTGCTCTGTATGGAACTGATTTTCATTTTAGGTATTAGTTATTTCTAGCTCTATAAATGCACCTGACTATGTTCTCCATCATGGAAAAAAATCTTTCCTTTGAATATAAATATGTTGATGGCAGCTTCAATTAAATGCCCAAGACAGCTGATGAATCAGTAGCAATTTTGCATGTATTATAAAATATTAATATATATGTATTAAGAACTGTAAAATCAATTTATGCACTCAGTCGTATTACAAAATACTTTTGCTCTACTTCTGAAGTTGGCGATTTTGTGTGAAGTCGGTTTTGTGGTAACAAAAGAGGATTCATTTTTCTGAGCTTGGATAGCATTATGTGACAACGTGCTGGCATTCAGCGCTGCCTAGAAGGAAACGTCGTAAGTACTCAATAGTGGAAAGAAAGAATGCCACGTTTGCCATCTGTCCCTGGTTATGATTTCCCAGTCACTTCTAGATGCTTGCGAGACCCAGTCTTTATTTTATAAAACCAATTTCTAGGACTCCCACACGTATGTGATTAAAAACATGTTTTTCTCCTATACAATCGTGTCCCCCTTTGGGAATTGGGAGTGCTTTACTAAACATGTCATCTTTAGATCCCATGTATAGTATGCTGAAAATATACCTTGTAGACTGACCATGCATCTTCAACTGAAAACTTGAAACATTCAAATCTTAAAACATTTACTAAGCACCACACCAACAGACTGTCTCCTGGACTGGGACAACAGGGTGAGCTGGGGAGGGAAGATTTTTCTTTATTTCTTCTACAGAAATGACAGAGAATTTTTCTGCATAGCAGTGTTATGGAGGCACAGAAACCTTCAGCTCAGTCTGAGACTTTTATTATTTTTCGTTTGTTCTACTTGGTTTCAAAATGATGCAGTCTATAGGTTTGCCAGTAGAGGAACGGTCACAGTTGGGATGGGGAGGAACGCCTTGCTAAGTTAAAAAGGAGAAGGGACAGTCACTTGGGGTGGGTAAGAAGGGAAGATGGGAGGAGACTAATGGTGGCAGTGGACAAAGAAGGGGGGAATTGTGTGAAAGGGGAGCCGCACAAATGGAATTGAGAAACAAATTGTAAGGGTGCTTTCAAATTGTTGTGCTAGGAACTGAACCTGGATCTTCTGTAAAAGCAACAAATGCTTTTAACTTATGAGCCCTCTCTTCAGCCCCTGTGCTAAACTTTAGCTGAATTATTCCACATAGCCTTCAGTTATGGTTAATATTCCCATTCTATAGATGAGACACTAAGAAGTAAATAGAGCTTGTATCATTTTACAATAGGTAAATGGAGGAGCTTGGATTTGAACCTGGATGCCAGAGTCAGGTCTTCTGATCACTACATAGCATAACCATTGGAGTGTACCACCTCATCTCTAGCTCCAGTTACCAACTGACATGCCTAGCTGTTTACTGAATATGCCAATTTGGTCCTCTGGGAAGAAAGGATAAGGGCCTTAGTACACTAAATGGTTCATAAGACAGTAAAGATGAAAGAGAAGAAGCAAAATTGGGCAGAGAATGGTTTCCTGCTGTATTATTGGAGTCCCATATTGGGCAGAAATATTCAGGGCTTGTGTGTGTGTGCTATTCTCTGTCACTGGTTGGCAGTAGTTCCAGGGAAGAGAATGACTTTGGTTTAACAGCTGAGGCATACCTGAATATTCTATATCTAGAGGCTCAGTTAATTGCATTTCTTTATGAACTATATTTTATGTAATTATTAATGTGTGATAGTTGAAAATATTAATGTATTTCAATGTGACATTTTTGTACATACAAGTTACATGCTTTCCTTGTATTCACTCTCCCACATGTGCACCCACAATTCATGTCCCTCCCTCCTCGTTCCCTTCAGTCTCTGTTCCTAGTAATCCCTCTATCACATGTGTTCTCATGATCCTTGTCCCTCTGTCCTCGTTTCCTTCATTTCCTGTCCCTAGTAATCCCTCTACCACTTTAAAGTTGTTGTTCTAAATCCTGCTTATTTTGTCTGAGAGAAAACATAAAGTACATGCATTTTTGCATCTGATTTATTTTGCTTAACATGACAGCCACTAGCTATATCCATTTTCCTGAAAATGATGCAGTTTTATTATTTGTTTTGGGTGAATAATGTTCCGTTGGGTATGCACATTCTATTTTCTTAATCTATTTATCTAGTGATGTATGTTAGATGGATTCTATAGCTTGGCTACTGCAAACAGCATCACAATACGCTTGTTCAATACTCCGGTATTTCTTATGCATGCATACTTCATTAATTTGAGGAATATTCCCAGAGGTGGTATAGATGGATCTTAAGTTACCTCTACTTTTAGCTTTGTGAGAATTTCCCCAATGGTTTCCATGGTGAATATAATAATGTATACCCACACCATCAATATATCATCTCCACCAGCAGCTGTCTGTTAATGTAATATTCATTCTGGTTGTGATTAGATGGACTTTTGGTCTTGAGTTGCATGTCCTGCATCCTAAAGATGCTGAGCACTTTCTGCACATTTACTGAGTGTTTGTGGTTTTTCTTTTGAGACGTGTCTGCTCAAATTATTTTCCTATTTGTTGAATGAATTCTTTGCTCTACTGTTCAGGCTTTTTAAGTTTTTTTTTTTTTTTGGTATGTTCTTGGATTGAAACCTGGCATAGATCTTTTCCCATTCTGTAGGCTACCTCTTTTTTTTTTTTTTTTTTTTGAAGCGATCAACATAGTCTGTGCGATGTGGTTATAGTACAGAAGCAGCAATGACTGGAGACCAATGGGAGACAGGATCACCTGTTAGAGGACCATTAGTTATAAGAAGGAATGATGTCTTGAAATAGGTATGGAAAGAATGGGAAAGACAAAAATACAAAGTATGCCTTTATGTGTGTGTACATATGTGTGTTTGTGTTTGTGCTTGTGTGTGCCTATGATTTTGAGATTAATTGAAGGAAAGAGTAAGGAGAAGAAAAATGTGACATTTGCCTTTTGAATAAATATCAAAAGGGACATAAGCATTTCCTTTCCTTTGATAAAACTTTTCAATTTGATGTAGCCCTGTATTTCAATTCTTGATTCTACTAAATTATCCCTGCTTGCAGATGATATCATTCTGTATGTGGAAACCCCCAGAGAATTCAACAAAAGACTCTTAGAATTGAAACAGTGTCCTTCAAAGTGGCTGTTTACAAATTCAATATACAACCTTATTAGATTTGTTATTCAATAATAATTAACTCACCAACAAAGAAATCAGCAAAACATCCCATGTACATAGTCTAAAATGTACCTAAGATCCAACCTAGTAAGACAGGTGAAAGACCATGGTGATGAAACTAGAAGACACTAAGGAATAAGACTGAAGAAGACACTGGAAGATGGGAAGACCTCCATTTTCAGAGATAGGAGAATTAATGTAAACTGTAGATTTAATGTGAACACCTTTTAATATCAATGACATTCTTCACAGTACTACGGGAAAATCCTAAATTCATACTGATAAATAAAAGATGGAAAAGCAATCCTGAGAGAAAAGAAATCTTAGCAATAATTAGCAATCCTAATACACAATTTTAAAATAAGCTATAAAGCCATAGTAAGGAAAACATCATGGTGTTACAATAAACCATACATAGATTGATAGACTAGTATAGAGAACATACACATATGTAACTACACCCAGCTGATTCTTGATAAAGGAGCCATATGAGCACATCAAGCACATCAAAGAAAAGAGAGTCTTTTGTTTTGTGGGAGATATGAGTGATGCAATGTTCTTGGTCGACAAGGTGGCATTTCTATAAAGAGATTTGGGTGATGCAGTGCTCTTGGTCAACAAGATGGCATCTCTGTAAAGAGATCTGGGTGATGCAATGTTCTTGGTCGACAAGGTGGCATCTCTGTAAAGAGATCTGGGTGATGCAGTGTTCTTGGTCGACAAGGTGGCATCTCTATAAAGTCCACCAGATGAATTTAGGGGAGAGTGAGCTGAACACTGAAGTGGAGGCACCTTGGTGTGTTAGAGATAGTGTCTCCTGAAGCCTGGCACTCTAGGTACCTTGCCTGTCTTACCTAGTTCTTAGACACTCCCATCCAGGGGTTCTCAAGCTTCCTAATGCTGTGACCCTTTAATCCTGTTCCTCACATTGTGGTGAACTCCAAAACCATATAATTATTTCATTGCTATTTTGTAACTGTAATTTTGCTACTGTTGTGAATCATAATGTCAATATCTGATATGCAGGATATCATATATGCTGATATATCACCCCCAAATAGGTCAATACCCACAAATTGAGAACCTCTGCTCCAACTGAACACATCTCAGGCACTGTTAATCATTTCCTCAAACTTTGCTTGGCTTTAAATTTCTGTTATTTAGAGACTTTAAAACATATACTTTCTTATAAAAAAGGTTAAGGCATGGAATCAAGATTATGTTTTTAGACACCAATCATTCTGACAAAGTATACTCTCCCTTTCCAAATTCAAATGTAAAAGCACCTTTCTTTGAACCCATACATTCCTAACAGGCAGTGTGAGTAAATGGCTATCATTAAACTTTATTTTGTACAAATGTGTCTTGGCATCATACAGACCCAATCCTGACCAGCAATGCTGGCAAAGGCTAGCCCATCTAACTGAAGGTCTCCATTCACGTTGTGGGATGATATAAGGGTCAATAGTATGGACACAGTGTCCATACCTTCTCATAGAACAATCTAAAGCCACTGCCTAACTAACAAAAGGCCAAAAGTAACTGATCAAATGCAAAGAAGAAAAAGACTTAATGCATTCTAATGGAGATTCACAAACACAACAGAAGAGAAGAGCCAGCAAAGCTTGGGTGCTAAATAAAGTATAAGAACAGAAATGAGGAATGAGCTTCATAGACTTGTACTGTAATGTGAGGTGCTCAGAGCAAACGTTTAATTGTCCTTAAAATTGATGGTCAAATTTGCATATTCACTCAGCCTGTCATGTTTTATTGTACAGTGCAGGACAAGCCCTGAAATAACATTACATCACCATCAGAGTGTACGAAAAGGAAAACTTCTCTGAGTGAGAATGCACCTTAGTGGTAGAGTACTTGTTGTCTATCGTACATGAGACCCTGGGCTCTACCCACCACAGCAGAAAATAATTCCAGTAAAGAAAAAAAACATTAAAGAGATAAAACAAATTAACTTTCAAAACCTCCTAAATAACCATGTGCACTGACTTGTGCCTAATAAGCTGTGATGATAAAAAGCCCTTTGGGTGATGAGTCGTTTGCTTGCTAATTGGCTTTGTGAGGATGATAACATAGATCTCATGGCCACTCATAGCTAGGCTTGCCTGGCACAAAAATACAGTACCACCCACTCTGACCATAAAATCTTGGGGCTTTCACAAGCTGAGCCTCTTTTTGGTTCTAGATCTAGCTATAGGTTATCATGCTTTTCCTTCCTTAGCAAAACAAAAAGGAATAAAACATGGGGCAAGGAGGAGCGACAGATGGGTTGGGGCATCTTTCAGTAGGGAGCTTGAGCGCAGTTATTCTGTGCTTCATCCGCAAACATTGGGCTAGAGGCCTGCGCTAGACTTTAAAAGTCTTCACGAGAGATGGATGATGCTGGTCCTCTAGATTACTACTGGTCTCGTAGATGAGGCTAGAGATGTGAAGTCTACACAGTTGGGAGTGGGAGGTAGCAAAATGAATTGGAGCTGCGTTCTGAGCTCTGAGACCATGAGCCTTCTCTAGTCGTGCCTTGGTTTGTAAACTGGTTTGATCTTGTAAAGGCCTTGCATAAGTTACTACAGCTGCTATGAGTTCATGTGTACAGCAACCATGTCGCGTCCAGCAGACAGTGTCTCTTAGCACCCCTGCCCCAAGACTAAAGGGGCACAGTGACCTTGAACTTTGTGGGAAAATGCCATTTGCCACTACGTGTTATATATGATGACACACTTGTGATTAAGGAAATGTGAGCATGTTGTTGTCTTAGCAGCGTTCTGATGAGGGTGAATACAGGGCTAGAAAGCCACTTGAAATGACTGGGGTGGGAATGACATTTTGTCCTTTGTGTTTTTGCTGTTATTGACACAGACTGGGTTTTTTACAAGCGTGACTAGTGTATCGTTGGAGAAGAGCGGCATATTGCACAGCATTTAATGTACCTGACTCAGAGCCCAGGCTTTCCAGATTGAAACTCATCAGCTTCTCATCAGCTGGGTGACCTTGGCAGATATACCTAAGTCTTTGATGCCTTGTTTTTCTCCTCTGTAACTATAGCAGCATCTTCCCTGCAGGGGTGTTGGGAGGAATGGGTGATGACATATGTGGCCAGTGCACTTACTGACACACGGAAAGCATCCCATGACTGTCAATCTCTTCATGAAATTCAGTTCTCTTCAACACTGTTCCCAACGTGAAAGGCTTAGTGATCTCCAGTGCACCTGACATCAAGCATTTACCACTTCTTGTTATCAAAGTCTACTGGTGTTGAATCCAGTGTCCACCGGATCACTAACATCATGCACTTCAGTTTAGGAGTCCAGCTCTGTGTACCATCTGTATCTTCATTTAGGGTTCTCATGCTCCTGTGCTTGGGGAAGAACAAATAATGCAACTACCAAAAGAAGGCACGTTGACATATCTGCCAATATTTAAACGCATAATATCTGGTGCCTTAAGAAAGGACCTCAATTGCATGCTGACCTGGGACGCACTCTGTAGCATAAGCTGGCGTCATACCAGCAGAGATCTCCCTGCCTCAGTTTCCCATCTGCTGCCATTACAGACATGAACCACCATGTCTGACTTGGTGACTTTTGCCTTACTTTTTGATTTTACTCCTGAGAAGTTTCCTGCCAAGGGCTGGAGAGATGTTTCAGTGGGTAAGACACTTTGTCTTCAAGTATGAGAACATGAAGACCAGATTTGGACTCCCAGAATCTACTAAAAGAGCCAGTTATGGCCAACTATGCCTGTAAGCCAGCACTGGAGAGAAGATTCAGGCAGTTCTGGAGAGCTGGCTGTCTGGGCAGTCTAACTGAAAAGTCAAGCTTCCAGGCCAGGGAGAAACCCTCTGTCCAGGCAATAAGGTGTTACGGAAAAGAGTAATAGAGGAAAACATCTGCTGTCTTGCTCTGGCCCCCGTGTACACTCACAAGGGCCCACACACCCCTGTATTCACGTGTGTGTAGCAAATGTGCACACATGAACACACGTGCGCACATAGACAACACCCCCGACAATTCCTTGATATACACACATGATCGAATGAAGATGTAGTGAGATTGTCTAGAGCACTAGTTGTGATACTAAAATCTCTATAAATAGTCCAGTCTCAATGCTGAGAAAAACACGTTCATAATTTATGAGATGCTGTGGAGGAAAGTTTAAAATGGTTACAGTCATGCATATGGACATGAAAATTGTAAGATCAAACTTTCAGGAGAGAAAAAAAAAATAAAGCATTTCAAGAGTAGTCTACCAGAGTGGTGCTGTGTTAAAATAGATATTTACAGTCACTTGCTTGTGTGATCATAGAGGACATTCAAAGTCCATATGATAAATTGTCAATGGGAAGTGGACGTTATATCGTGAGCTCTCTGCCTTCTGCCCCATGTAGACCATTCACATTTTAAACATGACCATATATCAGTTTTATAACTTAAGCAGATTTTGAAATATAGCCAAGAAAAGTCTCTTGCTTTCCCCAGCCCTAAGTTATTAGAATTTTGTTTTGGTTTAAGAGTAGTCTGCATGCTGTTCTAATCCTAAGCCTTATTATGCTGCTTGAATAATTGTGCCAACTCTCACATGAAGTTAAACCAAAGTGCGTAGCAAATCTCCACCAAAGCTCTAATTTGCTCCTAGGGAGCAGAAACCAAAACGAGTAAGGAGATTTTCTCACAGCAAGTCACAAGAGAGTCTTAAGTCCCGTGGCAAAGACCTTCTGTACCTAGCATGGAAACGTTGAATTAAAGGCATTAGATGGGAAATAGGAACGCTGAGCCAATAACTTTCCTCAGGACTTAATAACAGTAAACCTAGGGAAAAAGTACCCATAGGACGTCTTCACATTAAAGGTTTTCCATATTTCTAAAACCCTTCACTCAGTTCTTTTACAAAATGCCGCCTAAAAGTGACATTGCCTGGGTTTGAGGAAAGAAGCAGTTGGCATACCGCTTCTCGGCCTTCGTGTACTGGAAAGTGCTTGCATGTACAGTCTCATTTGATACTTACAGATGAGATATTTAGAACACGTAGTATAATTGTTTTCTATACATGGTTCTGAGGTTGCGAAGACTGAGAAGCAGTCAGCCAGCATGGAGCTGAACACACAGGGCCTTCGGTTATGTCTTGAGCATCCCTGTCACCAGCAGTCAAGAGCCTTGACTTGGAGCAAATCACTTCTGTGGCTGTGAAGTAGTTTGATTTTTTTTTTTTTGAATCATGCGTTCAGAGGTACGAACACCCAGCAGCGGCCCCCTGAACTCTCTCCCCAGAGACAATCATTAAAATAATGGAAATATTACTATTTAGACAACTATATTTAGCAGTGGTTCTCAGCCTTCATGGTGCTGTGACCCTTTAATACATGTTGTGGTGACCCTCAACCATTACATTATTTTCCTGCTACTTCATAACTGAATTTTTGCTGCCGTTGTGAATTGTAATGGAAATATCTGATATGCAGGCTATGTGACATGGGACCCCAACAGGGTCTAGACCCGCAGGTTGAGAACTGCTGAGTTACAAGATCTCTAAGTCAATCCGAGTAGAACTGGCTCCTCATTTTGACGCTATGTCTTACTACCCATATAATCTTGGACAATATTACCCTTCATCTATAAAATGAATAATTGCAGCTTAAATCTTCCAGCGTTGTTGTTAAGAGTTTTGGTGAAATGTGTTTGGAAGTACTTGGCAGAGTAAATAGCAGAGTGTGGGTAAAAACTGGTGACAATAACAATTACGAATATTATAAATACATCTGAATCTAGGTCAGTAGGCAGGGTTCCGCTAGAGCCTGCTTGGAAATGCCAGTCAGGAACTGCTTCCCAGAGTGGATACAAATCAGGTTTTATCCTAGTGAAGGACATCATCAAGAAAACACAAAGAACCAACCAAACATAGGGACACAATTGTCCTGATGCTCCGTCTGCCACCAGTGCCGAATCCGTACATTAGCATCTAGTTCGTGGTCAGCAGTAGGATGAGTGAGAAGGAAGAGACAGATCACCCAGGTCTTTGAACCTCAGAAGAAGTACATCCCTCATGAAAGCAGCCTAACACTTTCTTATCCTCAGTTTGTCTGGAGTCTCCTAAGTCAAACCATGGGAGACATCTAAGAAGCTAGAATTGAGATTCCATGTGTTGGTCAGTTGTTCTCAGCTTATGCACATTAGAGTTATCTGGGAAGAGGGAACCTCCACTGAGAAAACGCCTCCACCAGTTTGACCTATAGACAAGTCTGGGGAGTCTTTTCTGGACTGATGTGGGAGGGTCTAGCTGGAAGATACCACCCCTTTGCAGGTGGTCTGGGGTTCTATTAAAGGAGCAAACTGAGCAAGGCTGACTAGTAAGCCAGGAAGCTGCATCCCTAGCACCATCTTCCTCTGTTCCTGCCTCCAGGTCCTGCCTATGTTCCCTCAGTGATAAACCGTGATGTGGAAGTGTGAGCTGAACAAAACTTGCCTCCCCAGGTTGCTCTTGCTCAGTATGTTTTATCAGAAAGCAAACTCAATCTATAGAGTAGATAATGTCAAACTCTTTCTGCTGTTTCAACCTAAAAGGACAATTTTTTAATTTTGAGTTTTTAAAGATTACTTTTCTTTCCTATACAATTTCTTCTTGCTTACTACAAAAAAACCAATGAATCAAAATGGGAGAAAATAGGATTAGTATTCACATGTGTTTGGTTTACAATATTGGAAGTTTTATGTATAAGTATATTAATTTAGTTAAATGATGATACACTGCACATAGAGTATAACCTCTCAGAATCCAGTAGCATGTCATGTGAACTTTACATGGCAATAAATATCTTCCTTTTGATAATTTCATTGTCTGTAGTTATACTGCATTCCACTGATAGACATTCTGAAACTCTCTTGGATCTTTTACGTTTGAATTAGTAGACTGTTTTCTTGTAATAATATTCTTTAAAAATAACTGCCCATGGTGGCGTATACCCTTAATCCCAGTATTTGGGAGGCAGAGCCAGGTGGATCACTGTGAGTCTGAGGACAGCCTGGTCTACATAGTGAGTTCCAGGACCACCAGGGCTGTGACACAGAGAAACCCTGTCTCAAAACAAACAAACAAACAAAAGATTACTATGGAGGTGGGGAGTTAGGAGCACTTGCTGCTCTTGCAGAGGACCCAGGATCAGTTCCCAGCTTCCACTGGTGATGTACAGCTGTCCGGACTCCAGTTCCAGAGGACCCAGCACTGTCACTTGGCCTCCGTGGACTCTAGACACACTTGCAGTGCACATGCAAACTCATATATGCAGCAAAAATCCCCATACATGTAAAATAAAAAGGAATAATTATTGGATAAACACTCAATTCTTTCTTTAAAATAAGTTTCTAGAACTAAATTCTCTAGGTCAAAGTGTAAATGCATTTGTAAGACTTTTGATATCCAATTATCTTTTTGTTACATTTTAACCAATATTAGCCCCTTTTTGTATATCATTCAAGCAAATTGGTAACTAAGTAAATATGAATTCTATTCATCATAAAAGTGAGTACCTGCACAATAGCCTATATTTCTAAGATAGTATCAAAAATGCTTCTTGCAAAAAACCAAGCCCTACTTTTCTTTCTATGTTCCAGACGCAATATATCCTTAGGATAGTATGTTAATTAATTGTATTCAGGAGGTTGGTGATAATTACCAGGAGATTAGCTTGTGGCACAATGTCACAGAAAGCGTGGAAGTAACTCGAAGGGAGAGTTCTTGCATGTTCCCTGTAGTCCATTATTTCTACCCACATACCTTCCGTAAGGTGTGAAAATACAACAATCAAGGTATAGAAACCCTGCAACTGTGGATCCTCACACCAATTTTCTTCAGGGCTGGAAGTAACCCAGCCTGAGCCCTCGGCAGCACATCAGGCTCCAGGGGAGAAGCGTTAAGACTGGGAGATTTTCAGTGGAAATTACTCTTGATGGCACAGCCCTGCTGTCAGAGGGATTCCTGCCGGAAAGACAGCATCTGAATTAACGGTCTAATAAACTGAGTTCGTGTTTCATCTTAACAGAGGATTAATTAGGGGAGAAGAAACTAACATTTATTCTGTTTCCTATTTGACAGGCCTTTTATTATTGCATGATTGCGTTTAATACTCTGCATCAACCTCAAGTGTAGGCTTTGCTGTAAGCATTTTATAATAAACGATCTGATGTTCTGGCAAGCAAAACATCTTGCCCAGGGCTTGGTGAGGTACCAAGGTGAGTTTTGAACCCAAGCCTGCTGTGTCTTATGTCCGTGATTTTTTATTCTTCTCCCTCATGATATGTATAGCAAGCCTGGGTGTTTCTCTTCTAGAATATTAACTGAAAGCCTGAGCACACTTTAGGTCAACTAAATTGCAGGTTTCCGTTTAAAGTCTCTAACAGGTAGACTCAGTGTGTCAGACTTTATATCACCATGACAAAACTACCTGAGTGGAAGAGAGAGAGAGAGAGAGAGAGAGAGAGAGAGAGAGAGAGAGAGAGAGAGAGGACACTCAACCATTGGTTTGGAAGGTTTCAGTTCATCATGGTAGGGAGATTGGAGCAGAGCAGTTTACTTCATGGCTGACAAAAGTAAAGAGAAAGACGGGAAAAGTCTAGAGATAAGATAGACTTAAGGACCTGCTCCCAGTGATTGGCCCCCAATCCCCACAAAGAGCACCCTCGTTTGGAGACGAGGCATACAGCACTTGAGTCTGGAGAAGACATTTTATATTCAAACTGCAGCACCGGGAAATCACCCCAAACCAGTGTCCATCAAGATAGATTGATAGACTAGAAAGAGAAAATCCATAAAGCTGACAGGAGAGGAGGGCCTAGCTGATCTAACAAGATATCTGAAGCTAGAGGTGTTCTCATTTATTTTCAGAGACTGTGATGTTTCATTATACACCATTGTCCTTTCAAGTTTTCTGGCCTTCCATCTTGTGTTGGCTTGTAAGTGTGATGACTTTAAGAGCTCAGAGCATTCTCATAAAGACCCAGAGTAGAATGGCTTCTTTCTCACATCTGTTTCTTTTAAGAACAAGACCAACTTTGTAGGTGACCCTCTTTCGTACCCCATTCTTTGCTCAGAACGTGTCATGTGCCTCTCCCTAAACCAGATATTGGCACTGGGGATGGCTTAGCCAAGATTTACTCCATTGGGCTGGAGATGGTGCATCTTGAAACCAAATCCGGCCTTCTGGCAGCAAGTGGCAAACCCAAATTCTTATATAACAGCTTTGGAGAGATTTTGAGGTTATTTTTATGTTTTGTTTTCTCTGGCTATATAGTTGTAAAGCTGGGTAGAATGGTGTGGTGTTCTGATACAGATGTGCACTCTATGATAATCAAATCAGACAATTTTCATAACCATCTCTGTAAATATTTATCATTTCTCTGTGGTAAAACACTCTGAATCCTCTCCTGTCTATGTTGAAGTACATGTTCTACTGTGTTAATTATAGACACCCAGCAGAACACCAGAACTTATTCCTCCCACCCAGCTTTAACTTTGTACCCAAACATTTTGAGCTCTCCTTTTGTAGTTAATTACGTCTATATTCTGAGACTTCTCAGTGGCATAAGAGATTTGATGCTTTTCTGGAAATTTTTATTTTTATATAACCACTTTCTACAAATGAATTTGCCATTTTTTTTTTCAGTGAGGTCTGTCAAACCCTTCCCATTTCCATCAGCCATATCTTCTAGAATTCTAAGTTCTCATTCTTCACCTCAACGTTCAATTCTCTGTCACCAACCCTTCTTACAAACATGCATGACAGAATGTGAAAATGACCTCAGTAGTATCTGTCTAATAAGGTTCGCATAATATTGGTCTTGCTCTTAATAAAAAAAATACTGTTGTATTGGGGATCCCAAAGAAGCAGAAGAAGATGCAAAGGAAGAAGGAGAAGGAGGAAGAAGATGAGGAGAAGGAGGAGGAGGGAAAGCAGCAACATCCACCACTGCTGGTGCCTACCTTTCTGTCTCTTTTAAGTAACATGATTATCCTTCCTTTACATAAGCCTCTTAACTTTCAAAGTTGCAATAACACAAAACAGTTGAAGAAGAGGGCTATTTATCAATTGTCAACATAATTAGTTCAATTAAACAATCTGTTGATTAGAGGTAGAAATTAATTGCTTGGTTTTTGTTTTGTTTTGTTTGATGGCATAATAATTGAAATTAGACATGCAATTCAGTTCAAACAAATGTTTTTTTTTTCCGAGCCTATGGTGCCATGCTGCAATGGATAAGTAAGAAAATGTAGTGTGATTGGTGAAGAAGAGGAGTACATAATCAATACAGAACTAACAGCTATAATAAGCTATCACATGAGATTTGCCAAAGACTTTATCACAATTATACATTCAATTGCAATGATTAATACATTGAGAAGTGATTGAAATCTAGGTTAGCTTTTATTATACTTTACATGTGATTTCATTTAGTTCTCCAAATACTCCATAAAATAAGTTGTTTTCTGTGAGCCCCATTTTGTAGAGGGAAAGTTGTATGTGATAGAAAGAACACAAGAATCTTGGGGGCATGCAGAAAGGGGTGCAGACAGCTTTGTCTGAGGAAGAGGAGGGACAGTGTTATGGGGGAAAGTACAGAGAAGGTGACTGTAGATGGAGACTGCTCGTTCATTTCCTGGCCGCCCAGACCCAAAATAATCACACAGAAACTATATGAATTACAACACTGCTTGCACCATTATATTAGCCTTCTTATTAACTAACTCTTACATATTAAATTAACCCATTCCTAGTATTTTGCATTTTACCATGAGGCTCATGGTTTACAGGTAAGGTTCTGGGGCGTCGGTCTCCCTTAGCAGCTACATGGTGTCTCCTGACTCCGCCTACTCACTCTCTCTATATATCCCTTCCAGCCTGGCTATATTCTACTCTGCTATAGGCTGAAGCAGCTTCTATATTAACCAATGTAATAAAACATCTTCACAGCGTACAGAGGGGAATCCCACATCGGGTGATCTTCTATCAGGGTTGAGGGGAGGGACCACGAAAATCTAGCTTGAAAATGGGAATAGCTACACCTGAAAGTCTTAGGTTGTCTATGTGGGTAAAGCTCTGTGTATGTCAGTGTAAGTGAAGTTAAGGGGACCTGCCAGGTTGTCTGGACCCCGTGTGATGAGCTAAGGACCCACTTGCTCACAGGTCTTATGGGAAAAAAACCCTTATAGTGGACTGGACTCTTAAATGTAAAATACAACACTAAGAGTAATTTAGGGAAATGTCTTAGGAGTAAATCTTTGGGACCTAAGGCTGAGTGAGGAGTTGATGCTGAAAAAGCACAATCCACAAAAAGAAGAAAATTAGCAAGCAGGGTTCATCAACACTTACCCTGTGAAAGACTTTGGAAGAAAAAACAAGCTGCAGGCTGGGATGTAGTGTTTGCGAGTCACATATTTAACAAAGAACTTGTGTCTAGAATATATTTAAAACCTTAGAAGCCAACAACGTAAGACTCAAATAATCCAATTGGAAAATGAAAAAAAAAAAGGCATGCCTTTCACGAATGAGGTTTAGGAATTATAAAAAAGCATGTGAAAACATGGTACACCCATGAGCAATTGGTACAAATCCAAGTTAATATGAGAGATATCACTATACACTGATCAAAATGCTTATTATAAGATTTAGTGATAGCACTATACATTGAGAAATTTGCAAAGACATGGATTGCTCGCATATTTCTGGTGGGGGTGCAGTATGAGATAACCACTCTTAAGTGAAATAGGTCAGTGTGCAAACCTAAATGTGTGTCTATCATATACCACAGCATTTGCTTTGCTTCATTTGTATCCCACTGAAACACAAGAGCAAATGCTCACATCAGATTTCTTCACAACACATACAACCTGAAAGCTATTCCAATAAACTTAAAGGTGTGGGTGGTTAGCCTAACTGGTGGTACATCAGATCATGGTGCTCTATGTAGCAGTGAGAATTAAAGGACCATTGATAATCATGACCTTTGTTCATTTTCGACCAACCTGTGCAGATCTTGTCTGATGGACCTGGCATCTGAGCTCCTGAAAGAATGGAGTGGACTACAGGCTAACACTGTAGACAGCCTTACTTCAATGTCAGTGGGCTCCATTACATGAACATAACAGAGGGAGCGATGATCCAAGCAAGGTTGTGTGAGTTCAGAAAAACACGATCAGAAAACGCGTAAATAAACACCAGTGAGCACATACTAAATGTTGACAGAGGAGCCCTTCCCCAGAACTTTCTCAGGACAGACCAGTTTAAACACAGTTCCCTGGCATGTGCTGTAGACTTTATCTGGGAAAGTATGGAAGCAAGGCAGAAGGTCGTATCCAGATTCAGGGTACACTGACTGGACTGACATCCAGCAAGAATAAACATGTCTTATCAATTGAACGTAAATGCTTGCTACAAGGCACGAAATCACTTCCGAGAACATCCCAGGGAACAAACTGCACCCGAGGTCAAAGGCCCTCTCGCTCTTTTCCTGAAGTGTCCCTCACCTCACAGTTCCCCAAGGTATTGTTCACCGTGGTTCGTTCTTTCCACCATGTTCTGACTATGTTGACTATTTCTAGGGAACCATAGTGAGTTTTACAAAAGTAAATCTCAAAACTTTATCTTGTGACTCCATTCTTAAAAGTATAGTGGAGTGACAAAATTATAGAGATAATGAGTAGGTAAGTGGCTACCTAGAGTTGGGTGGGGGAGGGAGAGAGAGGATGCTATGAAAGGGTAGCATGAGGGATGCCTATGATGGACAGTTTCTAGATCTGCCTGTGATGACATGAACCTGTACAGCTGATAAAACTGCATAAAACTAAAGAGCATGGTGCCTGAAGAAATCTGGTTAAGGTTGGAGGACTATCAGAGTTAGTTTCCCAGTGATATTGCACTATAGGTATGTAAAACAACTCAGTGAACAGTATACAGTATCTCATTGTGTGTGTGTGTTTTTACAACTCTGTAAATCTTCAATTATCCATTTTTAAAAAAAAAAAAAGTTAAAGAATGTGAGGAAAGAAGGCTGGAGAGGTGGGTCAGAGGTTAAGAGCACTGGCCACTCTTTGAGAAGTCCTGAATTAAATTCCCAGCAACCGCATGGTGACTCAACAACCACTTATAATGAGATCTGGTGGCCTCTTCCGGCATGCAGAGATGCATGCAGGCAGAACACTGTATATACAACAAACAAACAAAAACAAATGAATACATACAAACATACATAAATCTCTTAAAAATGCGAGGGAATAAAGATGAATATCACAGAAACAGGAAGTGCAATGTGAACGTGTTTGATTCTCAGAAGCTGGAATTGTCTAGTAGAGTTTCTAGGAGGTAAGAATAGATGTTGAGATGAAGAATGCCAGAAAATCAGGCCATTCCCATTAAAATCGGTAAGTCTTTTTTGAGCTTACCCAGGGAGAGTAAAGTCACCCTATAATAACAAGATGGCCGCATATCATTGGCTGATGAAATATCAGACATAAGATCTCTTTAGCACGGTTTTCATTATATGTTCATAACAGGTCTCTGTTGTAACAGATGTTATTAAATATATTTTATGGATGAGGAAATAAATACTAGAAATGTTAAATAAATTTGCTAGCCAGTTGGTAATCAGAGGCGCTAACCTTTGGTCTCAAGTGGCTCATCTTTAGCACTAGAGAGGCCAGGATGCAAGCACAGGAGTGAAAGAGAGCACAGCTTCGTTTTATTCATTTAAAGTTTTGGCAGGAAAAGAAACTCAAGAAAGCAAGAGGAGAAGTTACCCCTAGTTTAGACCCAATTTCTATAATAGATTTAATGAAGTTTAATTCTTGGCTTTCAACTTGAGGTTTTCAGTGCACACTAGTGACTTGTTTTCAATGGAAAGGCATAGATTCCATGGTCACAAGGTTGCAGGAAGGAAAGAGCTGCTTCTTATAAGTATGCTGTTCAGATAACTAGTGCTTGAGGCTGGTTCAGGATCCATCATTCATGGAATCAGTAGCATATGAGGGTGGTTAGACGAGTTTGGGCTTGGGAAGTGGAAGGCATGTTACAAGGGTATCATATTGGAGGATTCAGGGAGAGAGGTTTCAAGAAGAGAGATGGTTGGAGCAAATGCCGGCCAGCTTTGAGTAGATGAAATGGCTTGATTCTGGGGCCGAGCTTCCAGTGACCTCCCATCTGCGAGGTCTAAGGCTGGCTGTCATTTATACTTTATCCATTCATCAGTAATTGCTATCACATTGATTGGATATAATACTCCTGGAAGAGATCACTGATTGTGTGTGCAGGGAAAATGCCAGAAAGAGGGTTTGGGTCTGCTTAGACTGAGTGATGGCTAGCTTGAAATGTCAAATTGACACAATCTCAATGGGGGCTCATCCAGATGAAGCTGGCCACCCTTCAAAACCACAGCATCCGATAAAAGTATGAAATCTTCATATTTTCTACTTAAAATTGTCAAAATGTGTTATGATAGTTAATACTTATCAGCTTGACTTGATTTAGAATCACCATGGAAACACAATTCTAAAGTGTATCTATGAGGATTTCTCCATGAAGTTTAGCTGATGATGGGCAGTGATCCACCCTCCCGAATAGGGGTGGCACCACTGATAGACTGCAGTCCTGGACCGAATGAAAGATGAAAGTGAGCTGAGCACCAGCGTTCATCTCTCTCTCTGCTTCCTGACTGCATTGCCACGTGACCAGCTGAATCCTGATCCATACCTTCCTGCCATGGTGGATTGTAGTTCCTCAAAATGTCAAAGTAAACCTTTCTCTTAAGTTACTTTTGTCAAATACTTCTGTTATGGCACGAAAAGCAATTAATACATGCATATGAACACAGGTTATGTCTTTATTGCTGAGTGCTTGATGCTGCAGGTCCTTGCCTTAGGGGTATAGAGATCATCAGTAAATATGCAAACTTGAAAAAAATCGCGTACAATGGAATTTGATGTGCTGGGATGTTCTGTGCACGTTGTCAGTTTGTCCTGTTGAGAGCAATGCTACTCCGTAGGGAGGAGGAGCTGTTTAAAGAGTGTCGCCTGCCATCCCGGATGTTTCTCTGGTTGTTGACTTAGTCGGATTTCACCATTGCCAACAGAGCAACAGTTACGGAGAGAGCACCTGAGACTGACCTTCGCTGACTCCCATAACACACCCTCGGGCCGGCCCCTTCACCACCGCCATACTCAGACCTTCCTTACGGAGTTCCATCAGATGCAGCCCCAAATCATTTGGGATCCGTGTTTTATTAACTCCAAGACTCCTTGTTGCTATTTCATGTTCAGTTGAACACAGTTTTTCTGAAGCATAGCAAAGGCTAAACCCATTGGGCTATTTTGCAGTCGATGAGAAAACATCTCTAGTCAAGTCTCCGTGATAGCGTGTCTCTCTATAGTTTCACTCATCGACAGTTTACACACAGCAGCTGCGCACGTTTTAGCTACTGAGGGGTTGGCTGGATTGCCTTGTAGAAGGCCTGTCTTAGCAGTAGCCGGCCAGCAGCAAGTTCACCTGGAACGGTTCCTTACACAAACAAGAAACAAGACTTGGAGTGCTATACATTGGCTTCCAAGCTAATAAGATAATCCGCTTTTCATTTTCAAAGCCTGCGCTCTAATCTGGAAACAGAAGTCTCCTCCTCTGCTCGTTGCAGCGGTCCAGGGATAAAGATCCTGTTATCATAACCCTATTAAAAATGTACTCACTTCTGCGGCACGCCTCCACAATAGTATTTATCCTTCTAAGCGCTCGAGGAGAGGAATGATAAAAGCCAAATCTATTCAAAATTTCAAGGAAAAAAAAAACAGTTGTAGAAATTGAGCAGGTATGATAAGGCCTGGGGATGAATAGCAATAACATGCAAAGCAGGAAAGAATAACCAGTAATTCATGAATTAGGCTTCTTTTAAGCTGTGATTGGGGGAGATGATAATTCTTCCACTGAAATATCCTGTCTGGATCACAGGAAAGTGTTGGCTAACCTGAGCGTGGCAGGAAGTACCTCAATCAACTGTGTGATTTCAGTCATTGGGCCATAGTCATTGAATTCCCTTTGCTGAAAACACTAGTTGATTTTCAGTTTTTAATTGATATAAATACTGTTCTTCCTTCAGTTCATTGTGGAGGAACAAGTGAAATTCCTCATGAATTATAAAATCCTTGCCTTCAGTGAGGGGCTTCTCCCTACCCCCTTCTCTCTCCTTCCCTCCTTCCTCTTCCTCTTCCTTCCATTCTTCCTTTTCCCCTCCCTTCCTTAATTTCCCCCCTTCTACTTCCCTCCCTTTCTAACTTCTCCTCTCGTCTCCTCCCTCCCTTTTTCCTATTCCTGACATGACCACCCTGCATTGATCCAACTTCATTTATGGAAAAGCTGCATAAAAATCATTTTTCTATTGCCACAGGATTTTCTCTGCAATTTTGTTCCAAGTCCAAGTACATTTCCAATCCCCCCTAAATCTTAATTCGCTATAGTACAACTCTTTTCATTTATTTTTATACCAGCTGTCAGGGTACTATGAATTAATGTTATTTTTGATGTGTTTGTCATTTTCATCATTGAGAAAATCTGTTTTGCTCAGGAATATTCTGGAAGTTACTTACAAGTTAGTTGAAACCTAATGTTTCTTCACGAGTTCAGGAATGAGCGAAGGGAAAGAAATGCAGTCAGTGATAGTGCCCTTGACCAGCAGGCACAAGGCTCCAGGTTCAACACCCAGCATTGCAGAAAACGCATAAGCAAACAAAATAAAATGTGAACTGGTCTCAGGGGAAAAGAAAAAGCTGTACAAGACCATTTCCTCTTCCCCCAATGTGCCCGGCATGGTCTTTCTTCAAATTCCGGATTATCAGATCTCAGGCCTTTCTTTCACCTCACCCATTAAGTTATTCTGTTAATCATTTCCTGTGGATCTGATGTTTAGAACGAAGCAAACCTCCTCCTCAGTTCACTGAACTCTGATCAGCAAACCATGAAGGTCTCTCTCTTATTGTATTAATTTATTTTCCTCTGAGTCCTTGCGAACATGCTCACTCCCTCCTCCCCAAGGCATCTCCTTGGATAGGGTATTATGTGATTCTTTATGAAACATGTCGTTTTTGTATGTGTTTTAATTGGCAGTTACTACTATTTGACCTTCATTTTCTTGCTCCTTTCACTCAAGGCATTTAAAATATCTACCCAGAGTCTCTCTGGTACAGCTCCATCATGTACTGCTTACCCTTGCCCCCAGGCTTTGGCCCACCCAGGCCTCTTTCCTCACCATTTCTCTATGCCCAGGTTCTAGCTCTCTTGCCTTCTTTATGTCACTCTGTGGTAGCAGAAAGGCCCTGAAATTGCTCTTTAACCTCCATGCTCACCCACCCAACACCATTTGCTGTGCTCATTTTATTGAGTTTTTTTCTAAGTGTTAGAAAATTGGCAATGCTGTGTTGGGTTAGTTACCCTAACTGCCTTTGAGCATGGTTTTTATCACAACAATAGATTTCCCCCCATCCATTGTGTGCCCATTGGAATCCTCCTTTTTTTGGTGATGCCAAAATCATTTTATTATGCTGCTATGTCTTTCAACAACCAAGGGTCTAGTTTGTGTCTGCTTTCTTCTTTCTTGAATGGCTGACTTCTCAGCAGTGACTCTAATCTACAATCTAGTAGATTATTATTTTAAAAGTGTGTTGTAGTTGAATGAACATGTGCATGAATGAAGTCAAGACTTCAGCACTGAATCCAAGAAGTTCTCAATGCACTCAATGACCCAGCCAGTAAGTAATAACATGCTCATTTCACCGAGGTTGTAAGTGAGACTCAAGAAGATGAAACTTGTGAATGTCACACCCAGATGAATTCAAGAGAGGGGTCTTGAAGAAATTTTCGTCGCTGCGAGGTAGTCTTGTAGAATCAGAAGGCTTCGAGAATTTAGTTACAGTCATCACTATCTTAAGGGTTATTTTTATCTCCCCTCATCTGAAGATGTGTGTTGTGGAGGAAGATAACAGATTGAATCATGAAAACATTTTCATTCATGTGCCTACCACATTCTGCATTGTCTTGGAGAATCTGAACACAAACATTGCCGGGGTTAACAGGCAAATCTCTGTTCCGCTGGAGTTAAGATTCTCACGCTGAACACAATGAAAATAATAAAGGCC
This sequence comes from Alexandromys fortis, assembly GCF_014885135.2. Taxonomy (NCBI): domain Eukaryota; kingdom Metazoa; phylum Chordata; class Mammalia; order Rodentia; family Cricetidae; genus Alexandromys; species Alexandromys fortis. The sequence continues at coordinate 5,105,131 of NW_026067939.1, forward strand.
TAGTTTTTGGTGGTGTTAAGGGACTTTGGAGTGAGTCTCTGGTGATGGAAGGCAATTCACATTGGTGGATCAGGATGTGAATGAGGAGGAGGAAGCCTTGGGAAAAGCCAAGGAGAGAACAATCTAGAATCAAAGCTGGGGGTTGGGCAGAGGACAAGCACAATGACTTGAAAAATGACAGGAAGGACCCTAAGAATGCAGCCTGACGAAGAAATGAGAGCATTGCCGGAGATGGGGTAGCTGGACAGGTGGTTGACATATTTTGTAGAGCCTCATAGGACATGATGAAGACTTCGGAAATTGTGGTTATGACAGGGAGTTATTTGGAAGTTTTAAGCCATGGAGTCATTGATTTGTGATTTAAAAGATTATTTTGGTTATTACAGTAAAAGAAAAGTGGGAGAAGAGTTAACAGCTAGGAAAGTATGGCAATACCTCAAGGTAGTAGCCATGGAATGGTGAGAAGTGATGGGGTGGGCTGGATATGGTTTAAAAGTAAAGCAAACACAGTTTGCTTATTGATACATATGTGTGGCAGAAGTGCAATGGATGAGGTTGGGAAGTGAGAGCAAGGAAGATGTGCAGAACCTAGAAGACCAACTCAGCCATTAACTGAGAGGAGAAAGACTGAGGGTGGACTCGGTGTCAGGTAGAGAGCTGGAAGGTCTTTCAGGGGCCTTGGCAAGCAGGGAGTTAGAATAACAGCCCAAGGCCTAGAGGAGAGGTCAGATCTTGGGATATATACACAAGATAGTCAGCTGTATGTGGATTGTGCTAAAGCCAAGATCCTTGAGGAGCTTGTCCACACATGAAAGGGAAGGGCACAGAAGGAAGTTAGGGTAAAGGGCTTAGACCCAGGGAACACAATGCTTAAGATATATATATATATATATATATATATATATATATATATGCCACTAAACAAAACACAGTAAGATGGACTAGCAAGTTATGTAGTAAGTGGAAAGGAAGTGGCAGGGTAGGAGGAGCTATAGAGAGGGATTAAAACCTTTTTTCCCTAGAAGTGACCATCCATCTGCTAATGGTCGTTTAAATAGACCAGTAAGTGTGACAGTGGTCACAATCCTTAGTGGATCCTCACAGCCACGAGCCAACACTGAGCTCCATAGAGCAGAAAACAGGCACATTGCCAAACATGAGACGTGGAGTTGGAGGAAGGCCTGGGTTCCCAAATATGAGCTTTATTCCTGAACACATGCACACACTCATAGAGTACTCTGAGTGTGTCAGCTACCGAGGATAGCAGACAGCTCCCAAACCCCAGCCGCTCCCTGAAACCCAACTCTTGCTCACACGGCTCCCCCAACATAGCCCTGTGGATGAATACCTAAGATGTTGCATCTGGGGTTTTCAAAAACTTTGTGGAGGATAATCACAGTCTGCATAAAGAGGATTTTAGAGGACATTGATTTCTAGGTGGCGTAAGCAAACAGAACTTTAACACATTAACAGCCTGCAAAGAGTCCTAAGAAACAGTGATTGTGATTATAGCTTATTGCTGATATTGACAAATTGGCATTAAATGTCCCCATTCCCTTTTTCTGCCTATGATGGGGACACTGAAGATCTGGTTAGAATTAATTACTTGATTTTCGTATCTTTTGTTAGTTACTTGCTCCATATAAACCTGACTCTATTCTCACCTTGTAGAGTAAAACATTTTAAAGAAAGCAACTATACCAGAAGATATGAATCCTTAAACATGTAATAGTCCTTGTCTATTCGAAGGCCAAGGCAATGTTTTGGCCTCTTAGGTGCTGAGTGTTTTCCTTCTGCACAAGCATGCTGAGGGAAGGAAAAGTGGGGACCATTGGGTGCTGACATGGGGAGGAGGAGGCTTGTTTGGAAACTGTTATACTCTTGATGGCTTAAATAAAGTCTATTGAAAAACAACCAAACAAAGCTCTCCAGATTCACATAACTGAACTGCCTAAGAAACTAATTTACTGGGGACTTTCGCTCCCTAAGGTGGGGCTCAGCTGTGAAATCTTATCATCTTTAACACTTTCATACACCCACTATTGAGTCACAGGAACATCTAGCTCACGTCTCCAAACATCAAATGATTATGCTGGGAGCATCTTCTCCTTTCTGTTTGTGGGGGTTGCTGTTTGTCTTTAGATAGCTGAAGCCATGGCAATGAAAAACAGCACCGCCTACCACATGTGGTTGGGTTTGGGTGGGACTGGGTGGGGCTCAATTCATACTGAGTAGCCTTTGAACCCAGAGCTGTGCAAGACACTGCACAAATGAACGAATTTAATCCTTTCAACAGTTCTGGGATGTATATTCCAGGCTTCCACATGGGGATCACAGGTCTTAGAGACTCAGCTTTGAGCCGTATAGTAGAACTAGCTTTGGAATTAGGGCCCAGTGAGCCTCAGGCACACGGAGCTTCATGAGGTCAATAGGAGCTGTATCCACCTGAATGCTAGGGCCCATTGAGCCTCACACACACAGACCTCATTGATGTTGATAGAAACTGTACCCACCCCATTGTTTGTGTTAGAATCTGTCCTTTTGTAAAAAAAAAAAAAAAAAAAAAAAAAAAAAAAAAAGAAGAGATGATAATTTTAAGGAGAGATTCGTCTTCTCCACTTTAGGATTTTAGACAATAAGCAGACCATTTCTCTACCATCCCTGACAAGAATAAAGAATCGGCACCACAAGAGTCTCTAACACGTTGGCAGTGTGGCCTGCGAGTGAAGCAGTGTTTCTAACCAAGCCACGTGACTCAGCAGTCACCCATGCAAGAGCCGATGCGGTCTTCTAGCAACCAGGTGTGCTTTTCCTCTCTTCCTTCGGCTTCATGCTTTAGCAATACCTGGCTGTTTATAACCTTCTGTGCAGCGGAGCAGAGAGCTGGAAAAGCAGCTGTGAAGCCCTCCCTCCAGCTTTGACCTGAGCCATGCCGCTGGCTAGCTGTAGGAGCTTGGGCGGATTGATCTTCTTAAGACTTAAGTTTTTTAGCAATCAAACGGGGCGGCTGTGTTGTGAAGCTTACATGGAATAATGCACCAAAGTGGGGGTTGTCACAGTGCCTGGGACATGCAATTGCTCTATGACAAATGGCTGTGCTGTTTCTTCTTGTCGTCGTTCCATTACACGCTTAGGCTTTTGGGCCTTTGTGCGCGTCTCCTCGGCATCTTCTCCCACTTGGTCTTCGTTCTAGGAAACACCTTTTCATAATTTCAAAGAAGGTCACTTTCCTTATATCCAGGCTAGGCACAATACTCATCCTCCAGAGCCTCTTCCTCCCCTTTCGCTTGATTTTTCTGTGGCATTACCAGACTGTCACCCTGTCTGTTTTCAGGGCAGGCCTTCCAGTGTAGTCTGGCTCACTCTGCAGAGCTGGCTTGTCTCCATATTGTGTCTTTCCCCAGCACAGCTCGAGGGAGATAAAGTGTTCTGGAAAGGCTTCCCAACTGGATTTCTTTTCTTTCTTTCTACTTAAACAGACAGGGTGTTTATTTTATTTTATTTTATTTTTAAAGAAAAACATACTTGTGTCAGTAGTAGAGTATAATCAATATTGGACTTGGTGTGTTCAATTTGCAAATTAGTAAAGCCTTATTAGTTCAAAATGCCAAGGACTAGAAAAATCTCAGTAGCTTAACTAACTTTAGAACAGCTCATATTTTTGCTCAAGAAAGAGTGGAGCCCTGGGCAGCCGAGGAAAAGCAGTTTCATCCAATCAAGCATGATTTTAGATTTCCCATGTTGATTTGAGGGGCAGCACCTATTGCAAAGGAACCCAGAGGAAGTGGAAGTGCGAATCACTAAATATGGAGGACATCCTTCTCTCCACTATGATATCAGAGAACATCTGTCACTGACCAATAAAAAATGCCATGCTGAAATAATTAAAGAAATTTTATGTTGATACTATACATAAGGAAGCTTAAAAAATTACTTACATTAGAAAATGACTAGTTCTTTAAGACATCATAACACACAACTATGCTTACTGATGTCGCTTCCTTGGCTAGTCCCTCCTCGAGTGCCTTGTGTAGGGTGTGATGCTTTTGATGTTGCCATGGAGCTATTGATGTTCCGGACTCCAAGTTGAGGCTCTCATTGGAGACTTTATGTAACTGCCACCATTGTGACTTACATCTGTAATTCTAGTGTTCTCCATTCTAGAGCAAAGCCTGTATGAATGTATAATGTGTATCCCCTAATCTCCGACTGCCAAATAGAGTCCACTTGTGGTAGAGGTTGGCATATTAAAACCATGCTCTAATTTGGAATGATATAAAATATTCCAAAAGATTTTAGATTATGTTGAACATACATATCGCTATTTGATCTAGTTTTCTGCTCTTTGATTATGGAGTTACAAATGCTCAACAATCTAAGCTTTAAGTGATAAACTTAAAAGTGATATACTGTTCTTTCAGTCTGGTTTTGGACCATATTCATGGGGCTGTATGTCTATTCTTTGAGGATCTTAAAGGCAAGGGGTTTTGTCTTTGTGATTCTGGTGGTTTGAATGAGAATGTCCCCCATAGGCTCATATATTTCAATGTGTGGCTCCCAGTTGGTGGGTTGCCTATAAGGACTAAGGATATGGCCTTGTTGGAAAAGGAGTCTCTGGGGTTAGGCTCTGAGGTTTCAAAATCCCATACCTGGCTTAGTACCGCTCTCTGTCTCCTGCTTGTAGGTCAAATGTAAACTCTCAGCTACTGCCTAGGCTCCATGCCTGCCTGCCTACAGCCATACTTCCTTTTGTGATGGTTACATACTCATCCTTCAAAGTTATAAACAAGCCCCCAATTAAGCGCTTTCTTTCGTAAAAAGTCATGGTGTCTTTGGTCGTGGGTGGTGTCTCTTCACAGCAATAGAACAGAAGCCAGGCATCTCCTTCCCGTTCAGAGGAAAAGACCAGACCGAAACAACAGACTGCCCTATTAATTAGTTTTCCTTGCGGCAGTGAAGAGGGGACACTACAAAAGTGAGGAGCCCATGTGGAGGGATTGGAAGATGGGTTAGGCTGGGATGCATGATGGGACATTTCCAAAAAAATCAATTTAAAAAGTTAAAAAAAAAACAGAAATTGCTTTTGCTATTTAAAAAACAAAAGACAAAACAAAACAAACTCACAAACAAGCAATCAAAAAAGCCTGCCGCATTACACAGTAGGATGGGACTCTTCAGCCCTGTGGAACTTGGGTCCTAGCACCCAGACCTCATTCAGCTCCAGCAGAAGCCTACAGATCTGTCACGTTGAAGTAATGCTATTAATTGGATCGTTTGGGCTTTGTTGTTCTATTTGCATTTAATTTGAAAATTTGATCTGGTTTAATAGTCTCTTAAAAGAACAATAAGCACACAGGGTTTAGTTTTACATATATGCATATTTAAATAACTAACTTTTAATGCAGCTTTGTGTCTTGATCCTCACCCCCACCCCCAGTTTTCTGGAAGTGAATTATTTAATTAGTACGTGTTGTAACAGACTGCAATGAATTCTATTTACAGAGCTAATTTTTCTGGAAAATTCATTCAGTTAGCTTTACATGGTGCCCCAGAATTCATTCAGTTAGCTTTACATGGTGCCCTGAAAGCAAAAGTCTCACAACATGGGCTTGGCGAACTGAGGAGAATCCTTGGTTTTGTTCTAATTCTGTGACCGATTTGTGCTAGCTCTCTGATTGAAATAGTGATGGGCTTTAAGCATCCTTCTGCCTCTAACACTGAGTATATAAACTCCAGAGACTTCTGCCATTCATTTAGTTTGGGGCCTCACAGTGTCACCTAGCCTGACCCTTAAAATTGTTTTTTTTTTTAAGGTTCTCAGACACTGGCAACTACAATGCCATGTTTGAGTTCATTCAATCAGTTTTCTTGAAACATGGACTCGCCTTCCTTGTTGGAAGTTGAAAGCCTTTTCCCTCCTTGAAAGAGAAAAAAAATGAAATAAAATAAAAGGGAAACACTTAACCTAGACCTTTGGACACATAGGACTCATAAATCCCTTTGGAAAAGGCTTTACTGTCTCTGTCAAAGATGGCTGGGCCGAAGCTGAAGAGCAGTGTCAGCCCCTCCCTGCCTCTGATCCTGAGGCATCAGAACTCTTAATTGGTGTGAAATCTCCCCAAGAGTGTGACAGACCTGGAAGCTTGCTTTACAGTCTGAAGGCCCCTGCTCTGGGAGACACATGCTGTGGCACTTCAATACAACCCCACGACTGAATGAATGTGTGAGCTTGTTTGAGCAGCCACACCATGGGCTTAGACTGTGAGGCTTGCTTAGGGCCTGCAGACATGGACAGGCGTTGAGAAAGACGAAACACTTCTCTGAACTGGTCAACTAGCCTCAAATAGAGCCCAAATCAACCTCAGAAGTTGCCAAAGATGTGATCCATTTAAGAAAAGTCCCCTGTAATGTGTGATTGATTCAGGTTTGTTGAAATAGGAGCGGCAGGGCTGCGTCCCCGGCACCCGGCCGCCCGCATGGCTAGCTTATACCCAGAAATAATTACACGGAAACTGTATTCTTTAAAACACTGCCTGGCCCGGCTAGGTCCAGTTTCTTATTGGTTAGCTCTTACATATTGTTCTAACCCATTTCTAATATTCTGTGTAGCCCACGAGCTGGCTTACCAGGGAGGATCTTAACCTGCATCTGTCTGGAGAGGGAGAAACATGGCGACTCAAACACTAAACTTCTTTCTCCCAGAATTCTCTTCTGTATACTCCGCCTACCTAATTTTCTATCCAATAAAATGGGCCAAGGCAGTTTCTTTATTAGTAAGAAATCATTCCCACATCACAGGTTACTTCATGCTAGGCGGCAGATTAGAAAAGGGAATTTACTCTTAAAAAAAAATAACTTTTTGGTTGACGGTAGGTGAATTTGACTCAGATCTGAAGCCAAAATAAAAAAAAATGCCACAAAGAAAAATGTTTATAGTTACCATTTGGTTTAAAGAGCCCTGAGACACCCAACACCCAACTCTGTAATGAAATATTGTCTTCGAACAAAAATGTTTAATGGTGCTTCTGTAAATTAAAATAGAGCTTCTCCTTAAGCTTATGATTTGAAGTCAGATTTCTGACTGAAGTGAGATCATTAGCAGGAAGTCAGAGGTAGAGGGATGATCGATGTGACCCTCAGCCTTGGCATACAGAAAAGCCCTGGCTGTTCTTCTGCTCGGCACACTCGGCAGATTTATCATTGGGACAGCAACCATATCCAAGGGGAGGAAAAGAAAGAGAAGTTACATATGATCCCTGTAACAGCATCTGTCACAGAGAAGCAAGCGAATATCCTTACAGGAGCATTCTATTGAGAGAATTGCCTTTTATTGTCCTCTGAGTTGCTTTATGTTCATTTAATAAGCAACATTGAGCTTAAAGATAGCTCTGCCCTTCCAACACTCGCAATAGGAAGTGATATTCTTGGCACCTCGGTACAATGGGCTGAGACAGTAATTACATCATCGGTACCTGTCAGAAACCAGTTGGGAGAGCAGGGGAGCTGGATGGGGAAGGCACTTAGAGATGGAAGACTCACGGCTCTAATTAGCTGCTGCTTATTCAATGATCTCTGACCATATAAATTGTGCCGACTCTATGGAGCCTGGAGTAGTGAACAAGACAGATGATGCCGTGGTAAAGAGAAAGGCACCCAAATATTTCTTTGTGTGCACCGGGAAATGAAGAGGCAGGGGTGGTTTAAGAACAGGGCAGATATTGGAAGGCATAAGCTTGCTAGAAACAATAGAAGATCGAATAATAATTCTGGCTGATTCGTTTTCAGCTCCGTTCTCCCCTGCCAGAAATAATTCTGTTATTTTCTTCTTCTCTCCACTGTGAAGAAGAAGAAGACACTTGTCAGGGTGCCGTGCAAAGCAGATGCCGGTTAAGCTGCTCACCCCATTTTCCAGGGTGAAGGGTGAAGCAATCAGACCCCACGTTCTCTGCATGTGTGAGGCATACGGCTAGTCTGTGTGGAAACAGAGCACTGTATTTTGGGGAGTTCTTCGGTGTGTGGGTAATTCTCTTGTACTTTATACTTATCATCAACGTGGGTTTAATTTCACACAAGACTTCTTATTTCTAAGAGGTTTAAGTGGTTTCTTTGGCTAGCTTCTGAGTTCCTTTATGCCCTCAACCTTGTGAAAACAGTACAGGGAAGAAAGTGAAGGAGCTAACCGGGGTTCATGAGCTCTTCCTGTCTGTGTGAGGAGACACCTCACTCCTGAGATCTTTCTGGTTCTTTCAGAAGCCACACCCTTTTTCTTAACTTTGGCGTTTCCATTCTTTCCCCACCACCAGTCTGTCCCCATAACTAGGTAAAAATGAGGCAAGTCAGCAGCAAAACCAAACAAATTCAAGCGATTGGGTCTGTTCGCACCCTGTGCCTTGGGGGTTAGTGTGTATATAAAAATAGCCCATACGTGAACATACTATCAGTCACACATAAGGCCCTACTGCCTCTGCTGGGAAGCATGTCATGTGGATCTGTTCTACTCCTAAATAAAAGAAAAATCTGCTTTTAGCTGCCTTCCTGGGTCAGGATGCTAGCTGACAAGCAACTCCCATAGCTTAGCAGTTTCAAAACAAAAATTATTTCTTGTCGGCTACTGTCTGCTTTGCAGCTGTGAAGGGGAGGGGACCTGCTTCCTGTGGGTGTTCTGGAGTGAAGGCCTCCTTTCCCATGCAGCTCTGTCATTGCCTAGGTCTCATCTTGCCCAGTTAACAGAAGGACGGCAAAAACAGAGCGAGCACAAAGAACTGTGTGCGTGACTTTGGAGGCAAGAGGGTTCTGAGTGGATTGTAGAATTTCTGCTCAGTTGTCATGGACAAACCATGTCTTGGAGACTCAATCTAACTGCAGGGGAAGATGGGAGATGAGCTGTGAACCCTTGGATGGATGCAAACTGTTGTGAACAGGCGACATTTTCCATGCCACAGATAGTGAAATTTGGCATTTGTCTAGTTCATTCTGATGAGGGGGATTGGGGCAATTGGAAGTCAGGGTGGCAAATGTGCACTGTCCTAGCCTGCTCAGTTTAGTGAGGTTTTGCCTTAGGTCTTTCCCAATCCATCCTCCTGTGAGTTATGCTTGTCTAGTGCTATTACTGTATCCAGGAATCCTATAAGAAAACATTTTTCAGAGCTTACACTGGAGTTGGCTAAGAGAAAGACTGAAGACAGTCCGCTTTCTTCAACATGGTTTCCTTTTAAAGGTCTATGGGAGAAATAGAAGCTGAATGCTTCTTCTTAGCAGAGGGCTTACCTTCAGCTCTCTGTTTGAGTGAAGTGTTCCCAGAGAGGATCATTGTTTGCAATTAACCCTGGGGAAACTGGTGTAGAGAAAGGGTTAGGAGAAACAGGAGGCCCAAGTGATTGGAGTTATATGGAAATAAGGGTAGAAGTTGACCACACAGACTCCTTTAGTCAACATTTAACGATTGTTTTTATTAATCACTTCCAAGTCTGCCCTATAAAGCTGTTGGAAAGCATAAGCCTTGCTTCTGCCTTTTTTTCTTGCCTAGCTTCATTAAGGATGCACACCTAACCTCAGCCTTCAGTGCACCCTCAACTGAAGTCCCCACAAATGTCACTAATGGACCCCAATCACTGAACCCCCTAGCTTTTTGAAACCTGCAGATGTTTGAACGTCTCTATTGCTCCATCCGTGTTCTACTAAAAGCCATGTCTGCTGCTGAAACTCTTTTAAAGGAAAGCATGCAACCAGTCACAAGCTTACGCAGAGAATCTTTGTGTCAGGGAAAGACTGCAAGCATCGTCCCAGGACCTGTTAAGTCTCCTACTGCAGGCTCTGTGATTCCCCCATTCATGTCTAATTTTTCCCTGTGCTCTGCTTAGTTCACTTGCTAATTTATTTAACAAACTAAAATTGAATCTTCTTTCTGTGCAAAGGATACTGTCTCCTAAGAACTTGGCAAACAGATGGAAATGGCTAAAGTTTTGTGAGGGGAGATTAAAGACTCATTCACGGTACAGAGTAGAAAGGGCTTTGCATGAAGGCTTCTCTTTGGGCTGTGAATTGTCCAGGATTAGTAACTTGCTCGGCGAGTCTTTCAACAGACAATTATTGAGTGTCTGCTATTTGTTATATAACATACTAAGCCCAGAACTACAGAACCAAGCAACAGAAATGGCTCCTGTCTTCAGAGAGTGCATAGTCTTCCGGAGAAGACAGCTGTGAATCATGGACAGTTCTAACAACTCATTGATAAACAAAGCATGGCAGCTTCATGGTGTCTATAGAATGCCCTGGGACACTGATATCTGCTGGGTATCACCCACATACATTCTTTGTAATTACAATTTTTTGTTTCTTGAGATTATAACATGATGACATCATTTGCCCTCTCCCTTGCTCTCCCATCCAATCCTCTCATATGTCCCTCACTCTCTTTCAAACTCACACCCTGTGTTCCTTTCAGTTATTGTTATATGTCACTCTATGTGTTCCTAAATAGAAAAATATCATCCGCGCAGTCCGTACACTGTTGCTTGTATGTACACTTTCTGGGCTGACCATTCAGTATGGAATAACCAGTTGACTTCCTCTTCCCCAGGGAAAACTATTTAACCTACTCTCAGCTTTCCTTAGTTGACTTTGTCGAGGCTTGAGGCCCCATGAATGCTCCTCTTCCACATTACCATGTCTCTTGGTATGGTCCTTGTTTGGGTCATGCTTAGCAACCCATCTTGTGAAACGACATGATTGTAGCATCTAGGAGACACTAGGATGTCTAGGAGACATTTCTAGGAGACACAACCTACAGTTTCTCTGGCTGGGACAAGCTTTCTGTGCCTCTTTCCACAGATCCACGATCCTTAGGTGCAGGGGTTGTGGTGCAGGTGATCCAATCTGAGCTGGGTTCCATAACTTGCTGTTTTGATCAGTTGTGGTTTTCTGTAATGGTCTCTGTCAATTGAAAGGAGAAATTTCCTTGAGGTTCACTGAAAACTCTACTAATCTGTAGGCATAAGGATACATATTTATACTGAAGTTAGGGAGGTTGCTGGTTTAACACAGTGGTAGTTGTAGGTTCTCCTCCAAGATTCATGAGTTCACTATGCCCAGGCAGTTGACTGGGATTCCAGTAAAGGGATGGTTTCCCTCTAGCTGAGCAGTTCTTAAATCTAAAACCGGTCTCGCTGAACATAGTGGACAATGAGGACTACTGAGACCCCAAGAACAATGGCAATGGGTTTTTGATCCTACTGCACCTATTGGTTTTGTGGGAGCCTAGGCAGTTTGATGCTCACCTTACTAGACCTGGATGGAGGTGGGTGGTCCTTGGACTTCCCACAGGGCAGGGAACCCTGATTGCTCTTTGGGCTGACGAGGGAGGGGGACTTGATTGGGGGAGGGGGAGGGAAAGGGGAGGCGGCGGTGGGGAAGAGACAGAAATCTTTAATTAATTAATTAAAAAATCTAATTAGAGAGCTATTGGTTATTGCCAAGGCAAGCCTGCCTCTCTCGCACCCTTAGGGTTATTATGCCATGCTCGTTGCTGTTGTTGTGACTTATAGGTATCATAGCTGAGTAAGATTATAACAGATTGCTTTCCCCCTTTGGAAGCTTGCACAATAACTACCTTCTGATACTAGAAAAGCTAGTCCTCAGGAAGGAGGGTTTCAGGCCAGATTCAGCTCAGGCCCTCTGGGTCCAATGTCTGAGGTGCACGGTATCTTTAGCAACAGCGAGGTACCCTTTCGCTTGGAAGGGGTGATCACCCAAGAGCAACAGCAATAGTCTATCGTGTTTTTGGAGCCTCTTGGTAACCTTGACCAACAAATCAAAAGAAGGCTTCTCATGTCTTGTGTTGGGAGTTTTGTTAGGGAGTCTCTAGTTCTTGTGTTGGGGGAGCATTGTAAGTCCAGGTGGGATAATCTCATTTAAACTATGTGTATATGAATACTTTCATATATCTTAGGCATTTAAAGTAGATGGTATTATTTTCATATCCATTCTTCTACTCACCATTTATTATTATTCTGGACTGTACCATTATCTGACAACCTGGCCTTAAGATCCAGACTTAGGTGCAAAGTAGCTAACAATAACAATTCTTTTAAAAGGTAAGAAGTAATGCTATTCACTCGGAATGTATTTAGAAAGGTTGCTTATAAGTGCATCAATGTCTCCCAAAGCAAAACAAGCTTTCTAAATTGTTAGCCTTATACCAGCAGCATCGTAACATGAAACTTCGAGGAACTAGAATCAAATGCTGGCAGTGTGGGTTTGAGACAGGAGGATAGAAGCACTGAGAACTGTTAGATGCATCCAAGGCTCCCTGTAAAGGAATAAGACAGAGGCGTGGTGTCCATCAGAGAAGAAGCTGTCCGAGCCCTCAGGAGAACTTGCTCTTCTTTTGGGACCCGATTTCACACACTGGGTCACCTTGCCCAGCCTTAATACATGGGAAGGTTCTTAGTCTTACTGCAGCTTGATATGCCATTGCTTATTAATACTCATTACAGGCCTGCCCTTTTCTGGATGAAGACAGAAGAGGAAGATATTGGGGGGAGAGGAGAAAATGGAGTAAGGGGGTAGGAATGGGAGGGTGGGAGGAGAGGCTGTGACTGAGGTGTAATGTAAGTAGACGAAATTTTAAAGAAGAAAATATGAAGTATGTCAGTGGAGTTAACACCAAGAGCCAGGCATTGTGTTACTGCACTGTCTGCAAGCCAGTCATTTGTTCAGCCCTATTTAATAAAACTGAGCGCACACACATGCATGACTGGAATTACAAATTGAACTATAGTTTCTTTAAAGATTAATTTTTATATGTATGTCTTCACTTAATTGACAATGATAAAAAGATATAAACAGTCTCTTGACAGAAATCTTAACCTTAAAATTCTGGCCTTTGTTGGTTACCACTGTCCTTGAGAAACTGAAATGTGACAGAGAAGAGACAAACTGGTTCTCTGTCTTTTGCACTGCACAACATTGAACCCTAAGACTGTTTCTTTCAGAAGAATGTACTCAATACCGCAGTTTCCACAGACTGGCTAGACACGAGGGTTATGTCTTTGTCAGGGTACTATAACAAACTATCTCAGGCTGGGAGGCTTATAAGCAATAGTTTTATGTTCCCTAGTTCGGGAGGGAGGCCAGAAGTCCCGGGTCTGGTTCCATAACAGGTATGTTTTACTGAGGAATCCCTTTACTTTGTAGGCGGCTGGATTTGTACAGTTTCTTTACACTGTGAAAAGAAAAACAGGTCTCTCCGGTCCCTGTTATGAAGACACGGATCCATTCACGAAGGCAAATAACATCACATGGGGGTTAGACTTTCAACACATCTAAGGATGACTGCAAAAACAATTCGGAGATATTACAGACATGGGTAATAATGAAGCAAAAGTTTCCTAACCCCAAACCTTGTTTTCTGCAGCCATTGTTTGAGGGGAGATTGGTGACAGGGGAACATGGCCCTCTTTTAAGAATAATGTATACTTCTTCGTGGGAGTCAAGAAATACACTACCTTCTTCCACCCTTCGTTTGTTTTTGTTTCTAGGAAACTCGAAGCCAAGTTGCTGCTCCCATGAGTAACGTTGTACATTGGATTCTTGATAAAAATTATTTTCTATTTTCTCTAAAAAGATCTTGATATCTTTTTTCATAGCTTTGCTTTTAACCATCTTCTATAGGCTATGGACTTTTACAGAAAACTGACTTTAAACATACAGATGAACTAGAACTGACAAATAAATAAGGCAAACATAAAAGAGACCACTCCAGATTGTTTATTAACGTCTTCTTCCAGCACAGCCCTTTCCTGAGGTGGGAGTAATTTGGGCTATCAGTTTGGTCCTGAAGTCTTTGGGTGGCAGAATGGCACTCTCACTTTGGAAGTAAATAAATAAGCTTCACTCTTCAATCTGTGCATCTCCCTGCATTTTAACTAGAGCTTCAATCTTGAGGGGGCTTGGCGTGAATGGGTGATTACTACCAAGATGAAAGGTGATGGTGTTTATTACGGCAATGGTTCTTCTCTATTTGAGGAATTTCAGAGGAAGGACATGTTTATCTCAGTCAGTCACTGAACTTGGTAAATAGGAACACTAGATTTCCCCCTTCTTCCAAAATCTCACATTTTAAATATGACGGGCAGCAAATAAATCATGGTCCAGAATGCTAGAGTGTTGTTAGTGGGAAATACAATTAAAATGAAATAAATACGAAAGGTCATATTTTTTGTGTATTAGTAAATTTCTTTTGTCCCATTATGCTTCTAGTGACCCTCATCTCACTCAAAGTAGCTGTATGAGCCTCCTGCAGATCTCACTGCAGAGGCTTAGGCTCCTGAATGCCTCTTACTAATCAGCTGCTTAGATCTGTGTTGTGGGGTGCAAAGGGGTAGCTGCTTCTCTTGGGTAGAAATAGTGGGTACTTAAGATAGAGGTTGGAGGTGCTCAGGTTTCCGTGTCCTTGCACTGAGTCCTTTGAATGGGTCCTTAGGAGGAAACAGAATGCCTAAGTAGACCAGGGCTTAGGAGCCATGAGCTAGGCTGGGCACTTTCTGCTCCTCTGTATTCAAGCACTAAAGCTCTTAAAAGCCCTTGGATTTGACATTTTCACCTTCCAGGTGTAGGCTGTTTAGAGACCTTGAGAGAGCAAAGGGACTGGAGGCTTTCCCTAAAGAAAGAACTGGCCTGCTGTGGACTAAAAGGGAGCAAGAAACTTAAATATGTATGAAATTTGAATGCCCCCCCCCCCGATTCTTGCTGTGGGCCATGAGAATATTAGGAACAATTTTGCTTAAACCGTTCCCCTTCCTAGGTTCTCATGTGGAGGTCCAAGTTCCTTCACTGCTCTTCGGGGACCTTTACCACCGGGTCCTCACCTTGGAAAGAATCCTGTATCTCATGCTATCTTACATTGCTGTCCGACTTTTCCTAAATATTGTTGCCATATTGTTGCCTGAAATTTCATGTCCCAGAACAAAAAGCAGCGTGATCTCCCATGGTTCCAGGTCCCTCCCCAGGGCCACCAAAGTCGCTTTGGTCTTTCCACATCTGCTCCTACCCCATCATGATGGCTAGGTAGACAGGGTATTGTCTGTGCTATGGTTCTTCTGGAACCGATTATAGCTTCTTCATTCATATCAGACGGAGAGCACTGGAGGCTTCTGGAAACGGCACGTGTTCTGGTATCCCGGCTCCACAAACCAGCTGTGGAATCTGGACCAGGTTTCTAATCTCTGCCTCCCTTAGGCCTCTGTATATTATATTGATTGCTATTCACAGTGAACACTCATGAAATGCCCATAAAATCTCCTAGCACAGCCCTGGTACAAAATAAGAGCTCAGGAAACTGAAGTTGTTTTTAATCTTGGCAGTACCTATTCTTTTAGCCGTAAAGCAATCTGTTTGTGTTTCAAGATTGAACTTCCCAGTTGTATGTTATTCTCCGGGCGAACATCAATTTCTCGTGACTTGCACTTATTAAAGCTCAAGGAAGGGCGAGCTGGATTGTTCCTGAGCACAGGAGGCAAAATACATTTAGTCACGTGTGTGGAGAAGAGGGTGGAAAGTAGAGAATTTTATCTGAGCTATTATCAGTAATTGTTAAATGTAGCTTGAGCAATTATCAAAACTTTAAAGGAAAGTTGCATTATTGATAGCATGCTTATTAACTCAGTGGGAAGGATACTTAATTAAAAACCAGTGGGGAGGCCTCTGTGTTTCCCGTTAGATGCAGAAGAATTTGCTGCATTGCAGAACTGTAACGAATGCTTCCGCTTTAATCTGGGGTTTCTGGGATGCCAGTGTTTATTTAGGTGATAAATGATTGTCATTTGTAAGTTTTTAATGCTGAGAGAGAGAGAGAGAGAGAGAGAGAGAGAGAGAGAGAGAGAGAGGGGGAGAGAGAGACCCAGGCCACTTTTATTCTATTACTTTTTAATGGTTGCGAAGAAAAAATAAATTCTTGATTCCTGGTTACCAGTTACCATCTCCACAAACCTATACCACTACTCAGATACTCAGATGTATTTTCATTTCTTTTTGGTAATATATACCACAATCTAGAGAGATGATTCAGTTTTACTGTCAGACACAGGCTAAAATTCAGGGAACAGTGAGGGAGATTACCAAAGAGCATGTTCATAGAAAAAATTAGAGGGGCCGTTAACTTGAGGGGCGTTTTTAGGACCAAGATCAGACTTGTTTGTGAACATGCTTCTATAAGAATCTGCAGAATGGACAGAAATCCAGACATGAAGAATTAATTTCACACTGGTACTGTATTTCACCTGTAGAAGCAAGTATGTGCTTCTCATCTATGTGACAATTCCATACACGAATGGACTTATGTTAGTTAGAAATACATTTTCCCTCTCTTGTTATCTGGCCCAGGCCATCAGCCTTCATAGATTTCTCTAGAAAGGTTTGTTGGAATTCCCTTCTGAAGTCCCACCCGTGGATTCCAGTCTTCGCAGTGAGGTCACACCACTCTCCTGGCTTCTATATCTTGCTCTGTTGTGCTCAGGCCCTGGTGGGAGTGGTTGTCCTCATCTTCCAAGTCACACACGTGCCAGTCCTTCCTGCCACCATAGGCAAGCCGGTCTTCCCTGGGGTCGGTGACAAATGCATGGCTTTCCCTTCTTCTATCCAAACATAGAGAAAATGCCTCTCTCTTTACAGTGCTCATTTGTCTGGTGTGTGTGCGCATGCGTGTGTGTGTGTTTGTGTGTGTGTTCATGGATGTCAGTGTGGGTCCACACGCGTCACAGCACATGTGTAGAGGTCAGAGGACAACCTTGGGTGTTTCCTTACCTTCCATCTTGTTTTGTTTGAAACATTTTGTTGTTACTCTTGTTGTGTTTCCACTGCGAACTCCAGACTAACTGGCCCCCAGGTTTCTGGGAGTTTTCTGGGAGTCCTGGGATGACAGACGCTTGGCTCCTGGCTTTCCTGTGTGTTCTAGGGATATGGAGTGGGTTCTTGGGCTTACGCAGCACCTGTGTTTTATCCATGAACCACATCCCCCATCTTCCATGCTTAAAAGAAACAAATTTCTCTCCAGTCATTATACAGGCAAACTCACATGTGCTTAGCGTTACACAAATGCACCTTGTGGATGGGGAGGGCAAGGACTGTCTGTGCTGGGATGCAAGGCCTTGGGAGTAGACAGAAGTATTAGTGAGAGGTTTGACCTTCAAAGGTCACAGAGTTTATCCCCGCCAAGCTCCTGACAGACAGGTCTGGTCCACCTATGCAGGTGGAGCTCTTACTTGTCTCGTTAACGCTGACATTTTCTCTGGCTGGTAACAGACCTTTACAACCAGTCTCTGAGGCGTCCACTATCCCTGACTTCCATCCTTAACCCCCTCCAGATCTCTAGGTTCTCGGAAGGGGCTATCCTGATTATTCCTGCAGAGATCCTAACTGGTGCAGTTGGGAAGGAATTAATTAACTAAAAATGTTCATTATTTACTCCTGGATCTGGCAAGGAGCGATAAACAGGCTTCTTAGCTTTCGCCTGTTTGTGTGGTTTTGTCTTTCTGTGTGTCCAGGGTAAATTATGTGTGTGTGTGTGTTTTCGCATGCATGTATGTGTGTATGAGTATGCATCTGTGTGCATGTGCATATATAGTGTGTATGTGTGTGCACGTGCATATATAGTGTGTATGTGTGTGCATGTGCATATATAGTGTGTATGTGTGTGCACGTGCATATATAGTGTGTATGTGTGTGCACGTGCATATGTAGTATGTGTGTGCATGCGCATATATAGTGTGTATGTGAGTGCACGTGTACATGCACTTGCACATGTGTGACTATGGATGTTGGGCATCCTTCACTGCCCCTCTTCACCTTGCTTTCTTGAGACAGAATGTCTCACTGGACCCAGTGCGCACTGCCTGACAAGACTGGCTAACCCGGGAACTCTAGGGCTTCGCTTGTCTCCATCCTCAGTGTTAGAGTTAGATGGCGGAACTATGCTCTGCTTTTTTTGTGTGGGTGCTGGGGATCTGGACTCCAGGCCTCACCCTGTGCAACAGGTGTTTCAACCACGGAGCCATCCCTCCAGCCCCCATGAGAGTAATTTCCTCCTACATCTCATACCCTGCTTCAAACCTCTTTCTAGATTTTCCAAGGGCGAATGGGATACAGGTGGCGGTGTATTAGATGAGAGTTGAAGAAGCAGAGTGATCAGGGATGGGGGTGCCTCCTGGCCACACCCCTGGTGAGCGGTGCGGGACGTCAGGCTTATGGGATGAGGATGAGGTGGCATACATGTGCATCTGGTCTTGAGACACAGCAGCTCCAAGGGTATAGATTTATCTCACCGATATCTACTGTATGCTGAGAAGAACCAGGGTCAGATACAGAGGGTCAGCAACGGGAGTTCAATCTGCGAAACATCCACTTTCAATTAGTGCAGTATGATTGCAGAGGCAGACAGGAGCTGAAATGGAGTAGCCTAGTCTGATTTACGACTGCGTGGAAACATATTTTAGTGATCGTACTTCCGGTTAATGGTTTTTTTAAATAAATGAATTAAAATTATGCCCCCTTTGTTACAAACTGACTGTCTTTTCCATTTTGTTAAGTAGCAAAGACTGCCAGCAAAGACTGTTCTTGTAGGAATAGAAAAGGGACATCCGCCTTTACCACACAATCTGCTTTACAGCCGATTGTCTTAGAAGCTCAAAACACCTAATTAACCGGATGCTAATTCTTTGTTTATAAGTTCTTAGGGAAAATAAAATTTAGACTAATGATGGAAGATATTTGCAAACTTAATAAGGATTATCATAATAAATACTCGTTAGTGTCTTTCTCATTTAAAAATTTAAATATCAAATCCTCGCTTAATCTCTTCTATTCTGCTAACTTAGGTACTAGGCAGACTCCATTCAGCGGATCAGAGTCATTAATTATCACATACCTTTTAGAAGAAGAGTGTTAATTACCTTTTTGAGCCTGGGCTGCTTCATCTGTAAAACAGAACTAAAATCTAAGGCTCTTACTCCTGCAGGTTATTACCAGGGGAACACTTGGAAGAACCAGTAGACAGCAAAGGGCTGGTAATCAAGAGGCAGAGTGCTGTGGGGCTGGCCTAGGGGACTGAGTATACACACACTTGGGGTAGAAGCCCTGACTTCAGACACTTGCTGGTTCTGGTACCTGGAAGGAGCAATTCAATTACACCTGCTTTCTGTGTCTGTCAAAGTTGCATTCTGGTTGCTCTCCCTTGTTCCTCCATTCTTGTCCTCACCTCTTCGCTTTCCCTACAGTCAGATCTCTGTGAATGCACTGATGCTTTGTTCAACTTTCTGGCCAGCTGGCTACCTGCTGAGATTAGCCAGGGGAGGCACTGAAGCTCAGAAGACAGTGGGGGAAGAGGAGCTGGGGCCCTTTGCTTTCTTCCTGCCTTGGTGGCTGGATTCTGGCGAGGGTTGTGGTCCATTCTACACACAGTGCAGTTATAAATGCACTGCGTTTCCTGAAGGTTGGTAGGCATGGCCTCATGCTAGGCTCTGAGCACCTTCCCTGCCCCTTACTTCTGCCCTGAGCCCTCCCTCTACCTCTCTGCTCTTCCTAGGGTCTTTACTTGGAAGCAGCTGTGTGGTTATTTTTACTCAGATCCCCACTGGTGGAGGTGGGAAGGGATTAATTTAAACATAAAGGCACATAACTTACTCCAGGATCTGGCAAGCAGCAGTAATAAACAAGAGTCTCCAGCTCTCATTTGTCTATGTGGCTTTGCTTTCTTTTGGTGGGGAGGACAACTTCCTTTCATTACCCATGCCTCACATCAAATCCTCTCTCTTTACATTAAGATCATGCACACCCCTATACAAGCGAGCTGTGGTCCCGCTATGCCAGCCTTCCAGCCAACACACAGACCTGCCCTTCCGCTTGCAAACTTAAATTTTTTATATTAAATACCAAAGATCTGGTGCTAATTAACAGTTTCTCCAAGAAATTCTAGAGCCTAGTTTTCAGCTGAGTAATTTCTGCAGCCGTTTTAAGACTCAAGACTGAGCTGGAGGTTGCCTTCAGATCGTGTTCTTTTACTTCTCTTTAGTACACAATCCAGCCCTTTCAAACCCAAGGCAATTATGGACTATGATTTGGGGACTGGGGACATAGCTCAGCTGATAAAGTACTTGCCTCCCATGCAAGAAGCTGTAGGTTCAATCCTAGCACTACGTAAATGGGTTTGTGGTAACGAATGCCTGCAACCTCCGAAGTGGAGGCTGGAGCATCAGAGTGGAAGGGCATCACTGGCACTATGGTGAGGTCTAGGCCATTCTGCGATAAAGGAGACCCTGTCCCCAAGCAAAGCAAAGCCAAGCCAAGCCAAGCAAAACAAGAAGTATTTGTAGAGGCGAGATCCATACTTGCTCCAGACACCCATGCAAGGGTTCAGATGCAGTCATTTCAAGGCCCCTCTGGTTAGGTTTTTCTTCTTTTAAATGGTGGAGACAGCATAACTTTACGGCTGCTTTGGTTTTCATAAATCATCTTATTGCACAATTTCCACGAGAAAGATCAGTGTTAGGAAGCTGATGACCAAAGACAAACAACATGATTGTTGGTATTTGGGTACCTACGTCCTGTGCATGGACGTGGGGACTTGAAGGATTTCAGAGATGAAGGAAACTTTATTGGTCACCCATTCATCACTCCTAATATCAAAGGCTCAAAGTTAGATGCCGATTTTGGTTATTTGGAAGGACACTCACTTTCTGGTTTTTATGGATGATAAATTCAAAAGCATAAGAATTATTAAATGTGAGAAAGAGATTTCCACTGACTCTTTTGGAAAGAGAAACAAGGCTGAGAAGCCAGCCTGCTACGGTCCTTAGTTTGGAATTATGAAAATCCAGCGGTCACTATTTTTCCAGAGAAAAAGTAGTAAAATATCCTGCTCTGTGTGTGTGTGTGTGTGTATGTGTGTGCGTGCATGTGAGCTTGCTTAGTTTTTGTTTTTAGTTATACAGCCTTTGGTTTCAGATTTCTCTGTGTGTTCTTTTACCTTTCCTCAAGAGTAGCTATCTTTGACCTATGTATGACACTCACGGGTGTGAGTTATTATCAGTTCAGTAAGAAAGGAGAAAAAGCATGTAAAAAGAAAATAGGCAGGTCCCTTTTATTTATCATATGGCATTGGCATAGAGCCCAGGACACACGAAGCTCTCAGGGGAAAACAGAGCAGACTGGAGCCTGAATAAGAAATCATTGGTTCCAAAATTCTTAGAGAACTCTTCAGAAGTGAAATTAATAAATATTTAATTACGCATCTCCTAAACTAACAGTATGCCAGCTTCATTAGTCGTTCAATTTAGTATTTATGAAAGTTTCATGATCTTGGAAAACATTTGAAGGTTAGAGGCTCCTCTTTCACAAATTCCCAGCTACCATGAAAATTGCCAAGAAATCTTTGACACTCCTGTTAAATCAGGTTTCGAGCCAACTAATTTCCAAGGCAAAACTGTAAATAATGTTTCTCACTTTATTTTCCTTACAGAGAAAATTATACTTAATATGTGATATGGATACAAACGATGGTCCCTGTGGTATATGAAATGAGGTCTCTGAAAGCAAACCATATGCAATCTTTGAGGGACATTAAGTTTATCCAGGGTTTAAGGGTACAGCTCATTTGTGGAGCATGCGTACCCTACATGCAAGGATACAGATGCCGTACCAAAAAATAAAAAGAAACTGAAAGCAGTAATGAGGATGGCTAGGAAGATGGCATAGTCAGTAGTGGGCTTGGTGCATACGCAGAAGGACCTGATTCAACCTCACCACTGCTGGAGTACCTCCGTGCCAAAATGCTGGAGACAGGTAGATCCCAGGGACTTATTATCCACCCTGTCTAGCTGACCCAGTGAGCTGACACGGGTAGGTGGGAGGGTCTAGTGTGTAAAGATCCCTGCCACCAAGCCTAGATGATCTTAATCTAATCACCAGTACCCACATCAAAGAAGAAGGAAACCAGTTCCTGCAGGGTGTCCTCTAACTTCTCCATGCATCTGCAGGTGTGCCTGTGCCCCTGCACCCAAATAAATAAATGAATGAAAAAGAAATAAAAGAAGGACGAGAGCAATGAAGAAAGACACCTGATCTCTGCACATATGTCTACACACGTGTGTGTACCCACTGTCTTACTCAGGGCTTCTGTTAGCGTGTGAGAACACCATGACCAGGAGCAGCTTAGGGAGTAAAGGGTTTATTTCCCTCTGCAGCTTATTATCTGTATCCATCACCAGGAGAAGTCAGGGCAAGAACTCAGAGCAGGAACCTGGAGGCAGGAACTAGAATAGAAACAACAGAAGTATACTGCTTACTGGCTTTCTCCCTATGGCCTACTCAGCCTGCTTTCTTACAGCATTCAGGACAACCAGGCTAGTGGTGGCACCACCCACAGTGAGCTGAAACACATTAAACACACACACACACACACACACACACACACACACACACTAATCATCAGCCAAGGAAATGCACCCCAGGCTTGTCCACAGACCAGCCTGATAGGAGCATCTTTTTTTCCCCACTGAGGTTCCTCTTCCAGAATTACTCTACCTTATATCAAGGTGTCCTAAAACTAGTCAATATGCCCATATATTTACATGCCACTGCACACACATTTTCACTTGCACACACACACACACACCACACACACACACACACACACACACACACTAATGAAGCACCAATCCTTTCTATGGAGTTTGCCTGAGAAAGTGCTGGGAATATTTCATAACTCGCCCAAATGTTGTTCAATACCAGCATTATATCCATGGTACCTGAGGAACACAACATGTTCTAACATGATGTTAGAAGAATAGGAGGCGGTGATGGCAGGCGACACTGGGAGAACCTGAATTGATTATCTATTATGTGACAAATTACCACATGCCTTGAAACTTCAAAGAACAAATTTACTAGCACACACTTTTATGAGTCAAAAACCAAGGCAGCACTTCAATGAGCCCCGTGTTTAGGATCTTCCAGGCAGCAGGTTAGGTGTCCTTTAGGCTGAATTCTCATCTGGGGCCTCGGTTGGAAGAACACTTGCTTATGAGTGCCCTTGGATTACAGACAGAATTAACTTTTGTGTGGTTTCACGGTATGACTAAGGGTCTCGCCTCACTCTCTTGTTCTCTTGCCCTTGGCTATCAGAGGCTGCTGTAGCTCCTTCTCTTGCTGCCCTCCCCATTAAGGGTGTTTTTGTCATCAAGTCAGTAGGGAGGGGGCCTAGAGAACCCTGTTAGCTCAACGATTGTAGCCACCCAAACGTTATCATTTATACCCGTTGCCGCGTTCTCTAAGGCGAATCCGTTCCACACTCAAGACAGCTACACGGCAGCATGAACACTAAGAGGTGGGAGTTCACAGTAGAACCACCTGTAAGTAGATCCTGTATTCAGAGAACCCAGGGGCTTGTTTATTCGCTAGATCCATTCAGTTTCGACTGATTTGTTGCCTATGGAGCCGTGAAATAAAACCAGGAGTGGATGGAAAACACACACACAAAAGAGCAGATAACTTCCTTTGAGTGGTCTTTTCTGCCCTTCTAGAACTTTCAGTAGATGATTTGCTGACATCCAGATGGGAACATTTCCCCCAGAACTGACATATCCTAGTCGCCATCCTCAGAAACTGTCCATCAGGAGTCCAGCCCTTCCCATCATCCCGACTTACCCATTCCCTCGCATATAAGTAGTGGGACACTGCTTTTGTAAAGCAGTGCTTGCTCCTCCAGGCTCTCAGGATGGAAAATAACTGCATGTGAGCCCCATATAGATGCATAGGGTGCCATCCTCCAGCTGGAGGTTGTGGGAAATGTAGGGATTTTAGTCAGCTGAATCAGACTGCTTAGGAAGATGTTTGGGCACTTCAAACTAAATGCAAGACCTAGAAAAGATCCAAACACTTAGAAAAATCACTTATTATGAGAACTGTGTGTGTGTGTGTGTGTGTGTGTGTGTGTGTGTGTGTGTGTGCTCGCGGGCACGCGAGAGCTGATGGGAAGGGAAATGTGCTGTGGAATATAATTCTATGTAAAAGTGGTTGCTTTTGCTTGTGTTCTATTTGTTTAACTGTGTAATGATGTGTGGCTGTTTCACCTTGCCTGCCTAAGGCATCTGATTGCTCTAATAACAAGCTGAACAGCCAAATAGGTAGGCAGGAGAAGAAGACACAGAGCTGGTGGGCAGAGAGAATAAGTAGGGGGAGGAATCTAGGTTAGAGAGAAGAGAACAAGGGAAAAGCAGAGGGAGAGGCCTGGGGCCAGCCAGGGGAAACTGGAAAGTATGACGTATGGAAACGGAATGAAGGAAAGGTGCAAAAGGCCCCGAGGCAAAAAGGAGATGAAGAGGAACAGGCTAAATTAAGTTATAAGAGCTAGTGAGACAAACATAAGATAAGGTCTGGCGTTCGTAATTAATAATAAGTCTCTGTGCCATGTTTCGGGAGCCGGTAGTCCAAGAAAGCCTGCTTCAGGAATGCTAGGGAACACAAGGAAGTTGTTGTCAGGAAATTATTTGGAGTCGCCTGGACTAGTATGTGTCCCTTGTGCATTGGGCAGCTGTGCCGACAGCAGCCACCTTTCAACTCACGTGTCCCCTGAGAGTCTTGTGTTTATGATTTACATGTGACACTTCCTGGGAGGCTTTCTTGCGCCTGCCTTAGGCTGACCTACCCCTCTGATTTCCTTTATGGATGTGCCTCTTCAGAATCACCTTGTTCTCCTGGCATCTAACCTCAGCTCAACCTAACTGGCAATCACTCTGCCTCCACTACAGCACAGAGTCCCAGCTGTGAATACTAGGGTGTATGATTAACATGAATTGCTAGGTGCTGTCATGAAGGCGTAGCTTACTGCAGATTAATTTATTCCTTGATGACACACTAGGCCAGGTCAGGGGCTCAGGTCCAGCCTCTCTCTCCCATAGATACAGTGTACTGACACTCAAGTTCCTTCCTCTAACCCAGGCTTCCCCGTCGCTCTGTTTATTTGTAGCAAGTTGTTAGGGAAGAAATATGAAAGACTATGTGTAAGATATTGTAGACTCACCTTGCCCTGGTACCAACCATATCTCACCTCTTCCGGACATGCCTGAGTACAAAGTAGTTGGGGACACATAGTCTGTGTGGCCAGGGAGAAGAGAAAATGAAGCTGTCCATTTCTGCCAAACAGAAGCTTTGACAGCCATGAAGCTGTGTTCATATTCACAGTGAGCCAGCAAATTGGGTGACATCTTTGTGGAGAACACCAATATCCAGTGATTTATCCACTAAATATTTGTATAGGTCTTCATGTGTTCTGGATGCCACCATGAACCACTGTTGAAATGATAGCTCTGTTAAAGATATGTATCTTAAAGAACTAGGCACTGTTATCTGCATTTATAGAGGGAAACTGAGGCACACAGTGGTTGAGAAGATTTCTCAAGCTAACAGGAAAGGAGAGCAGGAGGAGGAATTTGAACTCAGACACCCTGATTTCAGAGCCAGTGTCTTCATGACAATTCCAGAACTTCTTAACTTCATGTAACCTGTAACACATCAGAGAAGACATTCTTATCGGTGAGGAAGTTGAGGGTCTTAGCAGACTTCTCCGGAAAAGGGAAGACACCTCCCTTCTCTCTGTGGTGCTGGGGGTTAAACAAAAGTCCCAGACACACTCATGGAAGCTCTCTCATTGAGCTGCATCCTCAGCCAGGGAAGATGTTATTATGGTATTTCCTTTGTAGACTACACAGCACCATCCGCAGATATGTGTGCAATGTCCCACCCCACACAACCAGAGGTAGTTAATCTCTGTGCTCACATGGGGAGATTTACACTTCGAATTAAACTCAGGGCTCTCCACAGCGTTGTGTGGGTTTCGTTGGGTGCTTCGAGGGTGTTCCCAGCAGAGCCTATTGTGGTGCTGGTTTATAGGTGCAACTCAGAATGCTTTACCTGAGGCTGAAGACTTGTATCTTAGTCAAGTTGAGCCACCATGACAAAGTGCCATAGACTGGGTGACTTATAAAAAGAATTTCTCAGATTTCTAGAGCAAGTAGAGGATGAGTGACCACTGGGCATCTGCTGCCTGTGTGACTCTTTTCTCTGTCTTCGTGTGGTACGCGAGCGAAAGTTATCTGGGGTCTCTTTTGTAAAGACACCGAACACTCAGAACAACTTCATTTCTGATCTCCTCTCCACAGTCTTACCTCCTCAGACCATCGTTTTACCCGCCAGGAGTTCCATCCTCAAACTTTGAAGGAACAACAGTAAACATTAAGATGGCAGCCCCTTACTTAATCCGAGAATGGCAGAATGAAGCTACCAATGAAATACAGATGTTGTCACCTCAGACCTCCAGCTGTCATGGGCCTCAGACGTGGCATGAATTGGCTGCACAGGTTCAAAATGTGTTTCTGTATCAGGTGAAGCCAGCATCCACTGGTGTCAAGAAATACAGGGCGCTTTACTAAATCCTTCACACGAGTCAGGCTTACTTATTGTTGAAAAATAATACCCAGCGCTACTGATGTGACCTTCACGCTTCTTTATGAAGGGAGTTACAAAGAATATTAAAGATAATTTCCCAGCCAGTGCACTGACCTTTGTGATTCTTGGATCAATGTAGGAAAAATTATATAAGGATCAGTCTTTTTTTAATCCTTTTGCCTTGGATCTTCAGACCTGCGTCAGACTTACCATAGAGCAGGGGTGTCTTTAAGAATAAAACAAGAACAGAAGAGTGTTTCTACAGCTCACTAATCGTAGCCATCTAACAGTTCTGTAACTTCAGCCCTTCTGCACTTTCAGATTTATTTAAATTCAGCTGACATTACTCGGTTACTGTGGATTAAATCATAAACTGTTAGTGCCCATGTAAGAGAGACACGAATCTAACATCAGTAACAAACAGCCATGCCTTGAGTCATCTGTTCTGTCTCATCCCTTATGCTCTCAGTAGACAAAGTAATATAAATCTTGATAATCAAACGAGGATTTGCTAAACTTGAGATGTTTTAAACAATTCAAAAACAAAACACACAAGTATAATATTTTTTTAAAATATGATTTAAATCATCCCAGCTTAGCACTTCATCTTGCCATATGATTCCCTTTGGTCTCCCATGTATGATTAGAAAAATCATGCATGATTAAAAGTATCCCACATTATAGTGCTGCAGGATTAAGCGATCAATTTCATAAGCATGTCTGGGAGGTGAATGTAGTGAGCATGCTCACTTACCCTCTAAGCACTGTGCTGAACGACACAGGATACATGGAATAGCTTGAGACCCAGGCTTTTTTCAAGAACTGGAGATCTGATTTTCCCTGCCTGCTCTTGTTGGCCAAAAGATTCTTCTGACAATTCTCTTGGAGGTTCCTTGGGATCAGCAGAAGACTAGAGAGCCTTTGTGTGTTCCCAGAAATCTGCTGAGCATTTATTCCTTCTCATAGAGAAGCCCAAAGATCTCCATTCCCCTAACAATCCAGGTTCTTATATGCTTTATTGGCACAAAGGCATAAAATTTAGAAAGGTTATGATGTTTCCCAAAGGTACATGGGTAGTACCAAGGAGCTGGAATTCAAACCTAGGTTGAAATCCTATGCTTTTCCTGTTTCTTTCAAAGTAAAACTTCTGTTTTAAGTGTGCTGTGTGAAAACGCAAGGTTTTGTGTTCATCAAAGCAGGCAGGCAAGCCTTGTGGGCCATCAGTGAAAAAACTGTGCTGTTGACAGATTGACGAAGGCAGTCAGGTCTCGTTGAAAGGCCATGTACTAAGAGAGCTGGGTCTTTTCTTTAGGGGAAATTTGTTGGTAAATAGTGGCCCAGATCTGTAGTTCTTACTTCATGTTCCCCTCTCACCACAAATGATCCATGAACACTCCTCCTGTTCTCTGAAGCTTAGAACTTGTCATTATTTTCAAAGATGCAGAAAGAGAAGCTGGATGACCACTGGGCGGTCTTGACAGGTTGGAGAAAGGCCAGGTGGTGAAACGTCACGGTAATGTTTTTCTTCAAAATCAGTAGTCAATAATTTTATCAATATCAAAAATTCTAGCCAGTTCATTTAAAAAAAAAAAGATTTATTTATTTTGTTTACAGTGTTCTGTCTGCATGTATGCCTGCAGGCCAGAAGAGGGCATCGGATTTCATTACAGATGGTTGTGAACCACCATGTAGTTGCTGGGAATTGAACTCAGGTCCTCTGGAAGAACAGCCAGTGCTCTTAACCTCTGAGTCATCTCATCTCTTCAGCCCTCAAACCAGTTTATTTTTACCAGGCTCTTCGGGAGTTTACTATATTTGTTTGCTGCAGTTTTGGAAGCAGGGGTTTAAGAAATCAAGTTGCGGTCCGGTTGGCTTGGGTCTGATGTGGATGACTTTGGCCTTAGGTGCTGATCAACTGAAATGTCCCCACCAGGTGAAGGGAACACAAAGGCAAGAACTGGTTCCGTACGCCCGAGCCCTTAGCTGGGCAGTAGTAATTCATTCACAATGGCTCTGCTCCATGAGTTAATCAGTTCCCCAAAGCCTTAATTAGTAGATACAAATCTATTGGGAGTTTTCAGTACCGTTTTTAGAGAGAACATAAGCATTTGGGCCAAGGAAAGCACAACAGAAATCAGAGAGGGAATGACGCCAGAGCAGGTGCCTTTACAAGCTGGGGCAATTGTTCACTTGTAGGTCTAGGATGGAATCTAAGCCTCGTAATCTCCCCTTTAGCTCATGATCCTTTTCCCCAGGTCCTCTAAAGATAGCTTTGCAAGCACACAAGACTTGGTGTTGTGTGAAGGCCCAGGATGTCTCACATACTTCGGCATTTTTTAAGAGTTACCAAGATTTCTGCTATTGATCCTAAGCAGAACAGAGATGATTGACAGATTGTTTTTCCTATACAAATCCTCACAATAATCCTACAAGGCAGGTTCACAGACACGAATAGCCTGTTCTGCTGGAGCAGCATACAGGATACGAGAGGCAGGCATGTGGGACAACCTTTTCAGGTCACGTTTCTGTGTAAACAATGGAGCTAATTCCTAGAACCCCTGACTTCTGGTGTGCTTTTTCAATCTTACACACACACGACAGACAGACACACACACATGAGCATGCGCTTGCACAACACAGGCACACGCCAGCACACAGAACATATATTTAAAATCACACTGGTGAAATGGGTCAGATGTTGTAAGTTCTTGGTACTCTGGGTAAGAAAGACGATCTTGGTAACCAGAAAACAGACGACTGCTTTCCTTAAAGAATCGGATACAAAAAAAAAAAACCAAAAACCAAAAAACAAAAAAAAACCTAGCTTTATTTTGAATAAAGAAACCTGTGTGCTCTTTTTCTTTACTTAAATCGTTTCCAGGTTGCTTCAGGGATGTCTAGAAGTTTCCTTACAAGAAAATTGCTTGAGTCTCTCTTTCTCTTCCTCACTCTGGGCCTGTAATGATGATGAGTTCATCTTCCGCTCCCTTTCATCCCTGCTGCCTGGGTTAGCAGGAAATTCGGCTCTCTTCATCTGATAGGAGCTTCAGTTTTTTGCTTTCTTTTGAAATCTGACCCCTGAACAAGGCTATGCCATCCAGGAAGCAGGAGCCGAATTGATTTATTTCAGATTGTTGCTATGGTGATTTCTCTACCTATACAGACAGAAAATGGAGATGCGAAAGGAACCTGGTGAGAAGGATGAAGAAGCCGGAACAGGGAAAGGGTCTGCGGGATGTGGAAGGCATCCAGGGCCACATCCCTGTGGGTGGAGCCAAGCATCATCTGGGCTTTCTAGAAGTTTCTCTGTGGCCATCACAGTTCATTTTAATTTCAGTAAATAGTGTTTTCCTCACAGAAGTAATAAAACATACCATAAGTGGCTTTAAAATGTCGAAAGAATTTTTTATTGGGATAGAGAAAATTAATTTTTAAAGATTTTTTCATGACCAGAAGCATTTTGATTCTTCAAATACTGTGCTTTATTAAATATATTTTTGAAATACTAAGGAAATCACTGCTCTGGAGAAAACATGTATAATCCACTCGTTTTCATGCTGCCTGGCATCCTTTATGTTTTCTATCAGTTCTTGTTTTCTCCTATTTTCCACTCACCCCTTCAACTCAACAAAACCAGCTGGTTCTAGATTTATGATAGTAAATTTAATAAATATCGATAAAGTTAGCAAATGCTTATTGAGGCTCACCTGCCTTCAAGGTGGCTTCGAGATCACAGTGGCATGCAGCTCCGAGGACTTTGGGCAGGAGGAAAGGATAGACCCACAGCCACCGAGCGCAGAGTCGCTGTCACCCATCTTAGTAATCGGAGCCACTGCAAAGCCATTTTTGTATTAGAGAAGGAGACAAAGGAGACGTGAGGAGGAATTTGACCCACTCACTAAAGTGGGATAACAGAAAGGGAATCGATAGGAAAAGCATGGAGTTGGGATGAGAAGGAGGTAACGTTGGATTCCTCGGCTATGGGTGGTGTTTGTAAAAAGGTCAGGTCATTCATTCCAGCTGAAGTCGTGGCAAGCCGCTGATGCCATTGGTTCAGGTGGAGGGAAAGGCAGGGAGGAGTTTGTGTGAATCACTTGCTGCGGCTCGGAATCAAAGGGTAAGAGGAGAAGGAAGCAGAGGGATGCGACAAAACGTAACACCATTTGTGGGGGCAGTCATGGACTCCCTTCTTTAGACCTTCTCTGCCTGTGGCCTCTGAAGAGACCTTCTACATATTACAAATTAGAAGAGAGTTGTTCGGCACTTAACCTTCTAATACAGCCTCCCCTTCACCTGCCTCCCCAAAAACTAGTACCTTGGATGGTGAGGGGCAAGAATTAAGGATGCCCTATACCTCAAGTCTGACCTTGACCTTATTCTGTATTTAATTTCAGCAAAGCATTTAATTTCTAGAGATCTTAGAGCCCTCATCTACTGGGATAATACATATTTGAAGCCAGAGTCCTCCATGAAAGCATGAGAGTAGAGTTGAGAAGGACTATAGTAGCTTAAGTTTTGCTTTCAAACATGTAAATAAGAACCCCGGGCATGAAGTATGTAATTGCATAGAATGATTTGGACCCTACTGGTTCATGATATGGGACATTCTTGTGGCGAATGGTGTGGCTCTATCACCTTTTCCAGCTAAGATTAAGTTGTAAAGGACTGTCTAGTGGGCTCGGCTTCCTCAGCCTTCATTGATGCTAAAATATACTTTGAGTGATTATCATAAATAATTAAAGTCAATGTCAGTTATTAAAAATAATTTTAAAATGTTTTATTCCTGTCTCATATGATGTTTCCCTCATCAGTAAATTCACACTCCATTCAATTCCAGAATTTAGCCTTGAGAACATTAGAATCATTTTCACATTTGCGCAATTTCTCTTCACTGTGTCTGTGGGAAATTTATACTAATTTTGACAAAGTCAGGCCTTCTTGTCAAAATGAGGTTTGTTTGGAGCTCCTTACAGAAGGAGAGAGAGAGAGAGAGAGAGAGAGAGAGAGAGAGAGAGAGAGAGAGAGAGAGAGAGAGAGAGAGAAAGAGAAGAGACACCTTGTTCGGTGAAAAGGGAAGTGCTGTTTTATATTTTCTCCTGGAGTCTGGACTGAACTTAAAGTCCTAACTTCATATAAAGGCTTTTGTTCTCATCGGGTTGTAATAACTCGACCAGCCTATGACTTTGCTCCTCATCTTCCTCAAGCTGTGCATCATGGGATAGATAGTGGTCCATTCTCACATCAGGATAGAAAATATACGGTCCTCAGAGACAAAGTACCAATATCTCTACTTTCCTAGAACTTCCTTCTGGGTGCTGACCTTGACCCAGATCCTGAACCATCCAGCAAACTGACCATGCCTCAGATAAACCTTCAGCTCTTCTTTCTTTTGAGTGCATTGATGGGGGGAGGCTTTCCTTTCTGGATCTCTATTTCTTTCTCACCCTTATTATCTTTGCTTTCTTCTCTTCCATACAATTATCTTGCCATGGAAAGATGATGTAGCAAAAACAACAACAACAACAAATGTGTTCATTGGCTTGGGAAATAAATGAAATCCCTAATACTATTTCCTGGCACTAGTTCTTCACTTGTTCATTCTGTGTGCAAAGTCAAATTTTCACTTGAGGTGAGATGCTCTCAAGAGACTCTGTAAGACATAAGTTTAAATAACTGAGCTCATTTGGTCTGATAGCAGCCCCATCCTGACATCTTCCTAGTGCAAAGTGATCTGATAACTTAAATACACTGAAACCAAGAAGTCTTTTTGAGCCTCACAAGCAGCCTTTTCCCCTAATTGCACTGAAATTTTCCTCAAGGATTACCTTGCCATCAAAGTCATTCCTTTCGACATTGCAAAATCATGCCCACCTAGTGGCTTTATCATCACACTGGATGCCAAATGTGATTGCCAACGATGGATTTTTCTTAAAAGTGCCTTCGTTTAGGGAGGATGATGCCAAAGGTTACATGCCATTTCAGGGAAAGTCTAGTTCTCAGCATCCACTCTTAGAGGGTTCTAGTCTGACTCATCTTGTAATGATACCTAATGAACAAAGTCAGGATGGGGCCTCCTGCCAGCCCCTTCAGCAGGGCGACTGACAAGGCTCTTTTAGTTCCCTTTTAGATGACACTTTTCTCACTGCTTAATTGTGTCACATCTGTGCAGTTGGCGCATGCATTTAATAAGAGTTGCATGCACCTGTATGTTTTGCAATGTAGCTTAGGAGTCCCCTTAATAATTAAATAAACAAATGAAGACTGATTTCTTACGCTTAATTTCTGCCCAACCCACAATGGTTAATAAGTTACAAGATACAAATGACTTAAAACTCCCAATGCCTTCTCTCATGTGGGTACGATAGTGAGCAGATCCCACCGTATTGACTGTTCATTTGTACCAGAAATGACCCCAGAGAAAACAGTGTTCAGTGTGAGCTGAGCTTTAATAAAAGGAGCGGCAGACTCTGGAGGGATTTTTATATTTCCATCTAATCCCAGGATCATTTGTCTGAAGCTGTTTCTGAATTATTCATACCGACCGTGGCGCTCACAGATATTGGATAGGAGCAGCTTCTATGCTAGGGTCTTTTCTCATGGTGTTTTAAAAATAGAACATTTTTTTTTTCTATCCCAGATAGCTCTCAGGTAGTTCCGGGTGAGTTATATTAGCCAAACATTAAACATTAAGAGGCTGTTTGGGGGGCGAATGCAAAGGCTCCTCCAGGTACGAGAAGGGAGTGGAGAATTGGGATGGAAATGAACTGTTCCTGGGGAAGAGTTTGCTTTGCTTCAGTTTTGGAAAATCTGGGTTGTCTCCCACTGCATTTAAAAGAGGGGAGTCAACACTTATTTTCATTCATTAAAGCCAGCAAATTGGATTTAAGGGATTTGCTCTGCAGATCCTATTGTTCTTGTGCCCCATTTGACACCAAGCCTGGCATCTGCCTTTTCAGCTTTCAAGAGAGATGCAAAGCTCTGTAGGGAGGCCTCCAAGGGTAGGAGACAGCCCCGCCCCCCCTTCCCACCCTTCCCACAGTCTGCTCTATTCGCTTCCCATCCCCTCAAGCCTGAGCCCTTTAGATTCTTTTCTGCACCAGGGAGAGTCTCTCTTGCTTTCCTTGTCGCAGATCCCTTTGCCTAACTTGCCCAGCAGGGCCAACCTAACAGCATCCGACTCTCTGCTTTTCCTCCATTTTAATCCCTCAGATGAGTTCACGTTCCCACTCCCCAGTGGTTGTAGGATGGATTGGAGCATCCCTCCCTACCCAAGAATCACTCTGGAGCTAAAAGTGGAGGTCGTTTCTTGAGAGAGACTCCAGGTAGGAACACTGCATCCATGCTAGAGAGGTGCAGCGAACTCGTGTGTGTCATGCTTTACCAGGCAGGACCCTGATGAGAAGTCATGCCTAGTCAGGCCAGCCTGGGAAGAACCAGCCGATGGGAGCGCTGTAGTTCTGTTCATGGCAGAAGGCTGGGGCTACAGGCTGGTTTTGGAGGCACAGAATCGACCCCGGGAGCCTGGCCTGAGCTTTGTTTTGAACAGGTGATAGCAGAGAACCGCCCATAGGCTCAGCATGACCCACAGGCATGTGTTGAAGCAGCAAAGCCCCAAGGAAGACATTTAGGGTACATGAGGAGCATCTGCTGCATTGCACCCCCAACCTCATACACATGTATGTGCAAATACCGGGGTGCTGAGTGTGTCCAAGGCAGGCACTGCTTCTCTGTCCTGACACCCTCTAAGGCCCTACTATAGCACCAGGGCACAGGCGCTGCTTTGCCAAAGCAGCAAAGGCTTGAATAACTCTTAGACCCACCTGAACTTGATTTCTGGTCCCTCTCCTGAATGTATCGCTAGAGTGACTCCTTCCTTCTTTTTAACCAGCTGTCATGGTTCAGAATTGTGTACGTGTTTCTCAATGACGACCCTTGTATTGTTATACTCCTACCCTGAGAGCAATATGGCAGCCTCTCTGATCCACTTCTCTGCGGATACCCTTCAGGCAAGTTTTTCAGCTAGAGGAGGTTACAATATAGGACATGTGGGCAAGAAGATGCAGGGATGGGAAAGCATTGGTGCATTTTCCTGTTTGCCCTGTATTGTCCTGTGATGATGTGGCCAACATCCTAGAGGTCTGGCTTTCTGGAAGGAGCAGAATATCTCTTCCACGGGGAGTTTACCCAAGTCCACAGTAGAGGCAGATGTCTGGCCTAGCTTGGTAGTGTGGGAGC
Source organism: Alexandromys fortis (assembly GCF_014885135.2). NCBI lineage: Eukaryota > Metazoa > Chordata > Mammalia > Rodentia > Cricetidae > Alexandromys > Alexandromys fortis. The sequence goes on from NW_026067939.1 coordinate 5,139,859, forward strand.
CACTGTACTCTTTTAACCAAGCCTCATTTTTGCATATGTCCAGCTTGAATGCTAGCCATCCTGTTCTTTGGCAGCCAGGGTACCCTGCCAGGATTCCCTGGATCCAGCCAACTTGGCCAGAGTCTCCTATTTTGACTTGATTGGGTGGATCGTGTCCTCAGAATCGCTGCAGCTTTACTACCATCTCCTCCCACAACTGCATTCAGCCTCTCTCTCTCTCTCTCTCTCTCTCTCTCTCTCTCTCTCTCTCTCTCTTTCTCTCTCATTGATGGCATATCAAGGAAATATCACATATCTCTTGTAATCAGGGTTCTCACAGAGCTCAGTCAAGTCACTTAGTTGCTCTGGTCTCCATTTCTTTATGAAAACAAAATAAAAAAGAAGGAATTTAAACTAAGCAATTAGTAAAACTCCTTCCAACTTTGGCACCAAATTCTGTGACTTAAGCTGTTCCCACCCACTACAGAGAACTCATTTCTAGGTATATCAGCTGTCCTGAATGTATCGAACTTCAAATGGTACAAAATCCTCCCCAGGGCACAGAGGCACACGAGGTGAGCAGCAAGGGACACCCACCCTCAAGAGCCACCCTGTGATGCTCATGAGTGGTCTGCAAAGACAGTGAATCAGGTCATGCTGGCCTTAGTGGAGCCCATGTTGTGCTCAGGAATAAGAACTAAACTGCAAATGGCTGTTCATCTTAACTGAGGGTGTTTCTTTTTTTTTGGAGATCCTGATCTCCACCGTCACACTCTGTGAGGACCATGGAATTACAAGGGGCAAACATACCCTGTATGTTCTGAAATACTGTCCACTATAAGTAACTGTGATTCTATACCCAAAGAAAACATGGACCTTAAATCCAGACCGAAGACCTTATTAAATACAAGGTCATCACTCACTGAGTGTGTGTGTTATCTTCTTTGAATCTCACTTTCTTCACTTAAAACAAGTGGATAAAGCCTGCTTTTTAAAAACTATATGGAATTCATCCCATAAATAGTAATTGAGTGCTTACCATGGACTAGATTAATGTGTTTGTGGAGAAGGGACACAAAGGAAGTCAGATGTAGTCATTGCTTTGCCTTTAACTCAAATTCCAGTAAGAGAGATAGATATAATAGTGATAATATTCTCTGGAAATGTAACAATAAATAAAATGAATGACTCATTTTCATAGAAAGACTGTGGGCAAATGTCAATAAAATTTATCTTTTATCGCCTTCCTCAGTAGGAAAAAAAAAAACTCCACCACTGAAAGATGATCTAAGATAACACATCACAGGCCACTGCCACGGCAGTGTGATCTGGGCCATTCTGCATGCAAGCTGATGACTCTCATCCTTCACACTTACAGACAGGAATTACTTTGGGTCCCATGATAGTAAGTCATTTCCATAACCTTAGTCATTAAAAAAGGTGAAATGATATTAAACAAATGAGGAGATAAAGAACATATTTTAGAAAAGTTTTTAATCTCAAAATACTCAGCTAGGACCTTTATATCACATCCTCTCTTTACAAGGCTCATGGATCGTTGCAGACCAGGGCACGGCCATATTGGAAGAGCCAGATGTGGCGGAACACTGCATGGTGACAGCATTTTCAGGACCCAGCAAGGCAGTTGCTCATATGAAGTCATAGCAGCTGTGACAGTATGTTCAACTCCCGCACAGACTCAAGCCAGACGAAATTGCAGTATGGAATGGGAAGCGGGAATGAGGTTCTTTTTTTAGCTGAGGGGCTGTTAGTAACCGAAAGAGGCTGGGGCAGATGGGGAAGTCAGCTCTCTTTGAGGATGGGACCCTCTGGTAGGTCAACCAAGCTCCAGTGGATAGCCACACACCCAACAGTATGGGAGCATCACAAATTGGATTTGATGGTTTGAAAGGGACATCATTTTTATGAATAGAAAATGGGAGATCTTGGAGGAATTTACAGAGGGAGTGGAATGACCAAAATATATTTTATGAAATTCTTCAAAGACTGATATATTTTTCATATCAAAATATAAATTTCTGAAACAAATTTGCATATATTCTTAAGCATGTTTGATGTAGCTGTGAGAAAGTTGTAGAATCATATCTAAACTTATTTTAAGAAAAATGAGGTAAAGACCCTTACAGATCTGGGTTTGGGTGTAATTCTGCGGTAGAGTGATGACAGAGCATGTGCAAATGTGTGAAGGCCATGGGTTCAATCTTCAGGACAGCACACACATAAAAACACACACACACAAACACACACACATACAAACACACATGTACACATACAAACACACACACACAAACACACACACATACAAACACACAAACACACACACACACTCTTTACAAATCATCTTTTACATATCATTAACTCACTTTCCCTTATAGGACCAAAAGTTCTCCACTAAATAGTGATTGACGGATGCCCATGGCATCATGAAAGCCCAAAGTTATTGAGTTCATGAAGACCCGCTGCAGCTAATTGAGCTGTGTGCCTGCTGAGAATACTGGTTACGGTATCTATTCTTCACTCTTGTTCAACCAACATGACTTGACCCTCTAATCCACAGTAGCCATTGCTTTGGGTACAGAAGATGAGACAGTGACCAACACACATGGCATTTGCTTTTGTAATAATGGAATTTAGATGTTTTGTCCAACAACTAAGGAATGAAAATGAACACAAAGGGAAAATTGCTGAGCTTTCTGAATATCAAGTATGTGGGCTTTTCTGACGACTCAAGGGGACCTCTTCCCATTCCCGTGTCTATGTTTCCAGGTTTGCAGCCTCTGCCGTCGCGTGTGCCAGTGACAGCATCCGTGGGTCTGTGTCTGCCATCCGTTTGGCTAGCAGTGGTGTCAGGACAAGTCTAGTTGCTGTGACTCCAGGGTCAGCAGTAGCGGCAGTTTCCTAGGAGATCGGTTCCCTGGTTACACTTCAATGACATCATAATTGTTTCTTATTAGTTTTGGCTCCACTTTAGAGGACAGTGTCAAGCAGAGCCTTGTGGGGGCAGTGTAGGAGGGAATGCAATCTTCCAGGATTGATCAGTGTCCCCCGTACAAAGAGGAGTTAAATCTTAAATCATTGTGATGAAATGAAGGTGTGGGGTGAACACACATCCTATGTTTTGATTCAGGACTAAATAGTTAAACCAGTTGAGAATTATTCCCTTATGGTTATACCCTTAATCATTTTGATTGACCAGTCTGATCAGTCCTTTTCCAAGCGAAGATTCCTTCTCTAGCCTGTTGAGGTATCCAAGCTCGGAGAGTCTCTCCAGAAGGGAGCTGTCCCATTGCTCTATCACTGGCCTTTAGCTCCTCTACTTCAGTAGTAGAGACTTGGCCATTAGTGATCAAAGCCAAGGATCTTCCAATAGAGAAATGCCCTTTTGGTCAACAATCTCTGAGAGCTCCAAGCAAAGTCTCTTGGGATTGAAAATCTGTGTCTGAAGTTGGGAATTGCCGTCCTCTTTCTAGTCAGAATGTAGTCTTGTGGTCACAATTGCCCATGCCTTGTGGTCACTGGCATCTTCTGACAAATGCCCAGATTTCTTATTTTCCACACTTTTCTTTTGATCTCTCCCTTCTCTCTTCTCTTCTTTTCCACACGACTCTTTCCCCTTCATATCTGTATTCCACCTCAGCTTTTTATCCTTCCTTCTTTCAGACCCACTGTGGCTGAGGTTCTGTAAAAAATGAAGCACAAATTGCCTCCAGTAGGCACAAGGGGCTAGTTTCTTCCATGATTCTTGTGAATAATATTTCTAGATCACTTTCAATGAAGGGCAGTAACCGTTGGTCATTTATTCCTGCCAAACCTGTAGATGATGAAGGTCCCACCTGTCAGCTTTACCAACTTCAGAGACGACACATAGTGCTGCTAGGTATCAACACTGTCTCAGTGTCTTCATCTGGTCTTCTGTAGGCTCTGATTACAAAAGATTTGGTGACAGGAAATTGTGTGGAAGATGATTCTGTATGTGTGTGTGTGTGTGTGTGTGTGAGAGAGAGAGAGAGAGAGACAGAGAGAGAGACAGAGACAGAGACAGAGACAGACAGAAACAGACAGAGAAAGAGATAAAGCCATTTTCATATAATATATTTTGAGCATATTCTCTCTTAATCTGTCCCTCCTGCTTCCTCCTCCCCATCCCCTTAGAACAAGTTTGTCTTAACCTTTGACGAGAGAAAACAAATACTGACAGTAAATTTCTAGCCATTCACAATAACCTTCAACATTTCAATTTTATTTTGCTTTCCTACAATTTACTGAGAGAACTCACTACCTGAAGTCTTCAGTATAAATTTTAATTTGAGAGGATAGATAATCTTTCAGAAAAATGAAATAATTCTGAAATCTTCAAAAATATGTATTATTCATGCACCCAAACAGCACAGACAGCAGATGGGCATCGGCAAACATTTATTCAGTCATTTGCAGATAATTTTTGGAGTAGTGAAATTTGGCTCTTTTGCCTAGTGTTAAAATTGAGCTGTAGTTATAACATACACACCTGGAAAGAACGAAGGAGAGGAACACATGCCTTCTCATCTCTAAATGCGCTCATGTGTCTAGCCCTTTCCACAGCCCCCTGCCTTCATCTAGTTTCCTATGTGTTTTTGCTTAATATTTTTTAAGTTCTGCTATGTGGCAGATCATAGAAATGAGAGGAAACAGCAAATGAGGTTCTCTTTGGGAGGCATTTCCAATTCTGTTGGAAAGCTGAATGCAGTTTTCGCTTGTTTGTTTAGGAGTAAAATGGGGTGTGGCCAAGGAAGAACTAATTCAGGAGGAAGATTTCTTGAAGGACGGAGCTGTAAAGAGGAGGTGTGGGGGAGTCATGGGCAGGGGAGGGAAGCTCTTCAAGTGAGCAGAAAGGAGGCATTGTGCAGTGTACTTCAGAAGCAAGGAACAAACCCACTTGAAGGCTCATAGATGACCTGGGTAAGTGAGCAGGGGAGAACCTCTTTCTGGAGAGCCTGGCACACCAGGAAAAGCAGATTGAGCTTGATCAGTGTTTTTAAAAACAAAATTCTTCTGAGAACACTAGGGCTTTCGTGAAGTTGGCCCTGGGCCTTTTGTAGGAAAGCAGTGAGGGGAGAAGGAATGGATAGACAGAATTCTGGGCATTCCACTTTTGTTTTACATATTCTTTTTTGTATTTTTTGTAACAATCTTTTCTCGTTTTACATACCAATCCCAGTTTGATCTCCCTTCGCTCCTCCTACTCCCCTCACCTTTCCCCTACCTCCAACCCCATCAGAGAGGTAAGGTTTCCCATGAGGAGTCAACAAAGTCTGGCATGTCACTTGAGGCAGGACCAAGGCCCCCTCCCCATATCTAGACTGAGCAAAGAATCCCTACAAAGAGAATGGCCTCCAAAAGCAAGTTCAAACACTGGGGATAAATCCTGGTCCCACTGCCAGTGGCCCCACAGATAGCCTAAGCCACACAACTATCACCTGCATTCAGAGGGCCTAGTTTGGTCCTATGTAGGTTCCCCAGATGTCAGTCCATCTCCCTGATGGCTAAGGATGTTGAACAATTCCTTAAGTGTCTTTTTTTATTTTTTTTTAAATATAATTTTTTTATTGAAAAAAAAAAAAAGATTTCC
>NW_026067939.1:5146373-5147506 GCF_014885135.2 Alexandromys fortis
TTCTATTTCCATCCATTTGCATGCAAAATTCGAGAAGTCATTGTTTTTTACCGCTGAGTAGTATTCTAATGTGTATATATTCCACACTTTCTTCATCCATTCTTCCATTGAAGGACATCTAGGTTGTTTCCAGGTTCTGGCTATTACAAATAATGCTGCTATGAACATAGTTGAACAAATGCCCCTGTCATATGATCGGGCCTCTCTTGGGTATATTCCCAAGAGTGGGATTGCTGGGTCCAGGGGTAGGTTAATCCCGTCCTTAAGTGTCTTTTGACCATTTGAGATTCTTTTTTTTTTTTTTTTTTGGGAATTCTCTGTTTGGATCTGTACCCCATTTTAAAATTGGATTGTTAGGTATTTTGATGTCTAGTTTCTTTTTTAAATTTATTTATAATGAATGTAGTGTTCTGCCTGCATGCATGTCTGCAGACCAGAAGAGGGCACCAGATCTCATTACAGGTGATTGTGAACCATGTGGTTAAAGGGAAATGAACTCGGGACCTCTGGAAGAACAATCAGTGCTCTTAACCACTGAGCCATCTCTCCAGCCCGATATCTAGTTTCTTGAGTTCTTTATATAGTTTGGAAATCAGTCCTCTGTCAGATGTGGGGTTGGTGAAGATCTTTTTCCATTCTGTAGGCTGTCATCTTGTCTTATTGACCGTGTCTTCTGCCTTACAGAAGCTTCTCAGTTTAGGGGGTCCCATTTATTAATTGCTGCTCTCTGATGTCATATTTAGGAAGTGGTATCCTGTGCTTGTGCATTTAAGGCTACTTCCCACTTCCTCTTCTATGAGGTTCAATGTGGCTGGGTTTATGTTAAGGTCTTTGATCCATTTGGACTTGAGTTTTGTGCATGGGGATAGATATGGATCTATTTGCATTTTCATATATGTCAACATCCAGTTTGTCAGCTGTTGAAATAGGAGCGGCGGCGGGGCTGCGTCCCCAACACCCCGGCCACTTGGCTAGCTCATGCCCGAAATAACAACACACAAACTGTATTCATTTAAGAACTGCTTGGCCCCTGAACTCTAGCCCTTACAGGCTAATTCTCGCACCTGGACTAGCCCATTTCTAATGATGTGTGTAAGCACCCCAAGGTGCGCTTACCGGGAAGATTCTAGCCT
>NW_026067939.1:5149839-5176693 GCF_014885135.2 Alexandromys fortis
TAGGCTAGAATCTTCCCGGTAAGCGCACCTTGGGGTGCTTACACACATCATTAGAAATGGGCTAGTCCAGGTGCGAGAATTAGCCTGTAAGGGCTAGAGTTCAGGGGCCAAGCAGTTCTTAAATGAATACAGTTTGTGTGTTGTTATTTCGGGCATGAGCTAGCCAAGTGGCCGGGGTGTTGGGGACGCAGCCCCGCCGCCGCTCCTATTTCAACAGTCAGCACCATTTATTTGTTGAAGACACTTTTTTTTGTCCATTGTATAATTTTACATTCTACCAGGAAACTCCTAGAGTTGATAAACACCTTCAGTAATGTGGCAGAATACAAGATCGACTCAAGAAAATCAGTAGCTCTCCTATATACAAATGATAAAAGTTTTGAGAAAGAAATCAGAAAAACAGCACCCTTTAAAATAGCCACAAACAACATAAAATACCTTGGGGTAACTCTAACCAAACAACTGAAAGATCTGTACAACAAGAACTTTAAGTCTTTGAAGAAAGAAACTGAAGAAGACATCAGAAAATGGAAAGATCTCCCATGCTCTTGGGTAGGAAGGATCAACATAATAAAAATGGCAATCATACCAAAAGCAATCTACAGATTCAATACAATCCCCATCAAAATCCCAACACAATTCTTTATAGTCCTCTAAAGAACAATTCTCAACTTCATACGGAAAAACAAAAAAAACCCAGAGTAGCCAAAACAATCTTTTACAATAAAGAAACTTCTGGAGTCATCACCATCCCTGACTTCAAACTCTACTCTAGAGCTATAGTAATGAAAACAGTTGGTATTGCTATAAAAACAGACAGGTGAACCTATAGAATTGAATCAAAAGACCCTGATATTAATCCACATACCTATGAACATTTGATTTTTGACAAAGAAGCTAAAATTATACAATATTTTACAGATTCTTAAGTATATGCATTGTTTCTTTAAGAAGGTTCCTGGTGCCAAGAATTAAGTGCAGAACCAGCGCCATGGTCAATAGAAGTCCAAGGTTTTCGAGTGCATCCAGGGCGTAGTTGCTAAGGATGTGGCTCCCAGCTTGGGTACCAGAAGGAAGACAAACAGGCCTTACTGCTTTTCATGCTCTTAAGTCTTCCTAGCTCACACCTGATGATTTAACTATGGACTTGGTGCTTCCAACACAGCAGATAACCTCAAAATCATCTATGTTTAACTTTGGGTGGCATTGCCTGGTCCTTCAACTGGCGGATTTAACTTTTGAATTGTGTTTTGCTTAGTCCAACGCTGATATTAATTTGCATTCCCTTAACTGAAGGCTGGGCAGGGAGGGGGAGGGGGAAGAGAGTAAGCAGAAGAAATCAAGAGAAGGGTGGTTGTCTGGGGAGCTGGCTCGGGACACGGAATTAGATGCACATCATTTGCTCCGGGGACAATCCCTTCACAGGTAATTACAATCAGGGTCTAGAAAACTGACTATTCCTTTGACAAGCTGCTGTGTTAGGTCTGCTACAAATAAACGTGTTTACAAGTAGCTTCCTTTAAAATTCATGAGTGTAGGATCATATTTCTCACCTCTGTGTTGCAGTTATCCATTTCTGGGCACTGGCTTTATTGCCTGAAAACAAACAAACAAACAAGCAACAAAACAGATACTGTTTCAGGTCAAAGGAAGCCCTAGGTGATGTGGCTTGTTAAGGAGCCGTTTGTCTTTTCATAGTGTAGGTAATGAGCTTATGCTAGCCTATTAGTGCGTGTGAGCTGCAACTATGAAGGCAGTCTAGCAAAACCATCCTGGCTGAGGCATTACGTCATATGGTATTAGCAGAAATGTGTACCTAAGGTAGAGACAGAGACAGAGCAGCATAAAGGCTTTCTTTCCTTTGTCTAACATCTGCAGGATTCCCAGTGGTCCATCTCCAAGTCTCTAATGCTGTTAGTTTCTTCTCTCTCTCTCTCTCTCTCTCTCTCTCTCTCTCTCTCTCTCTCTCTCTCTCTCTTACACATGAGTGGCCACAGGGCATGTGATGCATGTTCTTCTTCACATAACGTATTGTGAAGACATTTCCACTTCACTCCATAAAGCCTCCTTGTTTTTCTGAATATCCAAATAGTATGCATGAATGGACTAGTTGTTTTTTTCACCCAGCTCCCTGCAGATAGGTCTCTGGACTGCCTGCATTTCTTCCCCATTACAGCCAGCATGAAAGGAATATTTCTGTGCCTAGTGTAGGTCACCATTTCCTAGGAGAATTGTTAGGACACAGTTGTCTGTTTTAAAACAACGAGTACGTACTACAAGTAAGATTTTCTCTCATATAAAACTTTCTTTTTCATATTATTTTATGTGTGCTAATGAAACATGCACACAGTATGTAATGTAAACTGGATTTTCTGTTTCAAAATATTTATAAGGCACTGTTATGTGACTAAAAACTACACGTGTGTCTTTGAGTTAAGTATTAGCCTTTCCCAGTCACACCTGCTGTGCCTCAAAGACTTGTGGGATTGCTGCACTAAAGTGCGTGACTGCTGCACTGGAGTGTGTGACTGCTGCACTGGAGTGAGTGATGGCTGTACTGCAGTGGGTGACAGCTGCACTGGAGCAGTGACTGCTGCACTGGAGTAGGCAACTGCTGCACTGGAGTGGGAGGAGACTGCTGAATGGGAGTGGGTGAATGCTGCATGGGATGGGTGACTGCTGCACTGGAGTGGGTGACTGCTGCACTGGAGTGGGAGGAGACTGCTATACTGCAATGGGTGACTGCTGCATTGGAGTGGGAGACTGCTGCACTGGAGTGGGTGACTGCTGCACTGGAGCGAATGACTGCTGCATTGGAGTGGGTGAATGCTGCATGGGATGGGTGACTGCTGCATTGGAGTGGGTGACTGCTGCACTGGAGTGGGTGACTGCTGCATTGGAGTGGGAGACTGCTGTATTGTAGTCTTTTCTGGCAGTTACATGGTGTTTCTTTTTTCTGGAAGCTACATGGTGTCTCTCTGACTCTGTCTACTCTCTCCTCTTTCTGCCTGGAATTCTCACTTTGCCCTCTTCTGGGCTGTAACAGGCCTAAAGCAGCTTATTTATTAACCAATGGTAATCACAGAATACAGAGAGGAATTCCACATCATCTCCCCTTTCTGTTTAAATAAAAAGAAAGGTTTTAACCTTAACATAGTAAAATTACATATACAAAACAGGTATCAAACAAGAATTACAGTTAAAAATATTTATCCACTTACATTTGGCAAATTAAGGAAAATGTTTTATCATCTATGCTATCTTTGTGCGTATAAAGTTTCATATTTAATCTATCTTTCATCATAACTAAGGAAAACTACAACTATAACTATCTATTCTTCAACTCCATCAAAGACCCCAGAAGGATATAATATTACCTAAGAAGGAAGTGCATTGTAAGCACCTTCCAAAAACTCTAGAACTAACAGAGACATCTCGCTGCCTGGATAGTCACCCAAACTTCTGTAACACTGGGGCACCCATATTTATTTTACAGGCCCATAGTATCTGGCAGACTTTTCCATGAAGCAGGAAATTTCAAAGTTCTGCCTTTATTGGCAGTTTGTCAGTCATTTTCTTCTGTGCCTTTCAGAAAGCCTGGCAGGCTCTTTCATGAAGCAGGAACCCTGAAGGATTGTCTCACCTTCTTTAAACTTCAGCAATCATTTTTCTGTGGGTCCTGCATGTCCAGTCTATATAATATAACAATAAGCAGTCCATGTAAGATCAGTTTCTTAACCAAATGGTTAATAAATTCCATAAGGAGCCTCTTCAGTGCCCTCATCCTCTTGAAGTAATTGGGGCTGCCAGGAGCAGGTATGTCTCATTGTCATGAAAAGTCCTAAGTTCTTAAACATTTTAAATGACATATTCTTTTAGTGTTTGAAAGGTTTGAAGAATATCTGTCCATGTGAAATATATCTCTGTACATCTACAAACCCTAACTAACATGACTACAAGCTTGACTATTATAGGTGATTATCTATTAACCTGTATTTTTAATTATACATTAAATTTTTAAATGAGCTGCACAAAGACAATACTTTAAATTTGTATATAGACCAAGATCCATACCAATCCAAGCTATTTGTCTCTATATCATATCCCCCCTAAATGTAAGCAAAAATTTATAAACAATAATTGGGAATTTGGGTGTTGGTATTTCCAGACTGCTTCCTTCTTTTTGTTGGATGAAGTATTTTCTTTTTGGGGATCACAGAGACCTTTCAGGGGGGTCTTAGTCCATCAAACCACATTATTCTGGAAGGAATCCACAGGTTCTCATCCTCTGTGAAAATAAAACCAGAACCTCTTTTCCAAAGCAATATATCCTTAGACTTAAATTTTGAAATCAAACTACCTTTAAAGTATATATGTTGGTTTAGCTTAGCAGCCCATACAATAAAATATCTCTCTGTACTTAGCTCATTCACAGACAAAAAATTCAAAGAAAACACAGCAATATGCACAATACAGATTCTCTGCGTATATTCCATCTTTACCTGGCTTATTTTTCTTTACTCCTTTAATCTATGATTGTCTGTACTGTTTCTGTTTAAAGACTTTACTTTTTCTTTTTAAACCATTTACTTCTTTTTATAACTATTTCTTCTCTGTCCTAAGCCTACGTACATTTATCTCAACACCATGACCCATTTAGAGATCTTTCCCATCTGGTTTTGTCTTTATTGCATATCTGTAATTATTTTTTGACCAGGAGCTCTTTTTTTAAAAAAAAAATGCTAAGTGGACATGGCTAGGACCAACTCCGTGGCACTGCCTGTTGGCCCCACCCATTCCTACATGGCAGAGGCATGTTAACTGCTTCTGAAAGCCATGCACATTGCTGCAGCTACAGGGTCGCAGCAGGTCTTGTCACCATTAAGCAATTTGTAACACGCTACTCACAAACCCCATTTAAGTTCTTGGCCTCCTGAAAGAGACAAAGCTGTTCTTGCAACCAGCACAAACCAGGAAGCCGCCATTTCAAAGCTGCACTCTTTAATTTTATATTTTATTTTATTTATTTATTTCTGCTAATGCTGAATCAGGAAGACCCCTCTTGAAATCTTCTTGATTTATCTCCTGAGTAGCTGGAATTAGAAATTTGTACCATGAGGACTGACTTCACTATGATTTTTTAAAGTATTAAGAAAAATATTCTCATTAACTTTCCTGTTGAGACTTTTGTATAAGCCTGTTACATTTGGGGCCAAGTCTAACTGCATGTGCCAGAACTGCCACCTCAGTAATATTAGATTTTGTCACACGTCATCCGCACTCTTTCCTCTGCGTGTTCAGAGCTGTTTTAGAAGGTGCACAATGATAAGGAAATCTTCCAGGTTGGAGTTCTGTTATCCTCACATTTCGTCCCTGACAGTATGATATAATATGAATATTCAGCACGAACAATCATGCTTATTTCAACATGATAGAGGAGGGAAAAGGCACACCCAAAGAGCGTAGTCTGAGTGTTTTTTTATTGGCACGCTACATTTACATTTTCATTTTCATTGGCCCTAGGTCAGTCTGAGTAAGGGATGCTGAATGTACCAAACTGAAAATTAGTGATTGCATTCCTATGCTGTAGGACAAACTGGATCTAAGTATTCATTTACAGCCTTAGCCACAATCACCACTTGGACATCTTAATGATGTCCTTAATGATAGTTGATGACACCACTGGCGTGGCATGTCACAAGTTCAGTTGCTTACAAAGACAAATAAATGCCTTGAACATTCTATCTGCAAATCCAAATATGTAGTGTGACGTTGCCACGTACCACAGGGTATCAGAGGGCCAGCTCTCCTGGACAATATATTGTTGCAGCGGCAGCTAGTTCCTGCAAAACCTCTACTCAGACGGTGCCCGAAAGTGTGATAACACCAGGTTCTCTGCATCCTTGTGAGGTACGGGGATGGAAGGCTTTGCTTAATCTTTTGAGTTCTGCCACTCAGGCAACCGCACATGCTGCTTGAACAGAAGGCTGTTTCCGTATTTTCAATTACAACAGAAACTCTACTGAAACAAGCTTCATTTAGGAAAGCCTGGGCCGCTGTCAAAATTTGTTAAGGTGCAGTTTGAAAAATATCAGCATCTTCTAGGAAAATAAACACACATATGTCTATGGAAATCTGGAATCAAGCAAGCATATCATGCATTCCTTTGAGTCGCTGGCTCATTTTCCTGCTCTTTGATTTGCAAAGAAATAATTTTATTGATGTTTTTCTCGAGCAGGTGGAAGTCATAATAGAACCATGCAAGGCAGGAAAGAGTTGCTAGGCAACTATTTTCAGTGTTTAAAAACCTTCCTTTTAAATATCAGAAAGATTGGTGATCTTGAATTTGACTTTTAGTGAACCTATGCAGTCTAGTAGTGCCACCGTTGTCCTGTTTCCCACTCTGTAATATCCTTCATCAGTGATGGCACATTCTTCAAAGGCGGTTTTAGGCCTGGGTCAGGCTCGTTGTGGAATGCAGCAAATAGAGTTAAGATGCTCGATCCTCTTTCAGTTACAGCTGTGTAAGTTTGAGATCTATTGACTTGACAGGAGGATTCTTAAATGCTATTTGTTTTCTATGTCCTTAGAATTAAAATTATACCTATGAGAGTCTTGGGTACTTCAGAAAAGTGAAGTAATTGTAGGCACTGGATTGTAATTTCGCTGATAAAAAAAAAGAAAAAAGAAAAAAAAACCCTCAACCTCCTACCCCCCCCACTCTGCAAAAAAATAAAGCCAACTGATTTACCATAAATGAATTCAAGAATTTTGAAACACTGGTGGTCATTGCACCAAGGGTAACCATGTGGGGCTAGGAGCATTTGCATGTATTTATCCACCCTGGTGCTGCCTGAAGCCTGGAGGGTGGTTAGCTTTGCTTACCGACATATTTCATGCAAAGGGAAAGTTGAATGACCTCTTCAGATTGCCCTGTACTTGACTGTGATATCCATAGAGGCTCAAAGGGAAGGGAAAGCAGCTCTTTGGCATGCCTCGTATGCTTCCATCATCGTGGCTTCCCACGGGCCATCGGAAATGACAACTGGCAAGCACCTGTCACCAGAGGCAGACCTGCTGCTGAAGGGCATGTGCTCCACGCATGTCCAGATGCTAGAGATGCGGGAGTCATTACCCCCTTCTCACAGCGCCATTGAATTCTGAGAGGGACAACATTGGTGTTTCCTACTCTGACTGGTGGTCTTGAACAAAGTGAGGACTGGCGAAGTTTGCCTTTGACCCGTGTTGATTTCTCCTGTGCTGTTCCACTCTGCTGCCATTCTGGCTGTCCTGAAGCCCCAGCACAGACTCCCCCTGCCATTTGGATGTGCAGAACAACTGGACACATCTCCTGTGAGAATCTCCTGCCTTCATAAAGTTTTATCGTAGCATGCTCAGTCTTTTCTCATGCTTGTCCTACTACCTTTTACATAAGATTTAACCTGTTTCTCTTCATTTACATTTTACTTTTCTTTCATTCTGTTTGCCCTACTCTGTGTCTGGTTGACTGGCAGCTGCCTGGCTGACTGGTCCCAGGTATCCCCCTCTTCTCTTCTCTTCTCTTCTCTTCTCTTCTCTTCTCTTCTCTTCTCTTCTCTTCTCTTCTCTTCTCTTCTCTTCTCTTCTCTTCTCCTCTGCTCTCCCCTTCCCTTTCTCTCTCTCTCTCTCTCTCTCTCTCTCTCTCTCTCTCTCTCTCTTTCTTATTCTTCCTCCTACTTATTCTATCTGCCTCCCAACCCCACCTATTTATTGACTGTTCAGCTTTTTATTAGACCAATTAGATATCTTAGGCAGGCAAGGTGAAAGAGCAATACATCTGTACATATTAAACAAATGCAGAATTAACAAATGTAACACAGCTCTACATAGTAAAAGTAATATTCCACAACCCCCCTTTTGTCTAAATAAAATTGCCTATCTATAGATCATTCAGCTTTTTATTAAACCAGTCAGGTGCCTTAGGCAGACAACACATCTTTACATAATTAAATAAAGGCAGTGTAAACAAATGTAACACATCTCTACATTGTTAGACAAATACAGCATAAGAGTTAAAATAATATTCCACAGCACTTTATGTCATGAGTTTCCACAGCAACCCCTTCAGGGCAGGGCAGAAGGACTTATTCTTGGTTTCTAATAAGAAGGACAGGTCATCTGCAGGTGCAGTTCAGCTTGGATCTGAGAACTTCATACCCTCAACAACACTGGTTGGACCAAGGTAGGATGCACATCTCTGTACTGTGTCTCTTTGACAGTGGATTCTGAGAGACTGGTTACTTGGCACTGTACATTGAAATGATCAGAGACAGACATTGCCTTTAACTTTCCTCATCTACTGAACATCTTTCCCCTGTGATCCTTAGAGACTGGGTTCTCTGCTCTTGTAACAAGGTAATGAATGTAAGTTATGGCTTTCTCCCCATTTCCAGCGACAGGAGTAACTCTACTGTGGTGACAAACTAGTCAGAAAGCAGAACAAAATGCAAAACCCATAGTATAATTCCATCAGAGAGCATCTTCTTATTGGATAATCATAAAGTTGTAATTCCAATCAGGATGGATCAGAAGCATAAAAACAAACATCCTAATTTTTATTGCATTGCCTTGGGTTAAAATGTCATTTTTAGGTATCATTTGACTCTCAGCTATGGAATTCAATGACATATTTAAAAGCAGTCAGTAGATGGGTCTCCAGCTGGGATGATGACTCATGTAAATAAATAATTTGAATAATTTGGATAGTTCTAAAGACTCCAAAAGGCATTTGAATTCAGTTTTGTCTGCTTTGTTATTTTGAAATGAAGACTGTAGCCAATAAGCCCTCCAAGAAGGTCTTGGGCTGTGGAGCACAGGGGCTGTGAACCTGGGCACTCATACTTCCTAGATACAGGCACCTGGCCCCAGTGTCTCAGCTCTGGGTTCCTCTCTTGAAGCCCAATTTAAAAAGGGAGAGTGATGTCATCCAGCACTTTAGTCTCATCTAATATTAGCTTTGCAGTCCCAGCTGATTAAGGTGCAGTGTTTTCTTTAGTCATTCTCCTGGGCTTGATTAGGTTTAAATAGCTTTTCTGGTACCTTCTACAATTATGGAAAGTTTTGTCTCCTGTATTTTCATCTTTATAAGTGACTAATTTCATAACCAGACAGTTCTTTATATTTTTATCAATCATCAAACTTTTATTTTTAAAGTCATTATTCTTGAAAATCTGTAGTTGAATAAATTTGAACAATGGTTAGTTGAATTAAAATTAAAGAAGTATAATAAACCAGTAATAAGATATTACTAAACATCAACCCCTCATGAAATTAGTCAACATTTCTCCATATTCAGGTCTATTCATATGTCCACACATTTCTCTGTTCATTACATATATTACAAGTGGGCATAATGCACCCAGATGCTTGCCTGCTCCCCTGGTGCCTGTGGATTACACATCATTGAATTTAACCAACTGCAGATTGACTGAAAATACTTGAGGGGGGCTGAGAAGATGATTTAATGTGCAAAGTGCTTTCTGTGCAAGTGTAAAGAACTGAGTTCAGATCCCTGGGCAAGGAGTCACTCCTGCAACCCCAATGATGAAGGAATGAGATAGGCATGTTCCTGAAGTCTGCACCACTCCTGCAACCCCAATCCTAGAGGGGTGTTAGGCAGATTCCTGAAGCTTACTGGTCAGCCAAGCTAGGTAGTCTGTGGGCATCAGTTTCTATGAGAGACCCTCTGAAAGTTAAGGTGAAGGGTGATAGAGAGGACAACCAACTGTGACTCCTGGCTTCCCTATGTTTACCTCCACACATGTGCATGTATATGTGTATATACCACACACACACACACAAGAAAGTATTTTTTTAAAACTGCACATAGGTACAGAATATTTATCTTGTCATCATTTCTTAGCCATTATAGCATAGCATCCATTTACATAGCATTTGCATTGTATGAGTATTATTGATAATTTGAAGATGATTTAAAGTATTCAGAAGAGGTTGAGTCAGAACTCAGTTAGTAAAGTAGTTGACATGCATAAAGCCCTGAGTTAGCTAACCAGCACAGCCTAAACCTATGTTGTAAAATGTTTCTATAATCCCAGAAGACAGGAGGATCAAGAAATTCAAGATCAGCATCCGCTATGTAGCAAGTTCAAAACCAGTTTGGGATGCATAAGACCCTGTCTCAAAAAAAAAAAAGTTATCTCAGAATTTAAATATAGGCGATTTGTAAGTGTTGTGCTTTGTTATGTAAAATGGGAGCATCTGTAGTTGTTTGTATCCCAAGTATTTTAGAACCAGCCTTCTCTGGATGCTGACCGATGATGATAGAGATAAAAGATAAGTAGATAGATAGATAGATAGATAGATAGATAGATGATAGATAGATGATAGAACATTCTACAAGGATCCCCACAGTGCAATGTTCTCAACTCTTTCTCCCAGCTGGTGGTGATATTTTGAGAGCAGTGGAACTTTCCCACATGTTCCCACTGCTGTGAAACTTCTCCATGCCCTTCTTGCTATGATTGGCCAAAACTTCTGGCATTGAGAGCCAAAACAAATTACTCCTCCCTTAAATGTTCTGTAGGATGTTTTGATCACCGTTATATAAGGAGAATAGGGGTGGAGGTTACATATATCACAGCTGCATGGGTATTTATGCTGCACAGACACTGTCCTTATCTAAATAGTCCATCAGACAGATGTGCTGTTCTCAAATTTCAGCATCTATCAGTTTATTAAGCAAAGTTGATTTCTGGTTCACCGTGACCCCCAAAAGATTCTGGGCAAGTGTCAAGAGTTTGTACTCTCACAAAGTTCTAGGTGACCCTCATGCCACAGATGCCAGAATCATGTGCAGACACCAGTAGTGGAGACTGGTGGGTCCCAGCCCTGGATATGGGTTCTCATCCTATGAGAAGACACTGATGCCAATATTCTCCAGAGAATTGAATCTGCACTCATGGAACAGTGCCTAAAACCTCAGGTTGTTTGTAGAACTCTAAAGATTATTGAGTATAATTGAGGCAGAACCACCACTGTCAGATCACTATTCTTCAGACTTGGATCAACTTCAAAACCTCCTGGAGGATTTGTCAAATATGGATTTATGCCCCCAGCCAGGGGTCTGATTCAGTACATATGGAGCTGATCACAGAACCTGAAAGCCTAGGAACAACACTACAATAACTTGAGAGATTGCCATTATGTTTAGAGCAACTGCCCTAACAGAGGTAGAGCAAGCTGAATCATAATCCAAGGGCTCTCTCTCTCTGCCCTTACACACTTTTTTGAAAATATTGTAGCAAATATATTAAGGTCTATAAATACCTTTGTGGCAGTTGATCTGGTAATTCCACTTATAAAAATCAACCTAAAGAAATAAACTAGATAAGAAAAATAGCTTTCAGCTTAATGCTTCTGAAACTGGTTTTTATAACAGTCAAAATATGCCATAGCTAAAAGTGTCTATGGGTAGATGGTTGGTTTCATAAATCATGATATAGCCCCATAATGGCAAAGTCATGGAAGTTAACAACATGGGAATAATGTTTGTTATTTAAATCAAATTAAAAAATAAATAAATGCTGCATTATGGCCACAAAACAAGTATACATACTAAAAATACCACAAGGAAATAAACCAGAACAATAAATGTCACCTTACCAAAATGGGGTTGTGTATTGTGTCCTTTTCAAATCTTCTACAGCTGTTTCAACATATGATGCATATATATATATATATGTGTGTGTGTGTGTTTAGCATCGAATTATTCTCTCATTTCCTGTAGCTTTCTCCTGGATTCGAATCAAAGCTGTAGAATTTCACCTCCGCTGCAGTTCCTAATTGTCGCTTTTCTTGAATGGCAGCAAGTGTCCTCTGCACCGCAGGGGCTGCTCAGGTATCTTCTGAGTGATGCTAATTACCTCACAGGTGACACAGGAAGAGCTTCAAGGTTCCATTTAGACAGGGAACAGCCAAAGGAGAGTAGTGGGGCTGTTCATGTTTTCTTTTCCTGGGGAGTGATGAGCATACCAATGAAGCTCATCTCTATTCACCATGCCTGCTGTAGCTATAGAACTTGCAAGAGATGTCAATTATTCCCTGTTTTCTGCCCTGGGTCCCCAGAGGAGTTAGGACTTAGTTCTATATGTTACTGTGTAGGTTGATGCAGTATATCAATTTCCATGACTGGGAATATTCTATCAAAAGACTGCTCACTATAATTGCAATAAATCTGAGAATCAGATCTCCAGCCTGCTTTGAAGACTTCGTTAAGGCTAGACTACCTGCCATAATGCCTCCTCCAGCTTTGACCTTTCTATTCTCAGGACTAGACAGAGACCAGCCCTTGAATAACACACAGAATTTAGACTGAAGAAAGTGTATTTGTATTGTCCTCTGCACTTGTTCAGTATCTCTGAAGACTAGAGAGTAATAGCAGTTTTCAAAAATTGAACCAGTTGGGGCCGGAGAGATGCCTCAGGGGTTAATAATACCCACTGTTCCTCCAGAGGACCCAGATCAGTATCCAGGACCCACATGATGGCTCACAACCATCTAGAACTCCAGTTTCAGAGATTCTAATGCAATCTTTGGGCCTCTTTAGGGACTACATACACATGGAACATATACACATGCAGGCAAAACACTTGTGTATGTAAAATAAAAATAAATAAAAAATTATACCAGTTATTTTTATAGTTTATTGTCCAAGCTACTTGTATTAATAGTGTTCTGGTAAACTGTCTTTAGAACCCAAAATAAGGATTTTCAGTATGAACCAAAGCATTCATTTCAATCTCTATTTTTGGAGGGTATATTTTCTATTGTCATTGTTGTTTATAATAAAAAACACATTTATATTTATAGACAAGTCTTACAAATTTCTTCGCTAACTTCTCTTTCTTCTATTCCACTTATCCATGCCCCTTCAAGGTAATTCCTTGAGCGATCATGAGTGACAATTTTCCCATGCTTCTCTCAACATTTTCGCCCTCCTTAGCCAACTAAGATAGAAATCTCAAGATGTTCTTCTGAACTCTGAAGGTTTTCCCATTGTTCTCCACATTTCATTCTGCTCATCAGTTTCCTTCCGTCTGCTTGTCATTCTGCGTGGGAAACCCTTCTTGTCCTCACTCCATTCTTCCTGAATCTTCCACCACTTGACTTCTGAGTATGTGGACCCGTATTAAATTTGTGCATTCGTGACTTTTTCATCTGCAGACTAATGCTTTTTTCTACTTCTAGAAAATTCTATCTCATTGCTCCTGTGAAACATCTTTGTAGGTCCTCCACATGTCTTTATCTTCTCTCATAAGTCTCCGGGTTCCGTTTTGTTTATTTATCCATTCTCCAAAGACTCCCCACTTAGGTGTTTATTTCATTCTTGTCTCATTCATTGTCACTCAATTTACTGAGGATTTTTTAAAAATCTCATGTTTTTTCCCCTTTTTTAAATAATTTTGAGTATTGTTGTTTAAAGCTACTTGATCTAGTTTCACATTTTCTTGCTTTTGTTTTCTATATCATTATGGGAGCTCTTTTCTTGATTTCTTTCAAAGTCTTAAGTAAAAGGCAAATTTTCCAATGCTCAAATATTTCCCTACCATTTACTATAAAATCTCCTCTTGATTGAAATGTATATTTTGTGGTTTATAAAAGCATATTGTAAATCATATATATTACACTTGTACAACAAACATTTCACGCTATTATAAAGTGATTGATATATATAACCAATTATATAATATAATATTGATTTTATTCTTCACTCTCATAAGAAGTGAGCTGTATCCCGACATTGGCAGTTATGTGCCTTATTCATAGTTGTCCATATATGGCATACTGAAATGTACCCATGAGCTTATTTGTAACAACTTATTAATTCTCAGTCATACATAGAAATCAATTAAATCTGCACCAGTTTAAAAGCTTTAAATGTAGGGGATTGAAAAGCTGGCTCAATGGATTAGAGTGCTTGCTGACCTTCCAGAGGACCCAAGTTCAGTTCCCAGCACCCACAGAGAATGACTTCCAAACACCTGTAAGTTCAGCTCCAGGGGAATTCGTGGACACCCTCATACATGTAGAATACATTCCCACAAACAAATATACATACATGTAAATAAAAATAATCTTATAAAAATGATTTAAATGTAGCACCATCTGCATTTCAGGATTCAGTAACTACCCCAACTAAGGAGGCAACGTCACATTGACCAATGCAGTTCTTAAGGGAAGACAAAGATTTCAATCAAATAATCTCCTGCAGTGTGCACAACGTTGTGCAAAGCAGTGATAAACCACATGAGGAGCCACTGTGCTCCCAGGAAAATAGCAAAAAGCAATTTCAGCTTTGAAAACGAGTTTTCCTGAAGCACAGTTGGGTAGTTAATTATAACTTTGTGTTCGTCACATGTCACAGCATGGATCTTGGGGTCAAAAATCCCAGTAGAGACAGCAACACTTAAATACTTTTTTTAAAAAAATTAACCACTAAACAGAAAACAGTAGGGAAGATTCTAGGCTAGAAAGTCCACAGCAAGTTTTTTGCTCTGAGCAAAAACCTTTGGTTTAGCAATGTTTTTGCTTAATGATCAACATCAGTAGGGTTCTGTGAGCATTTTCGTCCTGAGTGTCAGTATCACAAAATGCCCATGGAAAATAGAAGAATCCAGATACATCCTCGGCTTCCTTCCCTCTACTCAATATTCTATGTATTAAAATGTACTGACTTGCCACGTGACTGTCACAAAAAGTGGTGGGAAAATGCAGCCAACAATACCAAGTGCTGACAAGGACGTGGAGTATCTGAGACTCTTAGACATGGCTGGTGGGAAAAGACCATAATGCCCAGCTGCTCCATAATGCTCAGCAGCTTCTTAGAACAAAGTAAGTTAATAATGTTAATAGGGTTAACCTGTGACGTATCACCAGTGCAGGTGAGGTAGACTCATGCCTTTGCTTGCATCCTTTCTAGCCTTGGAGTGGGCCCGAGGCACACAGGAGCTTGTTCCAAGACTAGGCATGTTACTAAGCTGTGAGTCTTAATGCAGCCCAACTTCTCATCACCTTTGGTGGTCCAGGGATCCATTCTTCAATGGCACAGCAATCCCTGGGCTAGCATCCATACAGATGAGGTTCTTCAGCATCCCTAGCACTAGGTAAGGACTTGTGCCTCAGTAGAACTGAATCATTTCTTGACCTACATCAGCCTAGCTCTAGCGTAGGGTAGGCCTCAGTGCCCACCTGAGAATATACCTCTTTGAGGCTTTAAGACTGAAACCTAACCAGCTTGAGGTCATCTTAAGTGGAGAAGGGACTGTCATCATAATACCACTCTGACATATGCATTATAGCATAGTGGGAACTCAGTTTGCTGGGAGTCGGCACTAAAAATATGGCTTAGATGCTGGAACCTAACTCTGGTCAGATCCTAACACTGTGTGCCCAAGCTGGCTTGGGGGTGGAGCCTCTGGAACAGTACTAATACTAGAGAAGACAAGCCACCGCAATCTATGAAACTGCTATGCCTGTGGTGTTAGTTCATAAGTCCACCTCAGCAGTAGGCAGCCCATAACTATGGGTTAAGTGACGCTGTCCTGGGTACCTGGAGTCTGTGTAGGCGCCAGTAGGGCCTGCAAAGGCCTTCTGAAGGATTAAATACAAGACAAAATCTTGGCATGTCTGAGTTTATATTGTATCAATCTTTTTAACTTCCTTAAATTTTGGGTCTGATTTCTGCTTATCTTAGTGTTTCTATTGCTGTGAAGAGACACTATGACTATGGACCTCTTATAAAGGAAAACATTTAATTGAAGTGGCAGCTTACAGTTCAGAGGTTCAGTCCATTATCATCATGACAGGGAGCTTGGTGGCAGGCAGACAGACATGGTGCTGGCTACATCTTGAACAGAATGAAACAGGAAGTGGATTGTGTCACTGGACAGTATCTTGAGGTTTAGGAAATGTCAAAGCTCACCCCCATAACGACATACTTCCTCCAACAAAGCCATACCTAGTCCAACAAAGCCACGCCTCTTAGTAGCACCACACCCTTTGAGTCTATGATAGCCAATTACATTCAAACTACCACACTGCTCAAGTACCCGTTAACTTCTTCAGGAACACTCATTTCAAACTGATAGTTCCTTTAGTCCTTCAAGGTTGACATGGTAATCAATTGATTATAAACTATCAGCTTTACATCTTATTTTTGATCACCATTAGGGCATGTAGAATTTTCCAATCATAATCCAAAACTTGAAAGAGAACTAAACCCTGCTTTAACTCTGTCTGATCCTTTGGACTCAAAGTCATGATTTTCTGTGGTCACATTAGTTTCCACGAATATCAATCTAATCAATAAATATCTTGTGAAGAGAGTTGAAACTGTCACAATCCCTGTAGAAGTTAGCTCGATTCAGGAAATAACCAGGTTAGCTAAAAGATAAAGCAATTATATTTTTATTTTTTGTAAGGGAAGAACTCATGAAACAGGAACGAGAAGTCCAAGCTGTGCTGTGAGGGAACCACAGAGAGAGAAAGAGAGAGAGAGAGAGAGAGAGAGAGAGAGAGAGAGAGAGAGAGCGAGCACCTAAGTTGTTCGCCTGTTTTTCTCCGGGTCCCAGAAAGCCACACCCTAACTCGGTCCCACCTCTTAAAGATAATTGGCTAATAAAGCTTCCCCATCACCCCCCTTTTGTCTAAACAAGAGCAATCCAAACCCCATACAAAGCTATATACAATGGGAACAGATGTCAAGTACAAAATTACAACCAACATAAACATTATCAAGCAAGGAACACAAAAATTATACCAATGTAAATTATCCATAAATAATAGCTCACAAATATTTACTCTATTATCTACTATTATTATCCCCCCCCCACTTTTCTTTATCTCAGAACCTATATAGTTTCCACCCCAACCCTCTACCTAATACAACTTATAATCAACAACCCTGAAATGGTATTCCCAACCCTGAGGACAAACTTTGTTCCATAATTTTTTTCAAAGAAAAGTTTGGAGAGGCTGAGGATGTATTTTTGTGGTAGCGCACTACCATAGCATACATGTATCCCTGCATCCAATTCCCAGTATCAGAAACATGTCTGAAGAAAACATAGGAATGTGTGTGTGTTTGGGAGAAGGTGCAAAAATCATCTATAATCTTCCAAAACTGATGGAGCCACATTAATACACTACAACATTAGAAGGGTTTCTTTGCAGACTTTTTGCTAGTTATATTTTTTGTTTTATTTTGTTTTCAGTCCTGGAGCTTGAAGCCAGGGCCTTCCTCATGCTACACGAGCACTCTCTCACGGAGATATATCTCCAGCCTTTTAAAATGTTCTGTTTTGAAACAGATCTCACTAAGCTGGCCAGATTGGCTGTGACCTTGAACTCAGTCCTCAGCTTGAGTGCGGAGATTGCAGGTCTATAGTGCTAGTCCTAATTATAATTTTAATTCAGATAATTTGGGTCACCAAGCTGTGTATACGTTTCTGCACCTGATGCTTTTTGCTCAGCACACAAATAAGAACCTCAATAAAACTAAGGTTCTCCCGGGTCAGTATCCATCTGCTATCTTCTCCTCTTTCCTTCACGGTTACACGTCTCCAAAAGTAGTCAGCGGATCTGCAACTCTTTTACCCATTAAAATCTGACATCATCTTTCCTATTCATGGAATCTGATTGAAATGAAAACCAGCATGGTCCAGGGGTCACGTAATCATCCTCCCTCTGTGTTTTTGCCTCTTTAGATTTCCTTCTTCTGTGATGACCTACTTTCTTTCCTGCTTTGTGTGGTTCCATTGCACAGACTTCACAGGCGTCCTACCCTTTCTTAAACACTTAGTTTTGGCTCTGAGTTCTCAGCTGGGTAGGAGGTCTTAGCCACTGACTTCCATTCATATTCCTGATGACTTCCAAATCTTTCTCTCCAAATCCACAGGCCAAATCTGTACTTTGATCTTGCTATTTCAAGGCTGATGAGGATCTCTTCCTGAGATTTCCGCACCCATTTGATATCTAATTCTATTCCTTGCCTAATTAGACTCCACATTGCCACGTGCTCCTCCACGTTCCCATTCTACCCACAAACGTTCCTTAAGTTACCCGCCACACGACTGGCACCATCACCCACCCACGTTTCTGACCTAGAAGCACAGAGTCCTTCAGAACCTTCCATGTCTGACAAAACTAAGTCCTGTGGACCCTTCTCTGTTTCTGCCTAATCGTCTGTATTTGTACTGTCCTGGTTTGGACTTTCATTGAGTCTGTCCTGAGTTCTTATACAATCTCCACATTGATGTTTCCTACTCTTGCCTTATACATTATTATGTGGGCCCTGGAGGGAACAGCTTAATGGAAATTTGACTCTTTCATTCTTCTCTTTGAACTCCCTTAAATGCCCCCTTATTGTTCCTGTCAAACAAAGTACTGTGTCCTCCTGTGCATTTCAAAGCTTTATGTGACCTCTCCCCTGCCCACTGGACTCAGTTCCCTCTACACATGATTTTAACTGTCCCTCCTAGACATCTAGGCTTATAGTTTGACAATTATTTTAACTCACTGCTCCACTGTCGGTATCTTTAAAAAACAAGAGAGAGACAGAGAGAGAGAGAGAGAGAGAGAGAGAGAGAGAGAGACAGAGAGACAGAGAGAGACAGAGAGAGACAGAGAGAGACAGAGAGAGAGACAGAGAGAGAGATGTCTTTTCTGGGCTTATGAGATCACCTAGCTTGCCACCAATCCAGATGACCTGTATTCAATCCCCAGGAAACACATGCTAGAAGGGAAGAACCAGATCTCTCTCTCTCTCTCCTCTCTCTCTCTCTCTCTCTCTCTCTCTCTCTCTCTCTCTCTCTCTCTCTCTCTCTCTCACACACACACACACACACACAGATGCACTTTTAAAATAGTGCTCTGGAGAGGTGACTCAGCTGTTAAAGGTTTGCTGCCCCTTCAGAGAACCCTAGTTCACTTCCCAGTACATAGGTCTGGCAGCGCACAACCACCTGTAACTCCAACTCTAGGGACTCTGACGCCCTCTTCTGGCCTGCATAGCTATCTGCGTGCATGAGAGAACTTACCCACAGAAACACACACAAATGAGTAATATATATATATTTTAAAATTAATAATGATCTCTTCTTACTTTTTTATTAGGATAATTTTATTAATTTATTTTTATCAACAACACCATTTCAAACACAACAAGGTATCTTCCATATACCCTCAATCACAGACATGTCCACAGCACTCTGCACCCACAAGGGGAGGCAGAAACCATTTGTTTCAAGCCTTGCTCCATCTTCAAATGAGAATTCTAGGAAGCCAGAAAATTTATTTACATGTGTGTGTGAAGACTCCATACAGTACTTGGTGAATACTTCCTGAATGAAGTATGGTAACTGATGTTGTCCCTGAGAGCAGACGTTCCAAGAGAAGTAACAAGGAGACCATAGATGTCTTAAGACTTTGCTGGAAGTTACTCATTGCCTCTTCTGATGCATTTCATTTGTGAAACACAAGCTGCTAAACAGTCTCTTCTCAAAGGGGGAGAATTATAGACTCCCACTTCTGAGAGAAGGGTACCAGAGAGTGTATGTGTGCGTGTTTGAAATCACTAGTGAGATTTACCCGTCAAGGGTTGACAGGGAAGGGTGCTGAAAGGAATTGGCCAGATTGAGAGATGGAGATAACGCTGCAGTGAAGAGGGGCAGTGCCAGTGAGGACAGGACTTTCAGGGTCTGGACCAGCCCTAATGGATCTGCATCAGACGTCTGAGGAGCCTGAATGACCCCAGATTCCAGCATAACACCACTCTGTGATACATACTCTCGGCTCGACTTATCAAGTGAATGATGAGGAAAGGACTGATTGTGAATAAGAGGAGGATATTAAACTATCCCAATTTTAAGTATCCTATGCCATAATTAAACCAAGTTTAATGTTGTTTTAAAAATTAATAAAGGGATGCATTGACGAGTCTGCATATTTTAGGGTCGGTGGGTCGTTCATTTAACAAGAAGATAACACACCTGGCAATGGTTTGCAAAACTCAAAACACCATGGGAAGCAGTTAGAGTTTCCCTGTGTGTCTGTCATTCTGTGTTTGTAAGCAGCAACTGGGTGCTCCAGGCAAGAGCAGGTCAAAAGCCCCGCCATGCTCTGACGTTATTAGGGCACTGGGCATTACTCCAGAGCATCAGCAAGGTGCTCAGCCCCCTTCAGAGGAAAAGAAAGGTGACATTATCATTCTATCTTAGCTGCACTTGGTTTGATTTTTTTTTAACAGGCTGAATCATTGGTTGTTTTGAAAAACTGTTTCCCGTCTAGCAAGATGCAGCTAATGAGAGAAGAGCAATTTCTCACTTGTCAATCTGAGCCAGCAGGTCTGAGCCAGCTCAGCATGGGTTGAACGTGCTGAGGATGAGAGCGAGCACCATGTCAGACTGGCCATCTCTGGAAGACTATCTTCAGTCTCAGGGCTCATTTTCCGAGAAAGGAGAGCCTTAGCGTGAGACCACTCAGATGTGCAGACAGAACCTGAGGAATCCTGCATGCTTTGCATCCAGATGCTGATGTGGGGGACACTGAGCTCTCTGATTTGCCTTGGAGTTTCTGTTCTAAAGACACTGGATCAGACACGCAGTTCTCACTGTTTTTTTTTTTCTTCTTTTTCTTTAGATAATTTATTCTACAGTTGAAGACATTTTGCAGTATTTATTTTATTCAGCATATATTTACAGAGCTCTGATTAAACATTGGTGGGTGTGTTAAGCCCTGGAATAAAAAGGTGAAGAGAAGAGCGGCATTTCCTTCCATGGCATTTAAGTCCAGCTGTTTATTCCCGACTAGAAACTCAATGTGGACTCAAATAAACCTCCTGACCTTTACTGCTGCAAGCCTAGAAATGGAAGACAGGGTGCTTTAGGTAGATGTCCTGGAGTGAAAACTTAGGGCTCTATGGCTTACCTTCTTCATCCTTTTGAGTCACGTCGTGACTCATTATGCTACAGCCTTGATGTTGTAAAACTAATTCACATGCGCCATAAAGGTTGTGACAACTGTGTCTCTTTCAGTGACCTTGTCTTTGTCCAAAGGAGACTTCTCTTCCTGCATGCCCTGGAATTCTTAGTCTAGTGACCACCTGCCAGCCTTGAAGTAGATCCAAAAGTTCAGCTGGAATTTTCAGGCCTGCCTCTGGTGGCAATGTCCTCCTTGGCAGGTCCTGCTGGGAATGCTCAAAGGGTGACACCGAAGGTTCTTTCTCCACCTCACCTCTCCTGCATGTGCTCACAATCATGGCGTCTGGGGCTCTCATTTTCTTTCTTTTTATATATTCATCTTTTATCTTTGAGATTATAATATAATTAAATCATTTCCCCATCCCTCTCCTCCCACCAAGCCCTCTCATAAGTCTTTCCTTCCTCTCCTTATGGTGGCAAGAAATCTGGAGCCCCAGGCACCCATGTCCTCACATTCCTATCTGGAGGAAGAGGAAAGACTTCAATGGGCAGTAAGAAGGACTCCTTGGGTCCTGCTGCTCTGCCTTGTTACATGCCTTTGGGTCTGTTGTTCATTTGGCTTGATTTGGGGGACTAAAGGTTGAATCTGGTGCCTTTGTACATGCCTGGCAAGGTCTCTACCACTACCTCTATCCTATCCTCATCTTTACTCTTTCTAGTTTGAGGTAGGGTCTCGCTACATTGCCCAGGCAGGTTTTGAACCCATTCTTGAGCTTGTGGTCCTCCTGCCTCAGTGTCCAGGGAAACTGAGATTACATGCCAGTGCCACCAGATCTGGCACAATTTGCCTGGGCAGGGTGGGTGGGATGTGCCACCAACTAAAGCTAGGGAGAGCATTTCACCCAACCTGGGAATGGATCAACCTCCCAAGTTACTGACAGGCTGAGCAAGAAGCCATTTCTTAAAGGAAGCTCAGAGGCTCTGAGGAAAAGGAAGGGAGGGAGGGTTGTAGGGTGCTATGTCCTGCCTTTGGTGCTCCAGGCCATGTCCTTTTTAATTTTATAAAATAGGCTTTTCATAGACTATTTTCAGATTGTCAGAAAAATTGATGCGAGATTATAGAGGGAATTCCTATCAACACTTAATTTCCCTATTAATCTCTCATATTATATAAGACTTTTAATACAATTAATGGATCAACATTCATAAGTAAGGGCCATACCTTATTCTGGTTATCTAAACTTTACTAGCTCTTCCTCTTCTGCTCCTAGGTTCATTCAGGATTCTGCCTCACCCTCGTGTGTTCTTTGATGCTCTTCACTATGACGGGCTTTTTTTCTCTTTCTTCTTGCTATCCTCTTTTTATTCTTGTGATTTAAATCAAAGGTCACCTCTGCAAAGCCAGTGCTCCCATTAGGTAGTAGGAGTCGAGGGAGTATTTGTTGAATTATTAAAAGCAATTTAAACATTTTGTTTATTTAATAGGAGAGATTTTTCTCCAGGGTAACTTGTGCCTTAACTAGAATGTGATCCAAGACAGAATAAAAATGACAGGTCCACGGGAATGGAATTGGAAGAAGGAGTATTTCATTCGTCCACCTGAGACTTAATGGTGCGTCTGAATTCACACAGTAATGTTAGGTTAGGCCTATGCGAGGTCCCATGCCATGGGGAAGAACTGGAACACAGAGCCAGAGATGGACACTTGGGGTGGGGGCACAACTGTTGGAGTGCCTTACGTCATCCTATCAAAGGGAAGGTAAGTTTGGAAGTCAAGGCTGGTGATCAAATGCATGACAAGTGGCATTGTTACTTCTGTTGCTCTATTTCTGTGGCTGGGGATTAGGATTGATCATTCTTGCCAAGTTCAGATGCCTGTAATTAAAAAAATCAATGTATAATTTTCAGTTTGCTAGCAGCTAGTTAATGCTGGTCTTGGAACATTCCAAGTCAAGTTATTCCAGCCAATTTTGACTCTTCCATCCCTTTATACAATGCAAACCTCAACCTCCTGTACTAGAGGGGGCTAGTGGCAGGTGATGCTGAAACCAGGGGACTAGTGACAGGACACTCTGAAGCTGAAAGAAATAGGAAAGGAAGCTTTAGGCAGAATTGTATGGATTTTTCTGCCCTGGGCCTGTCCTGGTGACTGGCACACTCCTAACCACAAAGGCGTCTTTACCAAAGTCCATTGGTGTTGAGTTTGGTGGAAGGGTTGAGTTTCCCAAGTTCCTTTCAGGAAGAACCAGGTTTGAGTCACACAGCGAGGCTGCCACACTGCCCCTCTTCTTCAGACACGCTCCTGGGCCTCTGTGAATATGACCTGGGGCTGAGAGTCTCTCTGAGCAGACGGATGAAGTGGGCAGGGCTGGTCCTCTTTAACCGAGTGCTATCCCTCCACGTGCCCTTACCCTGCATCCTCGTTATCTGTGTGGGGTGCTCAGGTACGTTCTGGCCTCTACTTCCTGATCTGTCAGGATGTGAAGGACGGCCATGTACTCCTGCCGCCTTTATCTGAGATGCTCTACACACTTTCCTGGACCCTCGGAAGCTGAGTCAAAGCTAAAACAAACCTTTTCTTCCACAGGGCATCCCTGCCAGATATCGAGGTGATAGAGTCACAAAAGCACCTACTAAAGGCAGTAAGTTAGCCACAGGTGCGTGACCTGGAGAAGCTGCAGCCTTCGAAGCAAGAGCTAAAACAATGAAAGCAGGGAGATGGGTGGACATGGAGTCCTGGGGCTGAGAAAAACATAGCAGTGAGCTCAGAGAGACATGGTCCCAGCTCTGGTCTTACTGCCTATTTGCACAATAACTTGGGCATTTTGCTGAGTTGTTCTGGGCCTCATCTTCTCATCTATTAAATGAAGACCATTTTAGTAGCTGCCTTGCAGGCTACCATCAGGATTAGGAGTACCCATGGGCTCATTGCTTGGAAAAGCATCTGCTACGTCTCAATAGCTCAAATAGCATCTCTGGGTAATTTTGGGTAATGCTACAGACTGTACCCAGTCAATTCCAGTGTTAACACAATTAAACGTCTGATTTTTTTTCTCATGTAACATCCTGTACAAAAGTTCTTGCTCTGAAAAATTCTTCAAATCACTAGCCCCTGGGATGCCAGAGACTTGATATTTAGTCAGAAGCAGAGAGTAAAGAAAAAAAATCAATTTCTCTTAATATTTATCCATGCCCAAGAACAATATTTATCTGATGAGAACAGGTCCCTCAGCCTGGCTAGTGAGGAAAAAGGAGCACTGGGCCTGGCTGTGCTCATTGAGGAGTGGCAGTTGGTGTACTTAGCCATCCTTGCCTCTACGGAGGAGATGAGGGGGATGAAGGTTGGATTGTGGAATTCTTGCTTCCCGGGCTGGGTTTCTAAAATAATTTGGCCCCAGAATGCTGGAGGTCAGCAAAGCTTTGTCTTATTGGAGACCCTGCAGCCTTCACTGCCTGGTGTCTCTGCTCCCCAGGGTGACGTTGTGACATTCTCCAGGGTCCTTGGAGAAATCAGTCATCTTGTTTCCCCTGTCACCACCGAGATGAAGTGGACGATGGGATGGATAGCATCTCAGCTGGTTTATTAGAGGGAGTTCACGCAGAGGGTTAGCCAAATAGCCCTCCACGTTGAAAAATAATAACACTGCAGTTTTATCTCCGCTTTTATCTGAGGAACTACAAAGTACTTCACAAAGCCTGTCAGCAGCCCCTGAGGTGACTAATATTACAGCTATTTTAACAGGGAGATTGTATCTCTCTTATGAGCTAGTATAAAGCCGTTGTGAAAACACTCAGGCCAAGGTTAAAAATTCTATTCCAGAAACAGAGGGACCCCAATCCTATTTCCCATGCTCCCCATTAGGGACTCTATAGAGACTTATATTTTATCATTATGATGATTTCTTGCCAGCATTCCCAGTACCTTTCAGCACATAGGAAACCATCGAGGCCATTGGAGGTCTTTCTCACGCTTCAGCAGGAAATGATTTCCCTTAGGAAGCTTGCCTGCTTTCCCAAGGGGGTGACACCATGTCATCTAAGTTGAGGAAGACAAAAAAAGGTCTTTTCTTTTAGCTAAATTTACACATTAGTTCATGCCCAGAGATTTAGAGGCGATTACTATCGAAGGTAGATTCGTACATAGTCTTGTGCTTGGAAGAGCTGGAATCTTGGTCTCCTTAGACTCACTCTGTTGCCTATTTTGTGTTTGGTGCTGGGGACTGAGGCCAGGCCTCCTGCAGGCTAAGTGTGTGTTCTACAGCTGTGCTACACTTTCGTTCATACTTTGATCATAGAGAGCCTTTTTAGCAGGCAGACAAACCTTCTACTACTATCAAGGGTGAAACCGAGCTGGGAGAAACATCTTTTATCTTTTACACTCAAACTTCCTATTGGGATGCTATGGATGTATGCACTCTGACTTAAAATGGTTATTTCCACACCGAGAACTTATGGCGGTGCAATCATCTAAGACAAGTGGCCAAGAAGTAAGAAGAAAGAACTTCACAGAGTTACAAGCTGAGCTGTGCAGCTCTTGTGCCTAGTCCCACTGAGAACTCTGGAGCTGGGAAGGACCTTCATAGTGGTTTAGACTTGATCAAGATGGGTATTTTAAGAAACCATCCTTTGCCATGATCAACTATTGGACGTTGACTGCCTATGAAGGGTGTTATAAACTTGGACAAGGAAGTTCTCTTCGGCTAAGAGCCATTTCTAGAAGGGGTAATTGTATGTGATCAGTGGCTGATGTGGCATTGTGGGAATAAGTGTCTTGATACTGAAGTGTGATTTTTCAAGGCACACCAAGTACTCACTGTAGCTCCTCCTTTGTGTGTGTAGATCTGCCGTCTTCAGATATTAAGTTCACCCAAACCGGGAACAGGTCCTTAAGAATTATGGTTCCATAAAAATCTTATTGGCTGAAGGTTTGAAAAAGAATCCCAGTGTCTGTAATGTTGCTGTTCTTGGGGACAAAGCTGCTGCCTGTCTAATTACCTACAGTCACTCGCCCATCTATGAGCTTCCTGGTAATCTATCCATAATTTCTTTGTGTTGTGTGCACTATGCAATACAATGTTTGATGTTGGCAGGTCCAAATGGCCCTTAGGCCATGAGGCATCCCAGACTCTCATCCCTGATGGAGTTGAATCCTGGACCACCGACTTTTCTATTTGAGGCATTCACATTTGCCCTCCAAACATGGGTAGGAGAGAACTGCAGCCTGAGCCAAAGGGAAATATCCAATCTCTTCAAGTGGAAACACGCAGACTTAAAGGGCCAGGAGAGATGAGGATGAGGGACACAATGTCCCCAAGCTGAAGTCACTAGGAATGATGACATTGCACCCCTCCCATCCATGGCTACAGATCATATCTGTTGTCACACTGTCCTGAAGGGTGTCATCGCTAAAGTGATGAGAGCTCCCAGGAGTTTTAGGATGGGTATCTGAGACCAGAGAATTCTAACCTGCTCCATATATGACAAGCGCATGTTCTGGTGTCCCTTGGTGCAGAGTGGGTTCTGTGGTTTGGTGTGATGTTACCTATGCAGGACTTCATGCTGCATGATCAAACACCATGTGAGCTTTTATATACCAGAAGCAGAAAAGTCAAATCTATACTCAGAACACATGTCAATTTTAATCGTAATGAATCACTAGTCCCTTTTAAATAGAAGGGGTTCAGTGCAATAAACTTGCCACCAAGGGAATGTATAGTCTTCTCAAGGGATCATGCCATATGGAAGATTATTGGTCTTTTCTTTTCTTTTTTTTTTTAGGTATGAATAATTTTTTTTATTTTATTGAGAATAAGAAAAAAAAGTTTCCGCCTCCTCCCAGCCTCCCATTTCCCTCCCCCTCCCCCACTCTTCTCCCCCTC
>NW_026067939.1:5176705-5187520 GCF_014885135.2 Alexandromys fortis
CCACTCCTCTCCCCCTCCCTCTCCTATCCAAAGAGCAGTCATGGTTCCCTGTCCTGTGGAAAGTCCAAGGTCCTCCCCCCTCCCTCCATGTCTAGGAAGGTTAACATCCAAACTGGCTAGGCTGGTCTTTTCTTTTTAACTGGTATGTGGGACATTTGTCAGTGGCAAGAGCTCAATAAAACTTAGTAGCCGAGACTGCCCCTGCTGTTGAACTCATGTGTACCCTCCGTCTTTGCCACCGTGGCTACTAGGTTATACAACTGTTCTGCCAAAATCAGTGTAGCCAGTGACAGAGGCCTCCTGAAATAAAGTGAAGTCCTTAAAAGGCTTTGATGTTTGCTTTTTTTTCTGTATCTGGAGGCTATATAAATAGTTTTGAGAAAAGACCCTTCTGAGGATGGACTAAGGAAACTACCTTTGCACTTGCTGTGATATGTTGGCATTCTTTCTCCTAGCTCACCCTCTCTTTCAGTCAACGTGGTGAAGCTTTAAGAACTTGCTCAAAATTGAAAATTATGCAAGAAGTTGCATACACACACACATGAAAACACACACACAAACACACGTCCCTACCTTGAATATCCTGGTACTCTATCCTGAATGTGTTTGTGTTATGTGGACTATGTAGTGCACTGTCTGACTTCTCATCTGTCTTGTTCCTGGAGATGTATGTTGTGTTAACCATGTCTGTTCTCTATGATAAATGCTTTCTGAAGCCACTGCGATTTGCCACTGTTTCTGATGTTTAAGTATCACCACTCAGTCTCTATCATATGGGGATTTTATCAAATCCATTACTATGGAGAGTCCAGTTTGTTAGCATCTTCTACATTAGTGCTAAGCTATAATGGCTAGATGTCATCGAGCCTCTTGAAATGTTTATACCCCCATCTGCTGCACAGCAATATCCTAGATGCTGTATGTTCTGAGCCGAGTCTATTGGATATAATAGCTGAGTGACAGGAGGTCTAACCTGAGTCCACCCCTTTCAGCCTACCCCTACCCTCAGATCCTCGATCTTTTCCTTCTGTCTTATGCCATGGCAACCATTCTATCAGTACATGAACAAATCTTCCAGAGTCATCACAAGGACTTTCAATCTTATGACACTGGAGAATAATCCCATAACTAAGTTATCACTTATTGAGCCTGAACCAGCACCTGTAGAATACGATTCTACACACCCACGTCCCTTCTTCAGTTGCTTGTTAGAACTGGGCTCTAGCTGTTGGTCTAGTAGCCAAGAAAGGGCATGGGAGGGTAACACCATGGAAGACCCAGAAAGCACATGTTTCTTTGTGGTCAAGTTATCTGTCACATTATGATCAAGTCTGTGATAGGAAGATATGGGCACCTTTGATTACCTAAATGATTCACTGGTGTCTGGAGTTACAAGGCTTTTAAGCACATTAAACCAGATTTCCCTACTCCAAATGTCAGGGTCTTATTTCTTCTCAAGACCTTAGCTGCAGACTGGCAGACTAGTAAACTCAAGCTTCCTTGAAATGTCACTTCCAATATGATTCAACTCTGGTCTTCAGGCTTTTTCTGACTTTCTTACACTTTACTTCTTCATTCAGAAAAAATACTAAATTTTCTATCTTTCCTGGTATGCCTGGGCCTGGATTCAATTCCTAGTCCTGATCTCCCCCCCCCCCAAAAAAAATAAGTCTAGCTTCAATGAAAAACACTTCTTAAATTAGTAGCCAGTCACCCTTGGTCTTCTTCTAACGCCATACATAACCATGCAACACAGTTGCTCTTACTACTGACACTTCCCAGCATCTGCTACTCATTCCCTCTCCGTTCCCCTTTCCAGCTCACAACTGATATTCATTCAACAACCACACTGAGAAAGCTTCATTCCTCCTTCCACTAGAGACAGAATTAGAAAGTCAGATGACTGGAGACGAACCATCTGAAAAATCCCACTAAAGAGTCTGTTAGGTTGGGTCACCCATAACTTAGGTTAGATTCTAGGGAATTGAATTTGAGGCAAAGAATCTAGTACAGCAATTTATTTGAGCATGCTTTTGAGAATGGTTTTCATCTGAGAGAGATAGAATAGCATTTAAAAAAAAAAAAGCCAGCAAAGAGGGATCAGTTGATCAACATTGAGAGCTCCGGAGTACTGATGTTGCTTGGAGATGTCTTAACTTTAGGTCAGGGAACTAGACTGGTACATGGCTACAGTCACCAGTCATAGGACGCTCCCAAGAAAGGGGTGTGATTCCTGTGTGGAAACAGTTCTTTCAACTCAACAGGGTTTCATAGGAAGGATGGCAGCTATGGTCCATGGTCACTCAGCAGAAGCAACATCCCTGACGTCAGGGAAATGAGCACCTTGGTGTCTTGAAAGGCCATCCTGGGGATGCACTGCAGCATCCACTAGCTTAGCTGGGCTGGGGACACAAAGGCAAGGCTCCCCTCCCCCACTGTGTAGGTGAGTATAGAACTTAATACACAGAGGTCTGTCAGACTATCTCTTGGGAGGAAAAGAAAAAAACGAATGTATTTTTATTGGTGGATCTTTGGTAGAAGAAATACAAGATTCCAAGTGTAATTTTAACTAG
Organism: Alexandromys fortis; assembly: GCF_014885135.2. Classification (NCBI taxonomy): domain Eukaryota; kingdom Metazoa; phylum Chordata; class Mammalia; order Rodentia; family Cricetidae; genus Alexandromys; species Alexandromys fortis. The sequence continues at coordinate 5,179,279 of NW_026067939.1, forward strand.
GCTTCCTGTTGCTTATAAGTTCATGGTATGGTAGTGTCTGAAAGAGAATACTCAACAATGATATCAAAGATACAAATGACGAATCTTTCAGAGGTACTTGCTCAGTACCGATGCTCAAGTCTCTAAGTCCTTCTGCATGATATTGTGCGTTACCCATTATAACAGATAGTAATGTAATTCCCATTTTACAGATTAGAAATATATATATGGATAAGTAACTTCCTCAGATTTTTGAAGCAAGAGCTAGAGCTGTGATTTTTAACCAATGTCAGGGCCCGTGCTCACTGTCGCTGCATTATTTTACTGTAATTGCTAGCAAGTGGTAGCTTCTATGTTTAATATCTTCCAACAAGTCTTTGACATATGGCAATTTAATGAGAGAAGGCTCCACAGTATTTACCTTTAGACCTACGTTGTGGTGGACAATCTCATTTAAACCCTGGGGGTCCTAGAGCTTGTGTATGTCTTTTAGAAGCTTGGTCTTCCAAGTGGGCTGTATGTTGGAATCACCCGAGTAACTTTTAAAACTCCCCAGACTCCGGGCCAAACGCCAGAACAATTCAATCAGAATTTCTGGGGCCAGGAGACCCAGGCATCAGTAGGTTTGGAATTTCTCCAGGTGATTGCAATATGCAGTCACGTTTGGAAACTGCTGTTCTGGGGCCCATCTGCTGGTTCTGCCTCACCACAGGGCTCTGCGTCTGGCTTTCTTCCCTCTTCAGTGGGGAGTGTTTTCCCAAGGCGGGCATCTTCATTTTTCTAAGCCTGTGGTGGCTCTTCTCTTTCTCAAGTCCCAGTCTATGCCTGCACTGCTTTATGAAGCAGGAAACATTATTAGTTGTCATCTCTCAGAGGAAACAAAGACACTGGAAGGTTGGGTGATAGTGGAAGGATTGGATGCCACACAGCTAAGAAGGAGAGGTAGGCTTCAAACATCAGCATTCTGATCCTATAGGCCAAGCAACTGACTATTAAACCACACCACTGATTGCATCCATGGCTTGAGTCTTATTTGCTAAACTAAAATAGACTTTTCTGCATTCAGCTTTCTTCTGTGCCCCAGCCCGTTGAAAACACAAAACAACAAAGTGCAGTTTATTTTCCAACATTCTTTTTTGTCTTCTTTCGTTAAAGGTGCCCGACTCATCATCTTCCCACTTGAACTGTAAGGTTTATCTTTAATTCCTGTTCTCCTTTTGCTACATGTATATAAGCAACCCATTCAAGAGAAAAACAGGAGCCATGGCGCTGATTGAAATGAGAGTGAGGATGTGTGAAATCTGCTCAGCCCTTCCTGGAGGCAGGGACAAGTTAGCAAATGTTGAAATCCATCCAGACATCACTTCTCATTGATTCTGTCCCCCTCTGAAATGTCTTACCTCTGTTGTTTTTTATGGTGATTGTCTTTGCCCCAGCCCCACCCACCGTTTCTTGGCTTCTAAACTGTTGTTCAAGTCTTTTGACTCCTTGCTCCTTCTTAAAACTGTCTTTGATCCCGATAATGCTGGCTTAAAGGCAATCACAGGAGCCTGTCTAGGTCAGTTGGAAAGAGATGCATTATCAAACCTGAGCACAATTTACAAAATATCATTAGAAAACTTAGGAAATGATGTCAATGTGTTTAGCAAGAACCAGAAATATAAAAGTAAAAACTTAAGGGCCGTGGGTCCATACCCAAAACCAAAGATTGTTACCTACAAGCAGGGCATGTAGGTGTTGTGTGGGTATACAAGAGTGAAGTGGCTCTCTGACCAAAACATTGCTTGGTAGCTCATACCAAGCCAGAAATCCCAATGCAGTGTTTTGGTCTTTAAATGGTGGAAACCCATTCCTAATTTTCACTATTGGAATGAAGGTAAACAAACCGCGTGCTGGGTCATTGTGTTCTATGTACTCTGGTTTGTAACTAGTGTTCCAAGGGAGCTTGTTTTCTCCTCTTGGTACTCTAACTCTCTGGTTGAGTTGTAAATGCCCTAAGACCATGCATTTTTTTTTTTTAAAAAAGTAGGTCTTATAAATTCTAATGAGAAGTGTTCTCCAGCAAGCTCTGACATGAGCACTATCCTATTAAACAACGACCGTGTGGCAGAAGCAGAGATGTTTCCTCAGAGGTTATAGGCTTACTAGATGGACTGTGACATTCTAATCAAGCAGCAAAGCATGTGTACAATGTTCTTTCCAGTACCATCATTGCCTCACAAAAGTGAGACCTTGGTAACTAGAAAGAGGGAAGGAGAAAAAGACAGCATCTAACACTACTAGGCATCTAATGTATGCAAAGCATGCCCTAGGCAAAATAAGCACCCCATTCTCGTTGATATGGTGGAACTTTTAGTGATGGAGAACTTACTTCCTATGGGTAAGTTTCTATTTAGGCAATAAACTGACATGTCCAGGAGCTGCAAGTTTTGCCAATAAGACATTAGTGATTGTTTCTGAGGTAAATATCTCAAAAAAGAATCTTTTCCTTGAGAAAGTTGTGAGTTCAGTCCGGGGTGTGACTCAGTAGTAGAGTGTGGATTTAATGGCCTATCCAGCAGATCCCAGGTTCATTCGCTAGTGGAGAGGTAGGGAGAGGTGATAAAATAGCTCCCCAAAGACTTTATAGCTAGTTCTAACTAGTAATAAAATTCTAGAACAACCTTGGGGAATGCTAAAATATGTGTCCTTTCCATTGCCAGTATTTCTTTTTCTAGTGAAGGAGGCTGACTGTTGGTCAATGATAAAATAATTTCAGTGACCCAGAGAAAACGTAAACGAAATCCTAGATTGCAAAGCCTACAAGTAGAGTTCTAACTCTAGAAATCTTCTGGTTTTCTCACACAATAGAGCAAGTGGTACCATCAGCTCAGACTTCTGAGTGTTAAGTAGAAAAGCTCATGAGAATCCAGCGTCTCATTTTCTTCAGAAACAAAACTAGGCTGCATTCCTTAGCCTCCCTCACAGACCTGTGTGATGATGGGATTCAACCAGCTGTATGGAAGCAGAACCAGAGGGAGTGAGGGAGCTCCTTCCAGGAGATAGAAAACCCCTTGAGCTGTGGCAGTCTGGACATAAATGGTAAATGATAGTATGCCCACAAGATGGAAAGAGAGCCCCGGCCACTGAATCACTACATAAAAGAAAGGCACTCACTTGATGTGACATGTCCACCTTGGCTTCTGTCATCAAGAGGACACTTCAGTCTGACTACAGAGAGCAACCCTTCCTCTAACTGAGTAAAAGTTGTTGCCACAGTCAAGCATGACCATACCAGACATCCCTCATGCATTCCTCTGAATTTGCACCCAGGCAGAAAGGGGATCAGGATTTCCGACGAGCAGGTTGGATACTCAGAGGTGGAGCATTAGGCAAAGGTGTTACCTGTTGGATGGGAGGTGTGTGCTCACGGGAACAGTGTTGAGCACAGTGACTGCCCAGAAACAAAGCAATGCTGTGCATTGGCCGTTCTGCTCTGCTGTATGCGTGGCATTCAACCAAAAGTCAATTTGAGATTTAAAACAGGAAGAAATTTAGGGAATTTCAAAAATTTGGGACTTAACAGGCTTTAAAAGCCATTTATCAGAGATTATGTAATAAAATATACAACAAAGAGTGCATTGCACAACAAAGATATAAAGACTTCCAATTGTAACCTTTCCCTTCTTCTGGATGCCTGTCTCTAAGTACCCAGAGTTACTAGACTTCAAGAAGCATTACTTTATGGGCCAGGAAGATGGGTCACTGGGTAAGGACTGGATCTGCAAACATGGGGACCACAGGATACTCAGTACCCACAAAGATGCTAAACAAGTATGGTACCTTGATAAAGACAAGAGGTCCCTAGAGAAAGCCAACTAACTAGACGAGGTGAATCAGAGAGCTCTGGGTTCAAGTGTAAGAGACCTTGCCTCAATGTATGATGTGGGGAGCCCTTAAAGAATACATGTGAAGTCAACCTCTAGACTCCAGATGCATGTGTTCCTGAATACACAGCACAAAGATACAGATGCCTATTATCAAAAAAGGAGACAGAGAGAGAAATATTAACTTCCATTATTCTGAGAGATAAGAAATTTCCCCCAAAAGAATATGGAGATAGATATGTAAAGTGCTTTTCATTAATTTTAGGTGATTTAATTCTTGTATATACAGATAGTATAATAGGTATAATAATACTCACCCAAAACATTTCTATATCTTTATCTCTTGAATGTATGTATGTATGTCTTAGTTACTTAACTATTGCTGCAATAAAACATATGGCCAAGGCATTGAAAGAAAGCATTTAATTTTGCTCACAGTTTCAGAGAGAGTCCAGGATGGCAGAGTGAAAGAACAGTTGAGAACTCATATGTTGATGTGCAAGTGAGAGGCAGAGAAAGTGCTTTCTGGAAATGGTGTGAGTCTTTTGAAACTTCAAAGTCCACCCTCAGGGATACACATCCTCCATCATGGTCCCACCTCCCAATCTTCCCAAACAATTCCACCAACCAGGAACATGGATTCAATCAAAAATATGAGTCTGTGGGACACATTCTCATTCAACCTAACACAATATGGTAAAGGGGACCTTGTGTGCGATTAAGTTAAAGAATTTGAGATTTGTAGGTTATATAAGTGGACTTTTGTTGGTGTACAAAAGAGTTTCACAATAGCTTGGAATGAAATATAGTAAAATTTTATTTATCTGAGGGTAAACTCACAGAAAGAGTAGCAATCTGCAGTCCTCTGTGTGTGTTGGGAACTGGAACCAAATCCAACAGTCAAGAGGCTCACACATGCTTTTTGTCTGCATTTATAGTACATGAAACTATGCCCAAAGTGGGCTAGTATCTTAAAGATTATTGGCTGAAGGAGTTCCCACAGCATGCCCCCTTTTGTCTAAATAAGAGAGTTATAAGCCTAATACAAAACTATATACAATAAGAACAAATATCAAGTATTGTCCAGGGAAAAGAAGAGGCAAAAACATATGCAAAAATTAGAATTACAACCAGCATAAGCAACATCAAGAAAAAAATGCTAAATGTTTCAATAGTTATCCTATCCTAGGAGTCTAAGTCTTGGCTCCTCTTCCTTGCCCCTTGTAATGCTTTGTTCTTTGTTTTGTTTTTATTTTAATTTTTTCACGTTATTGGATTAAGAAATACCTAGGGCATCAGGGAAGTCCACCTTTAGGTGTGTCTGTGAAGTCTTATCCACAGATTAACAAAGGAAGAAATCCTCTCCTGAGTGCGACTGCACAACCCCTCAGGTTGTGATACTAGTCTGGATAGAAAGGAAAAAGGAGAAAATCCATCTAAGCAATGTCATCCCTTGTCTCTGCTTCCTGGTCCACAGTGATGCGAACAAGCAGTCTCATGTGATGTCCAAGCTGGTTCCCTGGCCTTGCTGCTGTCGCAGCTTTCCTGCAATGACAGACTTCACCCTTAAGCTATGAACCCAAGCAAACCCTTCCTCCCAAGTTTCTTCTTGTCAGGTCGCAGTACTAATACATCAGATCACATAGAGGCAGCTCCGAATCCACCATCTCACCCAGGCTATAGGGACTTTCCATCCCTTTTCTTACTTCTGCAGTTCTTCAGCCATGAAGTGAGGAGACAAGTTGCTTGTTCCTTTGTCACACTGATGTTGATTTGGTTGCAGGATTTGCCTTTATGGCATTTATCGGTCAGTTGACTCATGGGTAAATACCTCCTTCCCCAACATACAGAGGATTGGGTAATGAAATACAATACACTGGGAAACAGAGGATGTGGATGGGTTCTTTCCTGCCCCATTCAAGGTCGTCTGATGCCCCAAAGAGGTCATATTAATTCAGAGGCTATTTGAAATTACATGCAAAGCTCTCTCTGTGTGTGTTCCTTTAATTGTAATATTCTAGCGGTTATGTATCTTCTCATCACTTTTGGAATAATCCAAGAGAAGAGTAGAATAGTCTGAGAGCTGAAGCAGGTAGGAATTATTTGGCAGATTGGTATCATATTCTAAACATGAAAACTAAAGTCCGGGTGTCTTATAAAAGCAGAATCAAATGAAAGAGAGCACGTGGTTTTGTAGCAGGTTTCTCTGTTTCTACTCCCTGCGGGGATTTGTTCTCCACACGCCTCCTATGGATGACTTCTCTCTACACCTGAGGAGGACCTCAGGGTGAAAGTTGGTTCTCTCTAGGAGTGAGGGTAAAATGGTGGCTACTCCTTCCTGGTTGCTTCTGGTCTTCTTGGCGCTCCCCGATCCACACCTTACCTGACACAGAGCAGGGAGGCTCCGCAGTGGCAAGCTGAGCCAACATTTCAGGCTCAATCACCGCATTTGTTCTGGGGCTAAGTGGCAGCTGAGCACAACTGTGCAGATTGCCGCGTGGAGCTTCGGGTAGGGAGGGAGCTGCCTCAGTCAGCTTTCTTTTCAGCTCAGTGAGCACAGCTGAGCCCAGACAAGTAACAATTCCTTTTTTTTCCTCTTATAGAAGGTACAATGGATTTTTAATTGACTCCTACATTTCTAACTGCTTTTGGACCCGTACTTGCTAACCATTGGTGCGTCTAGAATTCTGGGAAATGTCATTAACTAAATCTCTTTCTATGGGCAGTTTATTCTTATAGATGTGTTGCCTGACTTCTGTTAGCTTATCTGGACTTTCCCTCTTTTGTGCAAAGACTAAGACCCCAGCATCACTGAGTGGGTTGGCATGGGTAGTCTCTGTCTGCCCAAGTCAATCAACCTAGGTGTATTTCCTGAAGGGATGTGAGGCAGAGGTTTGTGCATGTCAGAAACAGTTAAGGAGATGGTGGGCTCTGATGTGATTATGCTTGCCTTGAATGACAACCTCAGGACTCACTGTTAAGTGGTAACAAGAACTTCAGTTCACAGCAGTGAAGAGGATGGGCTGTCCAGCTCTCGGATTTTCTGATTTAGTTTGTGTCTTGCAGTCACAATGTTGTCCCAAACATCACAGTAAGCCTTAGTCATCTGTCCCCAAAACGAATCCATCCCTGCCCTACCCTAAGAGGTCTAAAATCTGTCATTTGTATATCAATAACATTGCCAAGTATACGTGGTGTCTGAGGAGAAAGACACCCTCCTCTTGTGTGTGTGTGTGTGTGTGTGTGTGTGTGTGTGTGTGTGTGTGTGTGTATGCATGTTATGGGGTGTTGGGGTGTTTTAATGGCAAATTATTTCTGTGTCTAAGAAGGTAGACTATCCTTGTGTGAGAAATCAGATTAACAAGATACGATGATTGAACTCTTATGTATGAGAGTCAGCTCTGTGTGGCTTATGGAAGACACAGGGTCATGGTTCTGTGTTTAAGAATGAGCTCTAATAGGTGTGAGGAGGCGGACGTCCATGGGCATAAAACATCTGGACCTCCTTGTGTGAATGCCCACTTAGGAGAGAGTGTTACAGCTGTAACTAACTTCCTAAAACCTGAAACTTCATCTCACAATGTATGAGGCAAGAAATGGAGTCATCAGCGGAAGGGGAGGCAAGATGAGAATGCCTCACTAAGAAAAGGTACCAAGCCATGTAGCTAAGTAGAGATAAAAATTACGGGTTGATTTAAATTGTAAGAGCTAGTTAATAATAAGCCTGAGCTAATAGGCCACACAGTTTATAATTAATATAAGTCTCTGTATTTCTTTGGGACTGAATGGCTATGGAACTTGGTGATACAGAAACTTCTGTCTACAACATACTATTCTAAAAAAAAGGAATTTTCATACAGAGTGTATGTTCTAGGTTTTTTTTTCTATTGATATAAAAAAAAAACCACTACGACCAAAATGTCAACTTGCTGCTAATTTGATCACCTCAGTAGAGGGCTTCAACTGAAAAACTGTCCTGATTGCCTTAAGTGATGTGGGATGAACCATCTCAGTTGTGGGCAGCAGCTTTGGGTAGCAGTGCAAATAAAGGGGCAGGGCAGAAGTAAGAGTCACCTTTTGCTCACACACCCCCCCCCCTCCTTGCCTCCAAGCTGCTTTACCCTGTTGCCATTACTATTGATTCCTTCACTGACATTAGAGCCAGCATGTTCGGGCTTCCATTACATACCAACCATCAGTGGCTCTCAGGAACGTTGCAAGTTTTAGTGACAGATTGGTACTACTCAGGCGTGCAGCTGTAGACTGAGCAACTACTGGGTTGATGGCCTCCTTCAGAGAGTGGTACCCAGTCTCAAGGACTGAACAGCTACAGAGTTCTCAGCTTTTTGGGTGTGATTCAGCTGTTGTTGCTATTTTAATATCAGCAGGCAATATAT
>NW_026067939.1:5187549-5247640 GCF_014885135.2 Alexandromys fortis
GAAAACCGTGACTAACTCAGGAAGGCAAGAATTTAATTGCCTTAGGCTTTAAACAAGAACTGAGGCAGAAACCATGGAAGAATATTGCTTATTGGCTTGCTCCCCTAGATAATTCCTTATAGAGTTATAAATTAGCTATTTCCTTATAGATCCCAGGACTATCTGCCTAGGGATGCCACCGTGCACAGTGGGATAGACTATCCTACATCAATCATCAATCAGAACCATTCCTCACAGGCATGGCCACTGGTCATTCTGACCCAGGCAATTCTTCAAATGAGGGTCATTCTTCCCAGTTGATTCTAGTTTCTTCAAGTTGACAATAAAAACCAGCTGGTTCCATATCTAAATAGATAAATGCCCTTTCTATTTTTGCACTATAAAGTCAAAGAATTAACCTCATAGTTAACAGTCTGCCTTTTTTTAACCTGCTTCAGAAACTCCCTTGTAAAACCCTAGAGGTTTAAGCATCCATCTGTGCGTGGGCATGAAACAATATAGCCAACAGCTTTTTTTTAAAATTTTTCCATCAGCAATTTTCTTATCAATAATATATGAAAGATAAAAGCTATGGCATTTTAAAATGAAGAGCTATGGCTTATCAAGATACCAAAAAAAAAAAAACATCAAAGACAAGTAAATGTCCAGTATACTATTTTGATATAAAAAAATAAAAAGATGACTTTGAGAATCACTTGACTGCTACAATATATGGTTTTCAGAGCTATTTCTGCTCTGGAGTCATGGGGATAAGGCATCATATTCTCACTCATGGAACTTGTAAATAGGATTTCTGATCATTCATCAAACACCGATAAGAAGGGAAGCCCATGTTTGAGGAATGTCGTAAAACATGTCTAAGAAAATGACTCTGAAACGGTCTATCTTTAGGGGGACATTTGTGATAGTTATTAGAATTCTAGCTCCATCTGCTTGGCATGGGGAGAGGTGATAACCAATTTCCTCTTGACCCTTCGAGACACTTGAGAACTGTGCTGTTTTTTTTCCTAGTGAGCCTCCTCGGCTGAACAAGCCGGAAACAAATGCCGCCAAATCGGACTTCATTTGTACACTTGCTAAGAAAGAAAATACACAGTGGTTTGGAAGCAATTAGGGCCACGGTGCACTGCACCATTGTTTTAAAAATTATCCCTTGGCGCAGTTTTGACAAGATAATGAATGTGCCTTTGCTGGTGTGGGAGTGGAGCATCTTAGAGGGGAGGAAAAATGAGCTCATTGAGTCTTCATGGACCATCAAGTCCAGAGACCTTTCCCTGTGAAAGTGCCCTGTGTGGATGCTGCTGGGGAGTTCCTGACAGATGAGAGAAAAGGGCCCAGACTATTCCTCAAAGCCATCACCAAAGTAGTTGTGCTACGCTCATTCTAAATAGTCCTGCTGGTGCCTCTGGTTTCTAAGCTGTTCCACCAGCTCTTTCTGCCAGAAGAGGCCTCAGCTCATGTGCTTGACAGTTCCCAAATTGTCTCGTGTGCCCTCTGCCTGAAGACAAGCTCTCTGTGGTATTCTGAACTCTGCTGTTCTCCTATGAGATAAGGCTAAATAGAAACCTTTCTTTTCCACATCTTGCATTCCTTATTTTTCACTCCTTTCACAGGGCATTCTTCCCTCACACAGAGCATTGCTCCTAGAGAAAGGCTTCAATTTATAAAGAGCAATTTCATTTTCTCCGAATTTTTATTCACAAGAAGCCTTTGAATTCATTCAAATGGCCTGAATAATGGCTTTCCTAAAGACATGTCTATGTCCCAACCCTAGCAACACAAAGCTGATATAATTTGGAAAATTAATCTTTGCAGATGTCTATGGGCATGTGGATCTCTGACTTTGAAATTATTTCAGATTAAATGATGTCACATCCAATGGAAAGTTTGCTTACAAACAACAAAATCAATATAGGAAAAGAAGCAGAGAAGGGATGAGAGAAGATGGAGGAAGAATTTGGAGTTCTGTAGACAAGCCAAGGAAGACCTGGATTCATCAGCAAAGGCAAGCAAAGATTCTCCACTGGAGCACTGGGGAGAAGGTGGCACAGATGCCATTCCGAAGCCAAGAGGTGACATTTTGTCTCCGCTTTTGAGGATCCTGGATTATAGAGATTACATTTTAGATGATATAGTAGTACATAAATAAACTCAAGCACACAACGTGTATCTAAATAAATTGACAAAAAAATAAGAAGCGAGTCTGTGAACAGGAAAAAAATACAGGCTATGGGCTACCATGGCCTCATGGAGGATGAACCCAACCAAGAGTGGACCAAGGCGAGTGGTCACTGCTAGACAATAGGGGCACCTCATCTGCATAAAATTCATTAAATTTGTAAGACCAACTAAAAGTCAGTTCTTAATGATTTATCAAGAGCAAACAATTATAAATGATATCAGGGACAAAAGTAGTCCCTCTCAATATTTTGTTAATAATAATTTTATGCAACCTCTACAAAACTTTTAAGTTTAGATGCCATGTATATAAATCAAAAATAGGCACCTTTTTTTTTAGTTTTTACTTTTGTATGTAAAGCATTCTGCACTGAATCGAATTTGAGTTGTGCAATGGACAGGTACATAGAGGACTCTGATCCCACCAGAGGCTTAGTTGCTCATCTGTGCTTAGTGCTACCCACAATGGCTAGGAAATGGCACCTGCTCCAGATCCATGGAGAGATGAAGGATAAGGAACAGGTGGGATATACACACAGCGGAAAATTATTCTGCTGCAAAAAAAAAAAAAAAAAAACAAAAAACAAAATCATGGTACTCACAAGAAAATGGGTGTGACTGGAAATTGTTATCTAGGTAAAGTATTCCAAGGCCAGAAATGTATTCCAAGATCTCTCTCTCTCTCTCTCTCTCTCTCTCTCTCTCTCTCTCTCTCTCTCTCTCACCCTCTCTCCTATCTCTCAGTTTCAAATTCAAGTTTCCAAAATACATTCCAGCCCAGGCTGCATGTCTCCATCTTCCAGTGATGACACAGTTTCTCTAGGTGCCAAAGTATGCGGCTAGAAGCCATTTGCCTCCCTGGTTTCACATGCTGGCCTCAGGCCTATGAAAGTCACCCTTTTTAGCCTATTACTAGGCCACAGACGTGTACACTGAGAGGTGGTAGCCCCTGTTCCTCTGGGAACTTGGGGACTCCAGCAATGCCTCCCGCTGCGGCTCTTGGCTCCTTTTTCTCCTTTTCTGGAATCTAGGGGTTTTTCCTTTCTTAGCTTTGAGTTTGGCTATATGTCTGTAGTTTTTCTTCAAGTTCATCTGAAAGTCCACATGTTTGGACCCGGAGGGTTATTATTATTATGTTATCAGCTCTCCTCCCTCTGCTGCCCCTCAGGGAAATCTACTGCTTGCTTTAAAACCCTTTCAAAAGAAGGCTTTGGGAAGAAAAACATCTTTTCCCTCTATATTTTCTTCTTTTCTTAAATTCCTCCAGCACAAAATATTCACGGTACTGGGACTCCAGTTTTTGGGGTTTTGGTTTGTTTGTTTGTTTGTTTTTAAAGTCAATAATAAAATAAAAGTATACAAGTTTACTTATTACAAATTTTGTATGACAACGGGCCTTATGGAATGAAGACCTGAATACGTGGCTAATCCTAGAAGGTGTTTTTTGTTCAGGATGGATGAAATGCAGAATGTCACGAAGAAATTCGATCAGAGTTAAGTATGATAAACCAGTCAGAGGGGTAGCAAGGCTGGCTTGAATTCCTCTCAGTGGCCTTTATCAGCAGCAATAAAGCTGCTCCTTCCCTTGGTATAAGGCTCCTCTGTAGGCAGAGAAGCATGTGGTGGTCTCAGTCACACAAAGGCCAGAAAGCCCCTCCTCCACAGTGGTTTCTTAAACTTCTTCAGCATAAAAGTCTCAGCATATCACAGTGCCATAATTTGGGGGTAACGTGTCTTGAGCTGATCAAGGGCAAAACCATAGTTCCCATCCATCTGACACTGTAAAAACTAGTCGAAGCGTTCCATTACGATTGGGTCAAACAAAAGGAGACAGAGAGGGAAAGGACAAGTGGAGGGACAAGAGGGTACTTAGGTCAGAAATATTGAAATGTGAACCCAAGTGGAGGCAAATTTACCTTCTTCCAGAGTGAGAGGGAAGTTGTTTGAGCCTGTGCTGGACTGGACAGTCTATGTCTCTAGAGAGAAGAATCACTCTGTATAACTGTGCGTTTTCTGTGGCCTATGGAGCTGCAGAATACCTCAAAGCTGATGAATACCTGGACCAGGTAGCCCCCAAAAATATGCTGAATATGTCAGCAATGCCGATTCCTGGTTGAAGCACAGCCTACCCCTCTACTAAACTGTAACGGTATCGTGGGTCTTGTCTTCCACCTGATGAAATCTCTGCCTTGAACTGGGCTGGTTCAAGTCACTGGGGATCTCCAGAGCTCTGATTGGCTGACCACTTGGCTACTCGGGCATGTCTCACTGGCTGCATGGGATTGAATGAACACACCCACCTCTGGTGGGACCTGGAGGGCTTTTTCCCCCTCTCCTAAAAAAGGAAGATGTTTCAAAATAATAAATAAATGTATAGGGTGTGTGTGTGTGTGTGTGTGTAAAGAACCCTAGATGTTCCTCTCTCCTCCGTTGTTCCCCTTCTGATGCTAACTCCAGGCACCCAGAGGGCTGGTCCCATGACCCCCTGTCACTCATCCTCACTCCACCACACTCTTGTTGGTAAACAACAAATAAAAGATCTCTCCTCTTAAACTGCCAGCTGGATATAATTCCTAAGCCATCCTTGCCGAACTCTCCTTCTCTTGAAAACTGATGCTGCCTTCTCCTCCTGGAATCCAGGTAAAGAAGATTCTTAATTACTTCTGTTTCTGCTGCTTCCACGTCTAAATTGCCTAATGGCTGCTGCCCTTAGGTCCTGCCCTATCAGGGCGATCTTCCCGGCCTTGCCAGTAACACCATCCGTCAGGTAATTTGCATGAGTAGTTCTTTAATAACCATCCAGCCCCCGCATCCCCATCCCTGCAGGATTCTCATTAGTCAGGAACTTAATTCAAGCTTGAAAGATCTCCATTACACTGCCCTTTGTTTCCTGGCCATTGCCTAATTTTCTGTTCAGCGGGACATTTTTTTTCTGCAGCCCGTGACTTGCTCCTTGACTGGCACTCATGCATTTCTCTTTTGCAGGATAAATAACTGCACAGTGGCACACTTTCCATCATCTGTTAATGCTGTGTTCACTTTATTGGTACAAATGAAAGGTCACAGGCATATTATCAAAACAACCCCTAAAGTTACCTTTGAAAACAAAGTAATGTAATGCAAAGACAGAAGTCAATGATCTGAGAGTCTGTGTGAAGGTGAACGGACAACCCAGATCCCAGGCTTGATTTACCCATTGACAGCCTACCTTCTGTTTTTACCAATTTAACAGCTTGCTTATTTCTTCAAGTTTATGCAACAAGTTTGGGTTGCTTGTTAATAGACATTCATAGAGTTAGATTGTTTAATACAAAAGTTTGGACTCTTCCCAGACTCTTAACCCTTTACAGACAACACAAAGCTTACAGTTTGTACCTCTCTGCGTGCTGTCATCGCTGATGCTTTTGAGCCCATCCCATCTACACTGCTCTCACTCAGTAGGCTTAGGATGCGGCCTAGCAGCTTGTGAATTTCCATAGGTGTCTAGTATGCTTGGCATGTAACCAGAGTTGGCACATTTCTAGAAATTTTGTTTTCTACCACTCTTGCAACATTTAGTTGTTAGTTTCTCATTATCAGATGACTAAGTTATCGTCCAGATTTCAAAATGTTTCTTCAAGACGTGCCCCTTTAGAAAAGCAGGGCTTTGTCTTCTGTGTCTGCTGGGTGTTCTTTCTTGCTTAGTTGGCCTTCATCTGGAGTATGGATTCCCCCTTACACGTACTATCTAGGAATAATGATCTTGAATTACATGCAGTATTAAAAATAGGATTCCTCTTGCAATGTAAACCAAGGAGAGTGGTCTCTTACTTAAGGCATTCTCCCTCCTTCAACAGACAATCCCCCTTTTTTTAGCTCTCCCCAGTCAGAGCATTCTTGTCATTTTCCAGGCTGCCTCACAAGCCTCTTCCTCTGACTCATTTAATCTCTCGCGTTACTAACTTTTCCTACCTCTGTGACCCAATACCGACAAGAAGCAACCATTTTAAGGGAGGAAGGATTGCTTCTGACTCATGGTTTGGGGTTGCAGAGAAAGCATGAAGGTAGGAGCTTGAGGCTGTGTGGTCTTGTCTGCACAGACCAGGTAGCAGAGGAACGGAACAGAAGATGAAGCCAGGCTGCATAAACGCAAGGCTTCCCTTGGACGATGCACTTCATTCAGCTGGGCCTCCTAAAGGTTCTAGAACATCCCATCACGGTGTGCCAACTGGAGATCAAGTATTCAATAATGCAAGTCCTACGGGACATTTTATATCTAAACTGTACCACCAACCAAGTCCTTCCTTCCCAGGTCACAGCTGAAACATTATCTTCTGTAGACTGACTTCCACACCTGTCCTCACCTCATTACTTCCGTGTCCACATACAAGCTTGCAGGGCTGACTCCTATGTGAAGATGTTCGCCTGTTCACATTGACTTTCTTCCTTTCCCAGATCTCCTACTAGAATAAAAGGCGACTTGAGGACAGGGACTATGTTATCTTCATTACTGTAGCTTTTGGTGGTGGCAACACACCAGGGTAATGGTGATTAACAACAATAATAAATAACGATAAAGTATCTGGTGGCTCTCACAATGTATCAGTTACTGCTCTAAGTACTTTTAATTATTTATCCATACAAGCCTCAACAGCAACCACACGTGGTAAGTCTTGCTATTATTCCCATTTTAAACATGATGAAATGAGCATTCATCTCTCTCTCTCCCCCTAGTTCATTTTATTGAATATTGTAGTTCACAGAGCCATCCATTAAAATTGCTGAGATCTGAATCCAAGCATTGTGCCCCAAAGCCCATGGGTTCTTAAATACTGTTGAACAAAATTGTAGATAAGAAAAATGTAGTCACAGGCCCTAGGGGACATGGCTCTTACTGAGTGCTGCCCTAGAGATTGTGCAGCCAGAAACGAACAAACGGCCTCTGCTAACAAGTACTATAGCATCTCCAGAGCTCAGCTGACTCTGGCCTGGCTGCTATCACATGTGTGCTCTTATGATCCCAACAGGCCTAAAATAACCTCCCCATCTCAGTGTCTGCATAGTCCCCGTGCCTTACAGGTTAACACATTCACAGTTGTGGGACTCTTTGGTTGGCCTTACTGTATCTCCTAGAACCTCCAGTCAAAATGACTAAGAAAAACATTTCTGATAGAGGGCTATCCCCACTTCCTGGGCCAGTTTAAAGAGCACTGTGGAAGACAAAAGCAGACACAGACCCTTTTCTCCAAACTTTGATCTTTGTAAGGAAAGGACTGTTTAAATAGAGATGTACTGAAGAGGGGTAAAGGAGTTCTTCCCCAGCCAAGGGAAGAAAAAGTGTTTGAACTGTATAGCACATCTCTACGTGAGACTAGTGTAGGACCCTCTCTAAGCATTGAGTGGTCAGCAGAGGAGACAATCTTTTGACATTTAGAAAACACCAGACCATCTGATGCCCAGAAGAAATGGTCTAAATAAAACTTTTGGTTGTAATTTGCTAAACATTAAAAAGCCAATTCCGAGATCTCTCAAAAGAACCACAAGGTTTTAGAGTAAACTGTTAATAACCTCTCTATTGCTAGAGAGTCTAATGCTTTCCTTCTGACTCTGTTGTCCTGTCTTAGTGATGTGGAAGGATTGGTCTCATTAGGATGGCAGCGTTGGGAGGGGCGGGATTCATGTATCCATGGATAAGTCCAGGCCCAGGTTGAAATGACTTTTCATAGTTCCACTTCATACCTAAACCTGCAATTCTTCCTTGATGGCCAAGACCCCAGGTAGGAGAGTGGAAAAGCCTGTCTAGTAAGATGCTTTCCTGCATGCCCAGTGGCGTCTCTTGGAAGAAGTTTGACAGGTTTCTCTTTGTGGTTTTGAAATTCCTCCTGTTGAGGCGTGGAAGCAGCCTCATGGAAGAGAGTTGAGCACCCAGGCAGTGTGCTCCATTCTTCCCACAGCACAGGTTTCCACGACCAGCACACTCTTAAGAGGCTTTGATAATCCTTTTCACTCACACTTGATCGGACTTTAAAAGGCAGCTTCAGCAGCAGGCAAAAGGGAGGGAGCTTATGAGACAGAGCGTAGGCATTGTGTGCTCGGGCATCTGAGAACTGAGCTGTGCTCCTTCAGGTTAGTAGGCTGAAGTCTAACCCCAGAATTTTAGGATGTATTTGGAGACAGAGACTTCAGCTGAGGTCATCAAGATGAAGCTCTAGTCCTGCCAGGCTGGCGTCCTAATAAGCAGAGGGAAAGACAGAATGGAAGTATGCCCAGCAGGAGGGTCGTCAGGACACAGCTGCGGAACAATCCTTTGCAAGTCCATGAGAGGCTTCAGAAGAAGCTAATCCTACTGGCACCCCACCTTGGGCTTTTAGCTTCCCGCATTATTAAAAATAAAATAAAATAAAGTACATCTCTGTATGTTGTCAGAGCAGCTGAGGAAACCAGTGCCATTGCTTGTTTATCTGGCCTTGAAGGATGGAAACTGCTGGCAGCTGGATACTTCATTTCCAGCATCAATGCAGTGAAACCCAGCAGCCAAGGTGGGTCCATGGTGACCATGGACCACAAGCAGACATCAGGCATGTGGTTTTAAAACACTAAGGCTTCAAGGGTTCCATAATTTAGCTTTGGACTACCATTTGGTCTCTGTGACTGTATGCTTATACACAGGCATTGGAAGCTAGAGAAGAATGGCAAAAGTCTTCTACTGCGGCACATCTTAGATCTTTTGAGACAGCATTGCTCACTGGGGCTGAAACTTGCTGACTGCTAGGCTGGCTGACCCATGACCTCCAGGGATCTGCTTGACCTGACTTGCGATGCTGGGGTTGCAGGCATGCTCGACCATGCCCAGCTGCTCACACAGGTGTTAGAGGTTAGAATCGGGTCCTCTTGCCTTCCTAACTCACCGACCCATCTCCCCAGCCCTTTGACTGTTATTTTTATCTGCCAAGCTAGGGAACGAAGGTGATAGTTCATGTAACTTGCCAAACTGTCAGACCTTCAGGTAACAGTTTCCGCATAACTGTCTGTTGTGATTCCATGATGCATCCAAATCAGTTACTGTTTGAGTGCTCGGTTATTCTAGACGTTGATTTCAAAGAAATCTCATGTATTCTAAGAGAGACACCAGCATTTGAAAATGTAGAATAAAACAGCTGACAGCAGTTGAGCCACTGAAGTTGAAAACAACCCCTGCTTTTGTGCTTGGCTGTTTTCAGATTCTTGTATTTGTCTTACCAAAACATAAGACAAGTAACCAATATATAAAAACAAATATATACATATATGTATTTATATACATATATGTATATATAATATATATATTTAACAATTATAATTTATATATGTTTAGTCAAATCTGAGACCCCCGTCCTCTAACACCCCTATATCCAAAGAGGCCGGAATGTAATATTGAGTTGGAAGTGTCACTCCCAGCGTGCCAAGCGCTGACCACTCCCACAGGGTATTTAGGGTCATGCGGGAACAAGGAACACGTGGTTTTGGGTTTGCCCATGTGCTCCTTATGTCTTTTCCTCACCATGCTCTCCCGGTGTCGTCTATTAAACACAGGCATTCAATTTGGCTTAATCTGGTTTGATCGGAGTTCTTTGTGCCAGTGGAGAGGTTTTTCTTAACAATATATTGTATACATGCACATATCCTTATGTGTACTAATATATTATATATACTTATTGTTATAGATATACACTATAATTGTATATATAAATATATATAATATTATATATAATGCAATTATATATATTACATTATACATTACAGTATAATGTTTTGACACACTGCATAGCATTAAAATCAGGATTATTAATTCCATTTCCTTGTTTGTCATTTCTTTATGATGCAAATGTTTAAATTCTGCTTTCTTCTTGGGCAACACACAGCACTCTTTCTGCCTACAGTCACCACGCCGTCGGTCCAGCAGGAGGACTCACTTCTCCTTTGAAACTGTACCCCATAGACCAGTCTTTGCCCGTCCCTGTGCCTGCTCCCCTCCACAGCCGCTGATAAACACTATTCTACTCTATGACGTCAGCTCTTAGGTTCCACATGGGTGGCATCACATTGCCTGTCTCCTTCTGTGCCTGGTTTATTTCATTTAGCCTAATAACCTTCAGTTCTACCATGCAGCTACCATGAGCATATTTCATTCTTCCTATGGCTGAATGTGTTCCATCGTGAATTTGTGTCACACTTTATCCATTCCCCAGCAGAAGGACACTTACATTGTTTCTGTCTCTTGCCTTATGTGAGTAGTTCAGCAATGAACACAGATTACAGATGTCTCTTTTACATACTGATTTCAGTTTCTCTGGCAATACGCCAAAGAGTGACATTACTGAGCCATGTGATAATCACAGTTTTGATCTTTTGAAGAACCTTCATGCTCTTTTCTACATGGTTATACTAATTTACATTTTCATCAGCTGGGAAGAGTCCTGTGCCCTCCACATCTTCACCAGCACTTTCCGAGACCAGCTAGTCTTTCTGGAGCATAGTTATACTATCTTGGGATGTTGACTAGCATTGTTCTGAGATCAGTGGTGTTGAGCATTTTTTTTCTCATTTTTTCCATGTGCCTCCTGGACATTCGTATATCATAAAGAGACTTACTGGCAATTTTTAATTGATTTTTGCTACGGAGTTTTTACTCCTTTTGTATTTTGCATAACTTTTTGCCAGGCAGTATTTGCAAGAATATCTTCCAACATTCTGTAGATTAGTTCTGAACTCTGTCAATGGTGACTTTTGCTGTACAAGGCTTGATAAGATCCCATTTGCCTACTTTTGCTTGTCTTCCCTAAACCTAGGGGGTCATTGCTAAACTTCCTGTCCTGAAGCATTTCCTCTATGGACTCTCCTGGTAGTTTCACAGTGCTGTGTTTTATATTTAAGAATTTTATCCATTTTAAGTTTGTTTTTTTTTTTTTGTTATAACTGGTGGCAGATAAAGATCTTGGCCAACTTCTCAGCCTGTGCTGGATTTCCTATCCCCGCTGCATTTCCTGAAAACACTGTCCTTCATTAGATACCATGCTTAGCAGTTTTGTTAAGCTCAGTCGATTGCACGTGCCTGGGCTGACCTCTTGCTCTCCATTTTGTTCAATTGGGCTGTGCAGTTTTTTGTAATGCAATTGGTGCACATGGATTGGACCAAGCCTGCCTTCAAGAACTGGGCTGCTTTGTGTGACTCTGGGTCAATTTTGTGGTGTTGTAATTGCATCTTTGAAACATCACTGACCGAAAGAGTGTCTTATACTTTGGGGCCAATTTACTAAATATAATAACTATGGAAGCTTGACACCAAGGGCACCACACTCTGTAGGCTGCTTTCCCCAATACTGCAGAGGCTTGACAACAGACTTTCAAGGGTTAAGTAATTCTTTTCGGAAAACCTGTTCTTAAAAGGGCCTGCCCTGGCCATAGAATTCTGAAGGGAATGGCCCTGCAGGTGATTGCTCCAGAGTGTTTCCCACAGAGAGCAAAGTCATTATAAATTATAACAATTTCCTCTAAGTAGAGACAAACACCAGTGCTTTGAAGGGCACTAAGGTCCTGCTGCCATCTCAAAGGCTCCATGGAGACTCAGATGTGGCCCACCTATCAGCTTTTCTGTCTTTCCCACAGTCCAGAGTTTTCTAAGCCACAGACACCTGAAGTCTCAGTACCTGAAGCAGACCAAAAAAGGAATGTTTTTTGAAGCAGCTTTTAAAAATTGTTTCAATTTCATTTACTCTTTTCTGTATTGGAGGGGTTTTCTAAGAGTCCTCATCTCTGCCAAGGACGGAACCAAAAAAAAAAAAAAAAAAAGAATTTAAAATAGTAGAACTGAACATTAAGCTAACAGAAACACAAGACAGAATAAGCACACAGGTAATTCCATAAGAGAAAAGGAAAGTTAAAAAAAAGAAAATGAATAATAATAATAATAATAAGGGATTGGAGAAAAAAAGAGTCTTAGACAATAAACCAAATATTGAAAATACACGGAAAGAGCCAAGGAAGTCCCTCCCCAAGAGCAAGCAATGGAAGCAAAAGAGCAGAACATTGGAGTTACAAAGGCAATGTCCACTGAGCATAAGTTCTTTTCCCTCTGGAAGGAGCCAGTGCTTCTTGGGAGACAATGGTTGATTCTGGGTTGGTGTCAGTAAACGTGCAGGTCCAGGCGGATCTCTGTGAGTTTGAGGCCAGCCTGGTCTACAGAGTGAGTTCCTGTACAGTTTCCAAAGCTACAGAGAAATCCTGTCTTGAATAACCAAAAATTAAAAAAAAAGGAAATGGTGCTATGTGAGAAAAGGTATTCTCAAAGGTTGATGCTATGTTAATTCACTCTTGATATCTAAAAAGAAGTAACGGAAAATAGATGACTAGTTGTCAAGAGTCAGGAGATTTAAGATGACAAGCAGTGTTTGAGGCTATAAAGGGATACTGTGAGGAACTTTATGGTGAGGAGACCCCTCTCCAGATGAGATGTCTTCCAGGATCTCCACATCTTTGCCAGGTCCTTGTACCCCCCCCCCATTGGTTAGAATTTTTATATAGGTTCCATTACATAAGCATGATTGATTAAACCCTTTATTAGTGATTATTTTATTAGTGCTTATTATTAATAAACAGCTAGCCTCATCCTGAAACCATCTAGGGACCCAATTACCAATAATCTCATTAACATATGAAAGGCATTGTTAAAACTTGGAGATGTCAACGCTCTTATAAGCCTTTATAATCAAGAGACAGGATTAAGGTTAGTTATTAAAATAAAAGATGCTTCCCAGGTGCAGTGGCACTGGCCTGTTATCCCAGAACTTGGGAGGCAGAGAGAGGGAAATTGTTACAAGGTTTGAGATGAGCCTGATCTACACAGTAACGTCTGCATTAAAACAAACAAACAAACAAACACACAGCAACACTCTGCCTTAAAACAAACAAACACTTTTACCAACAACAAAATGCATGTTCTCACTGAACACTTTTCATAACTTTCTATGAATCTGTAATTATTTCAAAATGAAGAGCAACGTAGCTGAATTGCTAAGAGCTCTCCTCGTCTGCACTAATAGCTGGGTTGGCTCCCCGGCACTGCAGCACACTAGGCATAATGGCACATGCCCGTGACACCAGCACTGAGGGGGCGGGGGCAAGATGACCAGAAGTTCAAAGTCATCCTGAGCTCTCTAAGGAAGACATAGCAAGAAGAAGGCAAGGGAACTGTAATCAGGGTGGGACGCGTTAGGCAAGGTTTCAATTGTAATAATTTACTTGATGATCCACCAGGCTGCCCACGTGTTGCGCGTGTGGCATGTGCATCGGCAGGCACATCTACTCTGCCTGTGCTCAAGTTTGTAGAGCAGGGTGAACAGGGAGCCTCTGGAGCACACGGAGCAGATTGCTTTCAGCTAATGCCAGCAGCTGCTGGAATCGGGAGGTTGGATGAGACAGTGCATTGCTCCTAGGTTTATGTCTCTGTATGATGGGAAAAACCTTCAAATGATCCAGGTTTAAGTAATAGCATACATTCTAACCTAATAAAATCAGACAGTTGTGGGAACAGCAAACATAGCAATTGCCACGTTTCACCTAGAAAATGTGTGTTTCAAAAGATATTGGGAAATCCATAGGTTTGGAGGTGGTGAATTACAATCTAATGAATTGTCAATTGCTATAAATTATTTAGCCACCATAAAATTGTAGCTACTGAATTTCAAGGCATATTAAAGCTTATAACTCCTCTATTGATATCTTCAAAACCCTATTGCCCAGAGTAAGCACCTTTATTATTCTGTATGTGGCGTGGTAGGGCGAAGTATCAGATTCTTTCCCTTAAGGGAATGTTCCAGAATGTATTTGACTCTGCTCAATTTACAACTGGGTTAATGCTGGGTAATATAACAGCCTCTAAAAGTGGCATTATGGATTCAGGGACTATCTCTCTACTTCATAGTTGTTGATAGGCAGGACCAGAATGCACCTCAACAGACGCTGGTTACCTGGAAACAACTCTATGTGTCAGGGTCTTCTTGCTCATTCTGGCTAGCACATCCCACGGAGAGGATTCTGAAAGATTTCCAAAGAGCAAAGTAGACAGTTGAAGTGAATATGTGCTGTAGCGGCTTCATGGAAAAGAAAGAAAGCAGTCTTCCAGGGGCTTCCCACCGCAGAGAGAACATGATGTTCCTACAAAGGTACTAAGAGGTTGCAGTCAGTGGAGAAGATAGCACACTAGCCATGAGAATTTCACTGATAACAACTGTGACAACTTCATGCCAAATGCAGAAGAAGGAAGCCTGGTGAGGAGTAGAATGAGGATGAGAAAGAAGAATACTAAGCAAGCTGAAGATGAGAGCTTCCTGGGGCTCTGCATCGAAGCTCGGGTCACACTTAGGGACTTGGCCAGTGCTGAATAATGGGAACACTGTTGCATGCTTTTGCTCTTGATGTTTTCCTTCCTTTTTTGTCCTCCATCCATATATAATTCACTTTTCTCTGAATATATCTCTACTTGTCTTTTTAAATTTTTTTTTAGGCATTTGTGTCAATCTCATGACCACACAGAGATTAACATCTAAACACTCCAAAAGCAGCTGTAATGGCAGGGGGCAACTGAGGCTTGATGTCTTCTTTCCACATATTCCAGACGGCTGCCACAGTCTGAAGAAGAACTATCAGTTATGATTTGGCTTGGCTTTAGGATAAAACACTTCTCTGTATCAAAGGGTTTCACCTACTTATTGCGACACAGCTTGGGGAATAGCTAGGACTAATGGGGGACCCTCCCATGTGAGCAGAATAATGTTAGATTGCTGGAAGTTTCCTGTTTATTTTAAGTGATGATATTCTGTTTCCATGGTTCTCCTATCACTTTCTCCTTGTGTGGATTTGTCTATTCAAGAAAATAAACACTTGGTTTAGAATGTATGACTCCAAAGGGTTGTTCTTTTTCACAAGCTCTGATCTCCAGGTGTCAATAGTCAAAATGTGGTACTCGGTGGTTGCTAATCAATTAAAAAACACAGGGATAAAGTGGGTCATATTGGCAATGGTGTCATGGCTCATAACAAAGCCCCTCTGACACAACGTCTTTTGTGCATGACTTTTCTTGGTCAAAAAAATATACTCATCACCCCTAAATCCCACCCATAGCAGTTAAGGTTTGAGCTCTGGGGGCTTTTTCATTGCCCCTTCCACTTTCCACATGTTGGTACACCATTCAACTTAGGCAGCGAGGAGCAGCAGCGTCAGGAGCTCTTGAGCCCGCCTTCCTTAGCCCTCTCCAGATTAATGCCTTTCAAGCTCCGTGCTTATGCAATAGATCTGCACCCTGCTCCCAACCTCAAAATGTACAACGGTTTTTGCGACTTTAGAACACCAACCTTCTTAGCAACGCTTGGAATTTCATACAAATAATATACGCATTCAATAGAAGACGCCGCTTAGCTTCAGAGGGATCATACAAACAGAAGAGCGGTACAGTGCACCGTAGGAATGATAAATGAAGCATGCCTGCTATCTTCACTGTGAAACTTAAGGACTCTCCCTATGGATGGTCAGCACCAAAGAATATGCAGAACACTTTCAAATTTATCAATTTAATCAATCATTCATAAAATGCATGGTAGCCACTGATACCATCACCCGATGAATGAGGAAGCTGAGTGAGACCTAGAGGGGAGGAAGCCAGTTATCTAAGATCAGACGGCAAGCAGGTAGGTAACGTGAATGTGCCAGACTGTCAATCTGAGCATATTGCAAATTATTGCAAGGTCTTCTTTATGAGCACCCTCGGTGAGGTAAAGTCACTGATTACCTCATTCAT
Organism: Alexandromys fortis; assembly: GCF_014885135.2. Lineage (NCBI taxonomy): Eukaryota > Metazoa > Chordata > Mammalia > Rodentia > Cricetidae > Alexandromys > Alexandromys fortis. The sequence goes on from NW_026067939.1 coordinate 5,203,538, forward strand.
GGGACCGGAGTGGTAAGGTAGGGCTGGGGTTATGGAATCGGGCTGCTCAGATTGCGTCTAATTGCGTGTTTCGCAGACATGATTTTGATTGTATATGGTAATGGGTGAATGCTCACCCAGTTATGTGCGGGTGTATGAGGGAATGCCCACATCCATGCATTGTGCTGGCTTGTATCGGTGTTTTGGTGACCAGAGGTCATCTTTGGCTGTCGTTTCTCAGGAGTTGCTCAACTTAATTGTTTGAGACAGAGATTCTCTGGGAGATCTGGGGCTTCCTGATTAGCCTAGGCTGACCTGCTTGCAAGCTCTAGCGATCTCTCAGTGTCACCTCCCCAGCACTGACACCACAGGCGTGTGCCCCGTACTGAGCTTTCTCTGTGGCTACTGTAGATTGGCCTCAGGTCCTCACGTGTGTGTGATAAACACACACTGACTGAACTTCCAGCCAGTGCCGGTACACATGACTTTTAAAGTTACTTGGTGCAAGTAATAAAATTCATCAGTTAGTTGTAATAAGGGTAGTTCAAAGAAACGAAAAGAAATTAGCTGCAGAAGGTAGTGCTCTTGTATATAAACCACACATTGAAAGGAAATTTGAAGGATTTCTGGTGATAAAGGAACAAAACTGTACATTGGGGAGCCAGGGGTATTTCTAGTCCTGAAGATTATCTTGATTTAGGCCAACAGTGAGTTTTAAGATCAGAGATTAAATTACTGGAAAGAAAGGCTATGTGGCCCTTCTATGAGAGTTCAGTGAATAATATAGGTGAATAATGAGGCCCAGAATGATGGTGGGGGTAGAAGGAAGGGAAGGAGAGTGGGTGGGAGGGAGGATGTGGTGGTTTCTACCCTATTACTCAGTGAACACGTAAGGAGCACAAACTCACTTTCCAGCTGCACTAGGAAAGACATCTCCTGATAAAGGTTTACTGCACAAAAGGAAGCACCCCTGAATCAGGTGTAAGCGGGTGGGGGACCACATGCTGCTTTGATTGCCAGCGCTTTGCTGTGGTCCACAGCACAGGGGAAGTGAAGTTGCAACACGGACTCGCTTATCCACATTTGCCATCCCGTCTGCGTTCTGAGAGGTATTTCTGTGTGAGACTGTGTGCTTTTTGTATTTGAATTCTCAGTCTGAAGCGTGGTCTTTGGTATTTTCCCTCCAGAATGTAAAAGTGCAGAAAGTGCAAAATACTTATACCTAGTAGTTTAGTTTCAGCTGATTTTCTTTTACGGCTATCCTGCTGTTAGACTGAATGCACTTTTTGAAAACATTGTGTGTGTGTGTGTTCGGGCGTGTGCACACACACAGAAGCCCGTATGCATGTGTGTGAGTACTGAAGTATGAGTGTTGAGACAACTAGTGGGAACCCATTCTCTTTTTCTACCCTGGGGGCCCTGGGGTTCGAACTCTGGCTGTTGGGCTTGACAACGTGCCTTTATTCTCCAAGTCTCCTCATCAGACCCCTAAGTAAACTTTGAGTAAAGGGACAACTTTGAAATCATGACTGATAATGTTTAACAGTTTTACATTCTGGATTCATTAGCGTGTGTAAGGTTCTTCACAGTTAATGTTTTCATTTTACAGGGATAGCAATAGAATATCGGTGACCTGAAGTTAGAAAAAGCTCACTCGCAAGAACACGTTCCAGCTCACAAAAGAACAGAGAGGGCTTTTCATTCTGAAGCATAGTTTTCAAAATACCATGGGGCTGACTGACCCCAGCAGCTTATTCCAATGTGGATGAAAGGCTGGTCTGGATGACATCATTGTCAGTGTGTCTGTCTAAAAACACCATACACTCCAAGATGCTCCCAAGGACTGAAATCATCTCACACCCAGGGACCTTGGACAATGACTCAGAAGTTTAAAACGGGTTTTATATAACATGGTCCCTTGGCATTTGTTCAAATGAGTTTGACTGTTCAACACTCATATTTGGCAGTCAAAATCTAGGGCATCCTGTGCATGTAATAACACTGACCAGTGTAGATGAAAACTGCTCATTTGTTTCCCAGCCCCCCAACCCGAAATAATCACACAGAGACTATACTAATTCAAACACTGCTTGGCCTTATTTATTTTATTGTTTTTACTCCTTTAATCTACGATTGTCTGTACTCTTTTATATTACATTTACTGTTTCTTTTTTTCCCTTCTCTCTCCCAAGCCTATGTACATTTTTTTAAACACACTGTGTCTTGTTTAGAGGTCTTTTATGTCTAAATCTGTCCTATTGTGTATCTGAAATCCTTTTCTGACAAAGAGCATTTTAAGATGGTAAGGAATATGGCCACGGATATTCCTCTCTCAGCCTTTTAACATGGCAGAGGTTGCCCACTGCCAGCTCTGGGACCATGGGGAGGGAGCCTTGCTCACCACCTCAACTCTGAGAAGCAGTTGGCCCATGCTACCACTAAGTAACTTGTAACATGCTGCCCACAAACCCCATTCAAGTGCTTGGCCTCCTGAAAGAGCCAGAATTCTTGTATGTTTCTTATGCTGAGTCAATAAGCCTTCTCTTAAAAGGAGCCACGAAATACTTGCTTGCGCACCACCAGCAGGCAGAGCCTATCTGAAAATATATGCAGCTACCAAGAAGCTGTGTTTAACTCTGTTCTTTTGTGTCTAGAATTACTTCCCAAGTTCTCTCAGGTTTTATGTGGATTTAGTTGCCCACGGTGGTGCCAGTTCTGTAAATGGAGGCTGCTTATTCATTTCCTGGCTGCCTAGACCCAAAATAATCACACAGTAACTGTATTAATTAAAACACTGCTTGGTCTATTAGCTTAGGTCTATTAACTAACTCTTACATTTTAAATTAACCCATTTCTATTATTTTATGTTTTTACCACAAGGCTCATGGTTTACCAGTAAGGTTCCGGGGTATCTGTCTCCTTCGGTGGCTCATGGCGTCTCCCTGACTGGCCAGACAGGAATAGAGATGATATACTTCGTGTGTGTCTTCAGTGAGTCCCTAAGTTTACTGTGGATAGAAACCCTGCTGTGAACAGGCACAGGGAGGCCCACACTCACTCAGTCCCTCTCCTGATTGATAGCCATGGCCATAAAGTCACAGTCGCCCTGCAAGCAAAGTGACTGACTGTCAAGCTGTCCTCTGAGTGCTGGAAACAGGAGAGTGTCTTTTAAAGTCTACCACTCACCGATGTGCCCATAACTTACCCGAATGCGCCCCTTAAATGAGCTGTTGATGTCGCATTAGCCATTTTTTTCCTCCCACGGAAATTCATGTTCAGCTGCTAGGTAACGTCCCGGTGTGAGATTTAGAGGTCTGCCAGCCATAAAGATCCTGAATGCATAATACATAAACAAACTGCGTGCTCTTTTTACAGAAAAAAAAAAAAAACGTTAAAAAGAAAACAGCAAAAAGGAGAAGAAGAAAACTCGTCTCCCTTCTTCCAAAGGGAGTCTTTCCAAAGCTTAAGTCTTGCATTTTTATTTTTGATGGCTTTTTGCCTTTAAATATATGGGATGACTATTAATGCCCATATTCACAGCAGGGATGGGGGAAATGGCGGTAAATTGTAAGCACATTTACATTATAACAAGGCCCATGGACGCGTTGTAATTCACAGTTATTTCAACAGAGGTTGGACTCCCTCCAATTTAATTTTCTGAAGTTGCGCTGTGCAGCTGGGTCATCCCTGGTCTAATCTGGGAAATGCATCTCTTAAGGTTGTGGATCAGAAGGCCTGCCTCCCAGCTGCCACCAAGGGGCATCATTTACGGCCACTGGGGTGCGAGGGCAAGACATCAGACCTACTTTATGTGGACACAGCAGCCTAGCTAGCTTCATAAACCCTAGTACAAAGTGCAATAATCAATATTTCATGTTTAATGATGCAGAGCCAAAATTAGTATAGATTTTATGTCTTCTACTCTTCGAAATTATGCAAACATTAGTAGCCCCCCATTTAGAGCTCTTATTATACTTCCATTTAAAAAAAGGATCTGGCGGGGGGATTGGTGAGGAAACCTATTAATATTTAATTGAATGATTAAGTAGTCAAAAGCATCAAAAGCACGTTTGGCTTTTAACTTTTGTTAAATAGTTACCCTTAGGTTAATATGGAATTATTCCCAACACACACACACACACACAGAAAAAAGCTGATTTATGTGAGTGTCACTGGCTTTGTCACCCATCGCCACAGAATGAACTGAACTGTAGACTGTGTTCACATTTTAGCTTTCCCTAGATGCTCTGGGGCATGCTGGGAATAGTGTAACTCCAAAGAGTTAAGAGGTTGTATTTAGACATAAGTGCATGTTAGAGGAAAAGCAATATTGAAAAGATTTTTTTGATTTTAAACCCATCCAAACAACATAGCCCTACTTATTTAGAACATAGATGGTATAAAAATAAAGAGAACAAATCGATAAGACCGTTTGATTATTGAGCAGGTCCAGTAGCTGAGCATAGAGCCACAGAGATGAATTTGCCAGAGTCTCCTGCCTCTGTCCCACTGTGTTTGACAGGACATTTGGCAAGATTGGGGGGGGGGAAGGGGAGGCCAGATGCAGGAAGTCATATACCCTATCGGACATTCATTCTAATATTTCACTTGCAAGTTACTTCACAAAAACTCTCTTGGCAGTGGGTAACATGACAAGTAGCTGGCCAATTACTTACCATAACGGTATAGCTTACGCTCCCTCACCACTCATAACAGACTTCATTTGGAAGAATTTGCAGGGCTGTGTATGTGGGTTGCACTGAGTAATTCAACCTGTATTTTGCAGAGGCATTGAATTTACCATTTTTTGTAGCCAAATAGAGTAGGGTAGGAATTGCCCGATTATTTTTTTTGGGGGGGGCGGGGTGAACCTGAACTGTGAAGTGAGTTTGGAGCTTTGGGTTGGGACAGCTTCTCCTACAAGGGACCATCTTTGTGTGGATGTACTACTTTGTTATTTAATATGACTGATTAATTTTGTTCCTTGTGCTTGTTGGGATGGCCAGGTAGGACAAACAAAAGCAACATGGGATTCTTGGCGTTTTAGCTGGGGCCTGGGACTAAAGCAGATAACTGATTTAAAAGGGTGATTTCAAAAGTACAAGGTAGTGAGGGCAGGGTCTAGGTTAATACTCCAGGCTTGGGGAAGAATCTGGAGCCATCCAGGGGTTGCGTGAAAGAAGGGAAAGGGAAAATGAGGGAGAGGAAGAAAAGGAAGGGAGAGAAAGTAAGGGAAGGGCTGGAGGGAAGGGAAGATGCCGGAGGAGGAAGGAGAGGGAGAAGTAGTGAGACTAGGCCTGGAAATGGCATGAGAGAGAGGCCACTGGGAGCTGCGGCCTTCACCTCCTGTCAAGCTGTGTTCCGGCAAGAGCATAAATCTGCTGACTTCTTCCTTCGGCTCCTCTCATTTGTCTTGGTGACCGCCTCCCAAGAGCTGTGAACACAGGGACATAGCTGATAGAAACCCAAGTCATAAGTTCCCCAGGCCACAGAGGAGAGTGGAGAGCGGTAAAGGGACCGCGTGAGAGAGGAGGCTGCGAGCCTCGGGCCGTAAAGTGTCTGCACCATTGCCACAAGAGATTCGATTCATTCACTCCACATGTGTTTATTAAGCCACAAATGCTTCCTTCTGGGGGTAGGTATGCCAGGTGACTGAGACAGCAGCCCTGACCCCCAGGAATATCGTGGGGGAGGCAGGCAAAGAGTAAAATGAAAACTGGAATGGCGGCATGTTGCCGAGGAACTGCGGCTGGAGACAAGAACCCTTCTAGAGGATTGGGAAGATCTCCGCAGAGAGGCATGGGGTTAGAGTCTTCCTGAAGGAAGATGGGATTGAACTATTAGAAAGGTGAGAAGACTCAGTCATTGAATGTCATGGAGGAGAACATGTGGCTTCTGAAACCGTGTGGCCTTTCCCCTGAGCAGGCTTACAGGGGTACAGGAAGAGAGGAGGTAAAACAGAGAGAGGCAGGCTGGCTTCTACCGTATGAAGACCTCAGCCATGGGACGGAATCCATCCAACAGCATCAAGGAGCTACCGATGGTTTCTGAAAAGAAAAATAACAATGACAACAAAAAACATTGTCAAATACAAAACCAGACACAGGTAAGACTAATGGGAGAAAGTCATGATGGCAGAGTCTCTCTGTCGATGTCTTTAGTGACAACACAGAACTTCCTCAAAGACAAAACTCCCCATGGGATTGTTGAGCAAGCCAACTTCCCAATTCATTTCTGAGAAAATTGAGGATAGGCTTTGCAACTTCCAGGTCAACTGAAATGGGGTGCTTTGTATAGTTAGCTTAAATAACCAGATGACGAAATCAATCTCCAAATAGTCAGCAGAGCAGCTGCTCAGGAAGCCTGGGTTAGTCATTGACCATATGTTTAATATAATTTCCTAGAACACTGAGAGTCAGATTGAAGGAAGCACCCTGTCACAGCCTGTCCCACCCAGAAGACTCCCAGAACTGAAAAGATGGAGGGAAGTGAGTGACACAGAGTGGAAAACCCTTTCCTTCCTGCTCTCCTCTCTGAGTGCCCTAGGATAGGAGACTAACGGTGCACACCACAGCACACCACGGACAAGAAAGGACGAGGTCTGCCAAGCGCTGGCGCTCTTTCTTAACCATAATGTGGAGGGTCAATAGACGAGCAACACCTACAAATTCACCTCTGGCTTTTGAAGATAATTAAGGACTAACCCATCCCCCGTTCCACTGCCACCACCTCATATTCATTCTCTGTAAAAGCAGGTCTCAGAACTACCATTTATACAACTTGCATTACTGATTATGGCATCATGGGACAACAGAGTAAGAGGGAAGGATTGGAGAAAAGAAGACAGGTGTAAAAAATAAGTTTCTAAAACTGAAGGAGGAATTTTACTGTAAAAGCAAAATGCTAAATACAAATTTGAGAAGGATGTTCTATATAGTTTTCTCACCTACCTACCTGTCAATCATCTACCTATTTTTCTATCTAAACTGGATGAAATCCCGTAAGAAGTTGGGTCAATAGCAGTAAGGATGACAGACAGGGCAAACAAAACCCAGAGTGCGTAGCTGGCATGTTGCGGAGGAACTGAGGTTATGGAGGAGTTGAGGGAATCGAGAAGACACAATCAGGACCACGTAGCATGTAGCTCACATAGAAGAAATGGTTCCCTCTTCAGAGGGCTTCGGGAAAAGGCATCCTGACACTCAGCCAAGTTTGTCATTGGTAAAATCCCCTAAATGCTGAAACTCTTTTCTAAACAGTCTGTTGATTTTGCTCTCAGAGGAACTTAGCTGTTCCCAGAACCTCAAGGCATGGTTCAGCTAAAACAAGATAATCTAGGGAGTGTTCAAAGGAATTCAAGGAAGAGGCTTCTGCTACTGAGGACTGAAGTTGCAAACTGCCCAGTGGAAAGGCTAGAGGGCCTGGAGAGAGGTGGGGGAGGGTCAAGTTCTGGAATTGCAGAACCTGCAGTGCAGGTATGATTTCAAGTGTGCGCCAAGAGACACGTAGGGTATATACAAAGACAGGCAAACATCACGCCACTTTGCATAAGAGGCTTGGGCACCTGGGATGCTGGGGTCCTTCAAAATCCTAGACCAATACCCCTCCAACAGCGGGGGATCATTTCAGTTCCGATTGTGACTTGCTTTGGGGACTGGTCACTTCAGCACTTTCAGGAATCAGGTTGCATAGCATGGCTGCCTCAGAGAATGGTCTTCTCAGGAACCGAAAACTATAGGCCTGCTTTATATTTCCTCTTCCATGACTTTAAGACTGAAGTCTTGCTGGCAGTGCCATCAAGAACTCGTGTCAACTTCTGTAGTATACCTGTAGTTAATGAGATCCCAGTGACTGCAGATATTAAAAATGTAGAGGGGTGTGTGTGTACAAGTGCTCATGCGGACTACATAGAAAAGGTTACCCAGAGAAAAGAGAGGTTTGTCATATGGCCAAACACAGCACACATCCATGAGAGAGCCGAATTCAGCAAACAGCAAACTACTGTGGACTCATTAATTTAGGACGAGTGTCTGTATGTAGATTCATAAAAACATACCCACCCTGGAAAAATAGCAGGAAGCATTCTCCTTAGGGATGAAAACAATCAGTCTATTTACACCATAGCACTGTATTCGAGTTGAAGCAGGGCTTACACCGTAATGAGTGTTTAAGGACCTAACAATTGCTGCTTCCTCCTCCAGACTCAACAGTGGCTTGTCTCAGTGCTGCTAACAGCCACCCTCAGATAACATTGCCAAAATTCCAAGTTAGCAATTATTGATTTCTTTTTCTTTTTTACAGGAAGAACTAAAAAGGCTACAGAATCCTTTAGCACAAGTGGACGATGGAAAATACTTGCTTGAGAAGTAAGTAAGAGTTCAAGGGAAGTTAAACTATTTGCAAGCTTGAAGAGATGACACGAAAAATAAATCCTGACCAGGCAAAAATGAACAAGCAATTTTGACAGTTGCATATGGTGTCTTTTGGCTAAAAAGGATGCTGTGTTTAAGAGACAGTTAGATAGCTTAGGGCTGGTCCCGCTGTTTAGCTGCACAATGAAGTGCATAGACGCCCGCTGTACAGGTCCGAGAGTCTGAAGCTTGTCCCATTTTCTGTTTGGTTTTAGCCACAAAAGGCAAGCATAATTTTGGACACAAGGCGAGGCCAAGCTAGGCTAATAGAGTGTACATTCAAAATAGCACTTCAACGTGAAATAAAACTAAAAACAGAAAGATAAAAGTATCTTACAGTTACATTCTGAAATCAAATACTATTTAGAGTGTATGAGAATTCTATCCTGATTTCAACTTGAGGCCAAAGATTTCAAGGGTTTATCAAACTTTAACATGGCTTGTAGTTTTGTAAGGATTCTGAAACATTAACGTATCCAAGTGATGAACAAAGACGGTTCATCAAGACAAAGGCAGAGAAGATAGCCATCCATTACTGAGGACTTAAAATGCAGTCTGAACTACTAAAGCTTAGCAGAGGTTTGCTCAACAGACTCGGACTCTGGCCTTTGACATACACAGGATTATGACCTTTTCACCAATAAACGAGGAGACTCAGAGAAGGGTCAGTTATAGTCCCAGTATACTCAGCTGGTTAGTTCGTACAGATGAGGATGAAACCTGGCTCTGGAGGCCTCTTTACGTCAACCATCAGCTGAATTCTCAACTGAGTCCTCACGTACTACCTACATGGATGCGTGCCCTGTGGGGTTCTGGACACTAAAGAAGAATGTTCGTACCCTTGAGAATACAAAAGTAGGTAAATTGCAACCACGAGAGCTCTCAATTCACACAAACGACTACGAAGAAGTAAGGACGAGGGGCTTGGGGAAAAGAAGGAGACTCTCAGCAGGAACACAATGGCTGTTGTTAAACGCTTACAGGGATGGTCCTTAAGGAGCAGCTAAGTTGCTCTTCTGTTCTAGAAAGCGGAACAACGATTATGGAACAGGGTTTATGGAAACAGCCATGTTAGTAACAAGAAGGACAGTGATTTTGAAGCACTATCTCGAGCCACACCAGAGCAGACGTTTTCATTCAAAATTGAGTGACAGGCACAAAGGGTGTCCTAGAAGAGAGGAATGAAAACACTCAGGTGTAGAAAAGACTCCCGTAGGTGCAGCACCTCAGGTGTGGTTTCTCTTCCAGCCTTTTCCTACCCCTGTGACTCTGGATGCACCATTTAACCATCAGAGCCCCAGGGTCAAGCATCTTTAAAGAGAAGATATCATTGCTGCCTGGGAAATTTTCCTGAAGTCATCAAATGAGACAATGGGAGCCTCAGTGCCAGCTCCCTGCCCTTTCCATCTGGCTGGATGTTTGGGCAGGGACTCTCAGATTTTTCCGTTTCTGTGGCCTATGGCCTTGCCATGTCATCACTGAAGGAAAGTTTTCTCGCTATTGGTTAGATGAAGTTTTTGAGTTGCTTGCTCATTTGATTTAGGGCATTATTGTTATGCCTGGCCTCATAAGATGAGTAAATAAGAATAAAGGAACTTATCCATTATGGAAAATGCTGTGAAAGTCCCTCAAAACTTACAAAGTAGAACTACTTCATGATCTAGAAATTCCATTACTAAATATACAACATCCAAAGGAATGAGTAGAGTCTACCAAGAGACTCCCACGCCTTCTGCAGCATGGCTTAACACCACCAAGACATGGAGGCAGCCTCAGGGGCAGTGAGGAGATAAAGACGATGTGCTCATAGACAGAATGGAATATTATGCATCAATAAAATAAAATTCTGTCATTTGTTATAATATGGATAAGCTTGGAGAGACTCTATTAAATAAGCAAGCCAGGCGCTGGAAGAACCCTTTACACCACTCAAGGGTAGAATCTAAAAAGTTTCAACTCATGGGAGTGGAGAATGGAATGGAGTTTCCACAGGCGGGGGGACAGGGGGAGGCAGCCCAGAGGGATGGGGAAGTGTGTGCTAATGATGCACTTTGGTATATTTCAAAAGAATGCCAGAAGAATTTATAGTAAAAATTTTATCATAAAGAAATGATAATTTAAATACCATATAATATATGCCTATTTGGAAAACATCACAATAATGCCTATGATTTAGAAACTTACTTGTTTGTGTGAGTCTCCATGTATGTGAGTTTACGCACACATATGTGTGCGTGCTCGCTCCTTTGTGGGAACACGGAGTCTAGAAGAAGGCACTGGGCCTCCTCCAATCTCTCTGTCTATTCCTTTGAGTAGGGTCTCTCCACGGACCTTTTGCCAGTGTTTTCTTGACTAGGCTGAAATTCTGAGGACCCCAAAGGTCATTCTGTCTCTATCCTGCCTGTGGGAGCCGAAGTCACAGGGCTGTACCAGGCTCTGTGTCTCAGAAATGGTAGTGTCAGATCCTAGGCCTCACGATAACAGGGCAAGTATTTGTAACCGTTGAGCCGCCTGCCAACCTTAACATGTCCACGCATTACCTACTAGTTGAAAATAAACCTAATTTTAAAACTAGTTAATCCTTGCTTATGAGCACATTCACTAGGTATATGTAAGCAATAATAATGACGATTTGGGCTCGTTCTGGAAAGGTTGTTGTTCTATGGAGTCTCATGTTGCAATGACGTGAGCTCTAACCAGGCTTCTTCATCTAGGTATTTAGAGTCAGCTTAACAAAAATGTTCTGACTCAAGCCCCACCCCAGACAAACTGAATCTGCAGTCCTGGAGACAGCATTTGGCCTCTTCAAGTGGTTCTTGAGGAGGAGCTGGGGTAAACAACCAGAGCAGCCGCGCTCTCTGAGGACGCACTGCCTCTGTGATGGTCAGCTCGTTCATTTATCCAACCTGGCTACATCTGGCTTTCATTATTGATTTAAATGTAGGAAATGAACTCCAAAAGTTGTTTTTTTTTTTCCTTGCTAATTGACCACAGCTCCCTATTAAATCTCTCAGTACAAACAACATGAAAATTCCCCAGCTCTCTGCTCTCGGGAGGACAAGTGAACTGGTGAAGTACGTGTNGGGGGGGGGGGGGGGGGGGGGGGGGGGGGGGGGGGGGGGGGAAGTTGTTCCCTCACCCTTCCCCCGCCCCTCCCCCACCCCAGTCAATACCATCTTACTCTTTCTCTTGTGCCAGCCAGAGACCCAGGAAAGCTAAAAGCTGCTGAGAATGGCCTGGCTGTCTTGCAGATTTGTTCTGTTCTCCTGTGAGGAAGGAAGATTCTAGGGATGGGAATCGGTTCCCCTCAAAGAACACAGACAAGCACAAATCCTACCACACAGGGAAAAGTTTCGAAAGAAACCGTCTCTTTCCTGCTTATCAATTACAGAGGGAAAAAATGCAATGGGCACCAGACCACAACATTTACATGGATTTCTTGCTACATTTGCATAGATTGCTGGAAATTTTTCCTGGTCTGCTTCCAGGCCGCACTGTGTCCTTGATAACTGTCAGAGTTGATTGAAAAACCTCGGGTGCTTCAAGACAGCAGTCCAGGCATTTCGTTACAGCTGTAGCTGACTTAGGTGTCGATGTAAATCACCTCTGCTATTCAAAATGACCGTCAGTTAAGTGATCATGGTGCCCTAACCGTTGATTGGTTATTCCCCTTGGAATATCACGTTTATTCCAAGTGCTCAACAGGGTTTTGTTGTAGACAGGATGAAGGACAGGGAGGCTACAGCTCCATACCGTGGAAGGCCGGTTGAGAGCATTTACCTCCACGTGCACGCCTGTGCACACGTGCACACATACACACAGACACAATAGAGCTTGGCTCGTGTCCAAAAATAGAGGCGATTAATTGGTACGCTATTAATTAGGAGGCTTCTTGGGAGTTGATTGTTAATGATAATTACTTATTAACTTATGTAAGACCTTAGTCTGAGTGCCTTGCTTTTTTGTGATTATTGAACCAGGCTCTTTCTCTGGTGGAAGACTTGTGATTACTTGTTCCACAATTGTACTGATATATAATGACTTGATTAACCATTGATAAGATGCTCTAGTACTAGCTAGCTTAAGCCAATAGATGTTTGTCACTTATAGCTTGTTGGTGATGTGTAATTTATATGCCAAAATTAGGCCATATAAGTATTTTCTTTATTAAGCAAAAATTCACTGTTATTGTCTTTGGCAATCGCAGGCTATATTCCCTATTTTGCAGGTACTCTTTGCAAATTTGCTAATTTGTAATTAATGGGATGCTTAATAGAATCAGACTTTAAAAGGCCCTGGTTATAAGGCTGCTACCCCTATCAGGTCACGTGATTGTGAAGTGCATCATTGTATGATCCTCTTCCCTGGATGAGGTCCATTTATGCCTCTTCTTTAATAACATTGATACACTTACACATAATCGTACACATTGCACACATTTATAACACACACCTCCCAGGCTGAAAGAACAGGGACTATGGATAGTGTTTTCACCGTTTTGACCCCATGCTTTGAATCATTCCTGGGGCACACATGGCTGGATAATAAAGAATTAACAGCAAATGCTGCAAACGGTGCTGCAGAGTAAAAGAAGGTTTGTCTACCCCTCAACCATCAGGCAGTGCTGCAGCGGAGCTCTTTTGGGCTTGTGGCACCACCTAGTGGCTGTACAGAATTCGCCTGTCTCTTCAGGTTTCCTCACTAGATGGCTGAAAGAAGACATACCCATGTGATGCTAAAGGGTTAGCGCTAGGACATGTTCCTCCTTCTGTGTCACCGTTCTTTCCTGCGGTCTCTGTCAGGGTTCTCATTCATTTGAGTGGCCTTTTAGCTAGTTTATCTGCGTTTCCCTGATGGATCCCCTGCACCAGTCTCGAAGTTCCCCTCCAAACTCCCTGCTCTAAATCTTTGCTCCCCGGCAGCCCTGGCTTTCTTACTGGAGGTCCCCGTATACTGGTGGCATTTCACAACTTGGCAGGACACCACTGACCTTTGAAGGAACCTAGACACACAAAAATATCAAAGTACAGCATTAATTTTGTCAGACACACACACACACACACACACACACACACCTGTTGGGGACCAGCCTCGACAAAAACACCTCTCACCAGGGTAGAGGCGTGTGGATTTAGAAGTATAGTAAAGAATATGAAGACACGAGTATCAAGAGGGAGTTCCAGTGAGTAGCGAAAATTCAGCCGCATTTAATTTCCAACTGCTTAAAATACCCCTGACCCCAAAAGGTAGGAGTAAGAAAAAAAACTTGCTTCAAAATGATCTACGGAAATGAACAGACCAGTTGAAGGTTGTGGGCTACAGCTATAGTTAAACATTCTGCTGATAGAACAGAACAAGTCTTGCTCACACCCTAGAACAACACCTTCTGTGGGCAAATCAATCCCTGAGTGGAATCCAAAGTTATCTCCTTAAGGGAGCAGGAACTTAGTTGATTCCTTAGACTTTTGTTTGAGGTAGAAACAGGTTTCCTTCTCTATTCCTGGAGCACAAGGGCTGGCTATTAGCCACACCTGTTGGCAATAACCTTGAGAGAGGCCAACTCTCTGGTCTACACCTAAGTGGGATTTTTGAAGTAGAAGCACAGTCACCTTGAAGGAACTAGAGGTGAGTTCCAACTCTGACCTTTGGTCACCGCGGAAACGGGCTCACATCTTTGGGGCTCCACACCCCCTCCTTGCTTGTACTTTACAAAGGATGCCCTAGTTTGATTCTCTGTTGCCGTGATAAAGTACTGACCGGAAACAGCTTGGGGAGGTAAAGGTTCTTTACAACTCCTGGGTAACCAGCTGTCTTTGTGAGAAATCAGCTCAAGGCAAAAACCAGGAGGCAAGGGCTGTAGTAGAGACCCTTTGCCTAGAGGAATGCTTTTCCTGACCTAATTCCCAGCTCATGGTCAGCTACCTCCCATGCCCACCTGCCCAGGGGTGGCACTGGCCACAGTGGGGTGGACCCTTTCACATCAATTGATAATCAAGGAAGTGCCCCCACATACTTGCTGACAGGCCAATCTGACAGAGGTCCTTTTTCTGTTGAGGTTCTCTCTTCCCGTATGACTCTAACTGTGTGCCCAGTTGACAGGCAACTAGCCAGCAGAACAGGCATGGGTCCTGGACAGTGCTGTAGAAAACTATAAAAGACTCAACCTCTCAACTGCATTCGGCTGGAGCAAGTATCTCAAGCCTGGTATCAGCTCTTCCAGCCAGTGTCTTGCAAGGGATGAGTAGCAAGACAGGGTCAGTACAGTTCTCTCTCAGCAGTGTGAAATAAACTTCACCGAGCTTTGGGTTTCCCAGCTACATTATGACAGCGAAATCTTTGCATGTCCTGCCTGCTCCATATCATGTCTTTCTAGCCTTCCCCTTTGACATCCACTTCTGCTAAATTACCTCCACGATATGTTTCCTATTATTTCACTCTCAACTTTGCATCTGCTCTGCAAAACCTAGCCAAGGACAGCCTCCAGCCTGGCCAGTGAGCAGCCAGTCAGGGGCCACAACATCCACAAGAAGCTGTGACAATGGGACTACAGCTCATGCTTTCCTCGGTGTGAGCTCAGAAACAGCTTAGGGGTTTCTGTAATGAAGGGAGAAGTTCCTTGGCAGTGGCGTCCTTGAGGATAAATAAAGGATAGAAATAAGAAGAAAGTATGGGTTAAACTGAGTTTTCTACAACGTCCCAGTCATTTCAGAGTGTGTACTATTCTCCTTCGGTCTACCCTCTCTAGGAAAGATCTTCATTTCTTCTTTATTTATCCCACAAAGGCCATTTTTTTTATGCATTAGCTGGGAACATTTTGTTGAGTAGCTGAGAACACAGGATAGAAGAGGCAGCAGAGAAAGGCAGTATTTTCTTTCTAGAGTGAGGTCACCAGTGTTTAGGATTCTGTTAATAAATCCACATCACCTTTTTTTTTAAAAAAAAAAACCACGTAAGTTTGGAGTGTTTTCACTGTGAACAACAACTTCCGGGGTCGAGTTACTGACGAGCTCTTTCTCTTTCTAGTCACCAGCTGGCCATGGATGTGGAGAACAACATTGAGAAGTTCCCCCTCAGCCTCCAGCCCTTGGAGTCAAAAGTGAAAATGTGAGTCCTTGCAGAGTTACACGAATCAATTCATTCTGCAGGTTTGTGTGCATCTGTACCCCTGACCACACCCAGAGCATCAGCACAGACCCACACTCTTCTCCAATTCTCATTGGCGTGCTACAGGTCCAGTCAGGGCTGAGGCAGAAACCAAGCTGCTTCTAGCCCACACCACCACCTGCAGGCGATGGTAGGAAGAATTTGATGGAATATTCACTCAGTTTGGGGTTTTCCTTCAGGTCTCACACAGCTCTTTCTATCATATTTCATTCTTTCATCTTGTCCTTGAGGCCCCACCTTCCATGTGTGTGAAACCACGGCACTCTAACACCCTTCTTACTTCCTGATCCCATTCCCACCACCAGTGTTGGGGGGAAACACATCTTCCCCGCTCTTACGATGGTGGATGATGCTTCTGCACCCTTTATTAGTTCACCCAATAAAGACCAGTGTGAGGCCACCTCCTGCTCTAAGTGACGATAACAATGAAACTGTCCTAATCCCACTGCAGCATCAATAAAATGACACTAGCAAGACCCAAAGTGAAGCGAACCCTATTATAAGGTAATGAGGACTTTTGGGGGCCAGCTTCAATGCCCTTTCAAGGTCTAAATTGGAAGCTGCAAGAAATGAAAGGGACTTTTTCCTCTGGCTAACCTGAGGGTGAACAAGGTCTTGCGTGCTTTTTCAAATCAGTCTCTTTATTCATCTGCATCTATTCCAATTCTGTTATCCTACTTCTAATTTCTCCTCGCTTTTTCTCCTCTCTTCTTCTCTCTCCAGTCCCAAAACTTTCTTTTTTCCACGAGCCTTGAAGAGATAAAGAAAACATAAAAGTTGTCTCTCATTGGTCAAAAGCACATTCCCAGGGCAAGCGATAGGGAGTTGAGCCATTGCCATGGCAACACAAGGGTCCATGGTTACCGAAGTGAGATCAGCTTTGAGACATTGGTCTTTTGTTAACAGAGTGGCAAGCCCAGAATTGCCATGCTTTTCTTCTAACCTTGGTTGGACATCTGCAACTCTGACCTTGTGCATAGCTGCAAAGTTCCAAACTTATGATCTATTTACGAAAAGCCTTTAGTTTAGTTTGAACTTGCTCTGAGGTGAAAGTGAGCTAATCGTGTGCAGTTAGTCTGAGCCAAAAGGACCAAAACAGGCTTTTAAGTGTCTACAGTCCTCATGGGATAAATAGATCTAGTTATGAAGCATATCCATATNATTAAAGATAAAGGAAAAATCATCTTTCTGACCACCCACAGATATGTGTGCCCATAAGATGGAGATGCAATCTTAAGACTACATACACACATCACAGGAGATTGCACACCACAATGACGGTAGTTTGGGGAGACACCAAACAGCTTTAGCAGAATGACCGACAGCTTCCAAAGTTTATGGTCCTGCAGGCCTTGCCAGGACAGGATTACCCTCCATCAGATAAGCATTCCTCTGGTGGGGTGACATCAGAACACTAGGTGCCGCCTGCTGTAACTCTCATGGCCCCTGACAATAAGACAAGTTATCAACCTTTTAAAGGTATTCTTAAGTAGAGAAGGAAGCAATCAGAATCTCACTGTGCCGCAGAGTATCCCCTTCATGACTAATTTCTGTGCTGAAGGATAATCCGAGTCTCACTCAGAGGCACAAAGAAGAATTACCAATGCTGGTTGGTACATGCAATCTTCCATTCCCTGTTAAAACCCCAAAAGTTTAACACCCACAGAGTTTAAACATGTCTGAACTTGAGAACCACAGATCGTTTGCAGAGAAGCCCGAGGAAGAAGGGTGTGTGGGGGTGTGAATTTGAACAGCAATTCATTCCCGGATGAAGACATTTAGCCAGGAATGGAATGACAGATTTATGGTATCCTGAGGAGTGAAGAGGGACATCCCCACCACTGTGAGCCTGCGCCAGCCTTACACATCCTTAAGAAGATGGCCACCATGTGAGCATCCAGCCTACTCTTCAGGATCAGCCCAGAGGCAGCTTCTGAACCAGCCGGGTGTCCTGCTAGGAAGCTCTGTGCCTCGCTTCCTGATAGAAGGAATCTGGCTATTGAACATTCTGAAATGTGAGCACAGGTTGCCAGGGTGTTAGGCATCTCTTTAAGATGAGGTTGTTTTAAATGAGATGGTGCTACAGAGAAAAGCTGCCGTATGGGGGGAAACGGGAAAGAGTCATTGGACGATAGAAATAAGTTAAGAAATGTTTTTAAGTTTTATTTTTAAGTTTTCATCATCTTTAATATATCAAGGCAGAGGAGTGGGTGCGAAGAGGAGGAATAAGTAGAGAAAAAAATTCAAATCTCTCGAAATCTCTCGGTTTGCGAGTCAGCCCGCTGAGAGAGCTCAGGCCTTGTGAGTTTATGCTTGCTGGTTTGCTAGAGGAGTCTCAGTTCAGTGAAGTATAAATTAATGCTCTTTATCACTCCTAATAACTCAGAACCCATTTCCAGTCACTGGTGGGGACTGATGGGAGAGAGCTTAATCTTGCCCAATAATGGAATTTTAGTCCTATCAGAGAATTTACTCCAGCTCAGTGAGTTTTGTCTAATTTGGTTATTAAATTTGTAACTCCCAGGGTAGGTTCCATATCTTCCCTACACACACACACACACACACACACAGAGAGAGAGAGAGAGAGAGAGAGAGAGAGAGAGAGAGAGAGAGAGAGAGAGATACACACACAGAGTGCACGTCCTATTGACTACACCTTCACCTCCTCTATGCCCACCTCCCTCCCTTCCCTGCTCCTTCCCTGTTCTCCTTTCTACTGCAGACTTTTCTACCTCCCCTGTGCTAAACCCCTGGGTTTCCTGCCAATGGTGAGCACTCGAGCTCCTAGGCAGCTGTCTCCTTTAAAGTGGCTCCAAGGCTTGGAATCTTGGAGAATGGGACCACAGGGCCCCCCAGGAGCCCTCACAAAGCAGATTTTTACCTGCTCATCGGCTGTCTTTCTTGTTCTTCTAAGCATATCTTTTGTGACAACCTTGGCATCCTTACAGAGGTGGGGGGCATGGCTGTCTTTGCTTTCCAAGGGACAGGTGTTCAGACATGAAGAGAACTAATACATGTTCCTGTTGTGGAAGACCAAGTAGGCCAGACTGTTTAGCATTTTGCTTAAGGCCACAGCTAATGAGAAGTCAGGCCAGTCAGGACCATCTATCATGCTCAACACACTTCCTTGTAAAGTAGAGCTTTTTCTCTGAGCTATTTCTAGGACATGATGTTAGAAAAAACACATTTGTTCATCACTCCTCACCGTTATCCCAGAACTACCTAGACAGTGATGCATATATGTGGGAGGTCGTTGCTCGGGGGAATTTAGTCTTGTGGAGGAAATTGGACTTGCTGGGAAAGAGACCCAATCTGATAGACTGTGCTTTCAGTGTTTGATGCCATGTTGGGGAAGCTCTCCTCTGTGCTGGACTCCTGGCTCTCATTTCAGAAGATCTCTATTTTTCTCATGAAGAGTGTTACAGAGTTAAGACCCAGGCTGTCTAATCATAGTCTGTGAGGGAACCGTCCTCACAGCCTGCTAGCTTCACCACCTTCCCTGGGCCTTCTGCCTGATAGCTATCCTCTTTTCCGTGTCTTTTCTGCCATCTCTGTTCCCCCTTCAACCTAATCCACCCTCTAGGACCCAGTTCAAATCCCAGAACTCCCCAAACCTTCTCTGAGCATCTCAGTCCTCCTATGGAAGCCCTCTCTTCTTCTCTCTCCTACCATATTCGGTAGCAATAAGGGTGGTACCCACTGTCATCCCCCTGCTGCAAGATAGACATAAATAAACAGACTTATATCACAAGCAGCAAACAGCCTGAGGAAAGAGACAGAAGAACTGAGAGCCAAAAGAAAAATGACCTCAAAAAATGTTCAGCTTCTATTACGAATGATGCTTATACTTCAAGATGTTGGACTGAACAAGATATACGCCCTTATTTCAACCAGTTTTTAAAAGCATTATATTGATTGCATAGTTTATTTTTAAAAATAAAAATGTCAAGGTAGTCTGTATGCTGCATCCATAAGAGAGATTTGCGAGTTGGAATTATGGTAGAGCTAGCATGAGTGGCTGAGCAGCTTCTATGTTCTTTTTTAATCCCCTCCCCCAGCAGTTGAAGAAGGTACTAACAAGGCTCGATATTTAAACACTTTACTATTTGAAGGGCATGGTAGAGGTATGAGTAGTGTTGGCTAAAAACACTTTTCTTGGGCCCAGAGACTACTGATATCGTGACTGCACCATTAAAATATAATAATGTCATAATTTAGTACAGTAGGCTAATGTGACATAAATGGCTTGCTATTCTTAACCTCTGAAAAAAGGCATCATCCAATCTGCAATGCAGTCTTTAAAACTACAATTATTGAGATCAAGAATAATAGGGTAATATGCTTTCATCTACATAGAGTCGTTTCTGTGTATGTCCACAATGGCTATACTTTAGGTGTTCAAAAATGACACAAAATGTATGAAGGGATTAAGAGGGCATAGAGATGTTCTAAAACATATTTTAAAATAGTAAATATATTTTTGTACAATTTAAAAGGCATTAGACATTGTTGCAGAATTTGTCAATGAAAGAAGCTGTCTATACACTTAGAAGAAATGAATCCTTCCTTGTTAACCTCCAACTTACAGAAAATTAAAATGTCATCCTCTGGATTCCGCAAAACTAAGGAAAGGGGATGCTTAACCAAGTTCACCTTTGCAAAGCCCTCACTTTAGCCAACATTGTTTGGGTCGCTAAAGAGTTACACCGCCCCCTGGTGTTCAACATGCCAAAGTGCAGCATCCCTTCAAATTACACCTTTGAATGGTCAAGGCAGGTTTTTTTTTTTTTTTTCTTGGTGTTTGCTTCTTTTTTTTTTTTTCTTGGTGTTTACTTCTTTGTTTTTGTTTTTTTTTTTTTTAAACAAAGGCTAGGGAAGGATTCTTTGGAGTCTTATAAACTCTTGGATATTATATGGATCATAAATGTATTATTTAACTTTTCACTTCTTTTTTACATGGAATGTCTTTTGAGACCTTAATGGTCAGTGTTTATCCCAAGTGCCCCTGGAGTATTTGCTAAGCCCTGGAGGACCTCCATAACATCAGATCTCATGACTCGCTGATGGTTTCCAAAAGTTTTTAGCTCTCTAATGAAGACTTTCCCCAAAGAAGCTATGAGGTGACTAGCCACTTGTAGGTCTTTAAAATTCTGCTTAAAACCTTAAAGCTGAGGAAAAACTCAGCAAGGGTGCATTCTGTTCAAGCAGTGAGCAATAAAACAGAGAGCAATTATCATTCGTAGCAGAGTCAGAGCTTGCTTTAGGGGGCTGAACAGTTTATGGCGGACCCTTGTCTTAGTTAGGGTTTTATGGCTGCGAAGACACACTGTGACCACAGCAACTCTTATAAAAGAAAGCATTTCATTTGAGCTGGCCTACAGGTTCAGGGGTTTAGTCCATTGTCACCTGGTGTGGGAAGTCCTTCTGTCTATGTGTTGCTTTTATTGGTTAATATGAAGCTGCATTCGGCTAATGGCTTAACAGAGTAAAGCCAGGCTGAATGACACATATAGGAGTAGGGAGAGTCAGAGAAGCCATAGAGCCGCCAGAGGAGAAAGACAGGAGCTGCTAGCTGGAACCTTGCTGGTAGGCCATGAGCCTTGTGGTAAAATATAAAATAATAGAAATAGGTTAATTTAAGATACAAGAGTAAGCCAGAAATATGCTTGAGCTATTGGCTAAACACTATTACAAATAATATGGTTTCTGAGTGATTATTTTAGGTCTGGGCAGCTGGGAATGAACAAGTGGACCCCAACACCAGTCACCATGGTGGGAAGCATGGAGGTGTGCAAGCAGACATGGTGCTGAGAGATTCTACATCTGGATCAGCAGGCAGCAAGGGGAAAGAGAGAGGGGGGAAGAGAGAGGAAGAGGGAGAGGGAGAGGGAGAGGGAGAGGGAGAGAGAGAGAGAGAGAGAGAGAGAGAGAGAGAGAGAGAGAGAGAAGACTGGGCCTAGTTTGAGCATTTAAAACCTCGAAGCCCACCCCAGTTACATGCTTCCTCCAACAAAGCCACCACACCTAGTAACACTGACAGTTCCTGATGACCAGGAATTCAAATATATAAGCCTATCAGGGCCATTTTTACTCAAACCACCACAGCCATTAAAACTCTTTTACTTTAGAATTCTACACAAACCACAAGGAACCCAGAAAAAGGATCTCAAAAGAGTAATCTGACCTCCAGGCATAAGCCCCTGTTCTTAAGCTCCACAGCTCAAGTCAGGCCTCTGAGACCAAGGCATTGCTTTCATGGTTCCTTCTGGACTTTTCCTTGAATATTATAACTCATAAAACCTCAATTAATTAGGAAAACAATGCAGTCCAATAATATGATGGCATTTTGTGTTCCTTCTATCCACCAGCTACTGAGAATTGATGGTATTCAATTCTGCCTGAGGAAGAGGTACGAGTTTGTTCATAGGTCAATAACTTTAATGACCCAGCTCACATAGGAGAGAGTAGAAGACCTGGTACATCTAGGCGTCTAGCAAAGGCAGTGACAGATACTACCTTATCATGTTAGAAAACCGAGTCCTGGCAGCTGGTGTGCATGCCCAAATGCCCAGGAAAAGTTCCAGCACCTTCCCCGATGACCCACAAATTGGGACATTTCACTGTCTGAGTGTGGAGCTGGTGGTCCACGAAAAATTCCTTCACTTTAGCTCAGAAGTGGGACAGGTGCCTATTTTTCAGGACAGTCTTTTTGTTTGTTTGTTTGTTTTTTCTGACATTAGCCCCAGGTTAAAAATAATAAACTCCCTAAAGTGAAATAGTAAAAAGCCACCTAAGGACCTGTTACTTTCGTGTCTTCAATAGCATAGGACACTCAGAGAGTCTTTATTACCTGTGTCAATCCACAGTGTGTCAAGTAAAAGATATTCTTGGGGACTTGTCCCCATGTCAGGGCCATCAGACCACGGCATCTGGCCGTGCAGGTTTACTGCCCGGTGTTGTGAATGCCACCTTGAGGTCTAGGCGAGTACAGTCCCAGAAGTGTGCTCTGTGGTCTTCGTCCAGAGCCTTGGCATCGGGTGGACCCTCTGAAGTCATGCAGTGAGAAAAATCAATGTAGCATCCTCAACTATTCGCTTTTCTCAAAGATGAGAAATTGAAATAGTTGTTGTACCCTAAATCCAAGATCATCTAGTGCCCAAACTACTTTGACTTTGACGGATGCTCCTCCCTATCCCCCACCCTCCGACCTTTGACTTAATTGACTTTTTTTCAGGCTGAGTTAGCCTAGTCAAGTCTGAGAAAGACAGTCTGGTCGGTTTTGCTGTGGTTAGTGTTTTTAAGATCCGGCCTTGATGGCCAAAAAAGACGCAGCTAAAGCCCAAGCGTTCTTTCTTGAAGCACAATTTATCTTAGAGTTTCTCCATCTCTAAAACCAGTCCCCGCCTCCGTGCCCTTCTGAGTCTGTGGGTGATGACTGGCAGTGACATATTGCCGGGTTTCTCCGCAGCATCCAGCGAGCATGGCGGGAGTACTTGCAGAGGCAAGACCCCCTGGAGAAGAGAAGCCCGTCCCCACCCTCCGTCTCTTCAGACAAGCTGAGCAGCTCTGTCAGCATGAACACCTTCTCCGACAGCAGCACACCCGTGAGTGTCCCTGCCAGCTTGCTTGGACTGGCTTGCGCCGCATATGGATTCCCCCCCCCCCCCCGCGCCGGCTCTTATTCCAAGAAAAGATCTTGAGGTGGTTTGTGATGGGGGTGGCGGTGGTGTCTGCGCCACAAGGGAACCCACAGTGAGGCTCTTGACATCTTTGAACTAAGACAAGATTCATGGGCCCAGAATGAACTTGACCGTGTCCACAGATTTTGTGAGATCGCGTTTCTCTGTCACTGAGGTGGGCGCTGCCTACCCTCCCTGCTTTTCTTATGGTGTGTTGGCTCCGGTATGTGCCTGTGCGATGCTCGGCTGGCATGAAATGATGAAGGCGATCCTAGACTGAAACGGGCTGATTGGGGTTGAGTATGCCCATGACTAAATGGGTACCACGTGCCCCTTCCAAACCTGGCTCCGGGAAGCCTGCACCTGCGTAGGTGCAGGACAGACGGTGAAGGAGCGCAGCTCTCCAGGAGGAGATGAGAGGAGTCCAGAGTTTTAAGTGATGCTGATTGAAAGGGAAGCATGGTCTTGGACTCTGAAATTGGCTGCTGACCACCAGTTATGATCTCTCGGTTACGGCATAAGGTTTTGGAGTGAATGCGTCTGCTCTAAGTCTGTGTTTTAAAAGCGCTAAACGAGGCACGGACAAACTGGAGATCAGTGAGTTTCGCCATTATGATCGTCTAGTTATAAGCAATCAATGAAATGATAAAAAGTTGAGAAGAGGTGATTATGTAACGAATGTTATTTTCTTTTTCTTTTTTTCCCCTTGGCTACTTTGCTGTCCTGTGGGGTTTTTTTCCCCCCCAGTATTTTAATGAGATCAGGCAAAGGTTACTTTCCTGGAAATGTTTTCAGAAGATGGCATGGCTTGGCATGTTATCTGATGGTTTTGTGTGGGTATGAGTTTTTTAAAAGAAAGAATAAGCTGGTTTTACAGCTGTTGAAGTAGAAGGGGAAGATCTGTTTCCATCTGGCCCCAGATCAGGATCTTTGGAGAAACCTGTCGCGCTCACTGGTATCTCGGCCACTAGAGGGCGCAGGGGAACCATGTTGGGAAATGCTGTGTCTCCAAGTTGGGCAGTGCTCTTGATTTATGAGAAAAAGAGAAAGTGAAAATTGAGTCCTTTGGATGCCTTTGCTGTGAATGCCAATAGAAAATGCAATTAAGTGATTTAAAGATTTTTGTATGAAGGACGGAAACTCTATTTCAGAAACCATTTTTATCCGTGAATTAGGGGTTTAGATTTGCCAGCAAAAGCAGTGCTTCTCAACCCTTTGGGTCGCGGATCCCCCCTTCTCCAAAATTATTTACATTATAATTCACGACGGTATCAAAATTACAGTAATGACGTAGCAACAAAAACATTTTTTATGATTTGGGGTAGAATCACCACAACATGAGGAACTGTATTAAGGGTCGCAGCGTCAGGAAGGTTGAGAACCACTCACTCACTGTACTAAAGCTCCCGATTCAGGACAATTAGATCGAGTCTGGCAACCCACTGCTTGTATGTGTTCTTTAGCCTTCTGGAGTTGTTGAAAGGTTAGATCATATCTTAGCCCCACGTTTTTCACCGATTCAGTGTTTAACCTTTGCACCTCAAGTGTTCTGTAAGTAAACGCTGGTTTGTCCGTACCTGTGGGTCTTCCTCTTTTTTTGTGTCTGCTCATGGCGTTAAGTTCTTTAAACCAGCATAGCCCATGAGTTCCCTGGATCTTTTTTCTAACAGAGGAGCTTTGCCTTGTCTAGATGTTTTCTATCAGTTGAGTTTTTCATAAGGGGTGTCGATCAAATGTCATCTTTTAGCTCTGTGGGTCAAGGGACAAAGAAATGTCTAGACCTCTAAAAAATAATAGTCAAACAAGTTTTTAAAAAAATCATTATTGTCCTCTGCTATCAGAAAGCAAACAGAGACTGCTAGATTCTGATAGAGGTTATTGATCATAACAGTGACTTCCGGATTAGTAATGGCAGTCATCTGACACCAACTGTACAAAAATAAGGCACGAAAAATACATATAGAATATAAGACATAAGCAATGCTCGATTTGAACTGCTTCCAAGCCTCCAGGCTGCCAGGAAGGCAAACATCCAAGACTTCATTGAACTCCTTCAGTGCTGAGCATCAAGCCTACGTGGGCTCTGAAAGTACTGAACTACATCCCTAGCCCTACAAGGCATTAAAAAAAGTCCATGCTTACTGGCTTGAAATGAGTATAGATGGATAAATATTCTCTTCACTTCCATGATTATCACATGGACAGGTTCCCTAACAGAAACAGTATCTTTATATCTTCTGGGGGCTTTGCCACCCACATGGGAACAAAGTAGAAACTGATTTTGATTTTCTTGGAGTCACCTGCCAGACACGCTGCCCCTACATCCTCAGGAAGGTCACTGGGAGGTTTGGTTTCCTGCCCACTGTGAGTAAGGTGCAAGTTTATGCAAGGCATAGGATGGTCCCTGGTCAAACAAGGACTAAGGCTTTTGTGGCGGGGGGCGGGGGTGGGTGAAGCAAGATTTTTCTGTGTAACAGTCCTGGCTGTCCTGGAATTCACTTTGTAGACCAGGCTGGCCTCAAACTCAGAGAGATCTGCCTGCCTCTACCTCCTAAGTGCTGGGATTAAAGATGTGGGCCACCATTGCCTGGTCTAAGGCTGTCTTAAAGACAGGAGGTTCAGCAAATATCATTCCGAGCATTGGTGCTTCAAGCAATCAGGTCGCATGCAGCCAAGCGTATTATAATTGTGTGGTCTTTACTTCCTCAAGTCCTCAGCCAAAGTCAAATACTATTGGAGAATTTCCTGGGCTGGACAGGTGCTTCTTCTCTTCCATTTTGCTGAACCTATTACTGCCTAGACCATCTCGGTTTTCCTGAGCATGGTCAACTAACTGCCTGTCTTGTCTCCTGAGCCAGACCAGTTACACCCCACCCCTACATTGTCACAGCTGCAGTTACTGACTGTCCCAGCTGCCTGTCCCAGGTATGGGCGGTTCACGTGAAACCAGCTTCGTGATCCGATTGAATCCGCCCCCTGATGAAAGAATGGCATTTCTGAGTACTTCTGTTCATTATTTTGGCAATATGTAGCAGGTAATATAATTCTCAGAATACATGTGCTTTAAAATACAAAACAGCAGCCACGTATGCACGGGGTCCCAGCTTCAGCTTAATAAGAGCTGAGGACTTGTGTGCCGAGCCCTTGGCTAACACTTTCCGTGGGTTCCTCATCCAGTCCTCTCGAGGACCATGTGAAGGAGGCACAATCATTAATTTCCATTTCACAGACGATGAAAATGAGACTTAAAACATAAGTAGCCGTCCTTGGATTAGCCATCGGGCTGGAGCTTGCAGGCTCCGCTTCTCCCATCATTTCCTAACACTTGAAAGCAAGCCCGCATTTAGGCACGGTCAAGCTGGAGGGGTAGCAATCAGCTAACGCATTTGTAAGACGACCCTCCAATTTGATAGCTCTAAACAGTGAATGAAACAATTGGAAGAAAAAAGTCCATCTGATTTTATAAATTGCCTTATTCTATGCTCTTTGATTAAAATCTCAAACCTCAGCTGTTCGACGTCAAATTAAAGAGCAACAGGAGGGAGGATAATATTAAGTTATGTGGGTAATTTGCATATTAAGTGCCGCCATACTGTAGTGTATCATGTGGTAACTGGGAAGTTTTGTTTGAGAAATAAGAAACTTGAATAGGAACTGCCACTGGGAAATGGAAATTGTAGGTGTCCAAGTGAGAAAGAGTTAACGTTTCAGCCTCAAAAAAAAAAATGCACTAATTTGCAAGAACAGCAGAGGTTACACCATGCCCTTGTTAGTAGTCAGACCCCTGTGTTAAAATGCACTTAGTTCTCAGCTCTGAATAATTTGTTATTTGACTAATAGAATACAGTCTCTGAGACTGGTAACCTGTGTGGCATCACTAGCATGTATTCCTGCAAACTCAGAAAGCCCTCCAAGGTGGTTAGGAGATGATTTTGTACCATTTGGCTTGTCTTTGTTGCCAAAATTTCTCCTGACATTTTAACCACGCCTACTTCCTCTTATTGGGTTCTCTATTATCTTTCTGGAGTTCACCCACTGTTTCCCTGAGTCCAAGACATCTCTTGAGCAGTACTTCTTCATCTGCAACTGGAAGTAACACCCACCTCACAGATGGATTGGTTTTGCTATGAAGATTAAATGGCATGTCATCTGTAAGTCTCAGCAAGGAGCCTGGGCCCCCGGGCTCTCAAAGACATGTTTGGTTGAATCTGTTCTTGGTAATATTCAATGCATTTTTCTCATAGCACTGCAGAAGACTTACACACTCCAGAAAGGGAGTTTGTGATTTGGTGCTGATTGGGCCCAGGACCTGTTTGAGATTCTCCAAATGAATTCATCAGAATTAACTTGTCCTAGAATGAACATATGTGGGTGCATATACATTACATTTAAATGCGCACGTACACACACACATGTGATCTACATAATAGAAAGAGTACATAATTAAGCATATAGTTTAGTGTTACTCTTACCAAAGACTTTCAATTTCTGGGAATGAAACAGTATTTGAGTGTCTGTGTTAGCATGAGCAGGCATCTCCTGAGAGATTATATTTCACATACAGTAAAGGCATGGCAGATTATTCTCCTCCTTCCAGAGGACTACGAAGACCCTTGTCCTCAGGAATGAGGGGTAAGCTCTATTCCCTTAGCTGTGGAAGCCCAGCCCCGAGTGGTCACCACAGTCCCAAGGTGAAGGATTATAGTTCTGAGCAAGTGCAAGGACAGAGGTCTGGACCACCTGGTCGTTCTAGTTAGCTTTAGTCATCCTAGAGAGAAGGGCTGGCAGCCAGTTTGATTTCTGGTGTTGTTTTAGTGGCCCTAGCTTTTAGCAAGAGTGTCTAGACGTTCACTGATTGGTGGCCATTAGAGCCACCAAAACTTTCCAAATATTCTAAAGGCCAGGGATGCCCCTGAAGTCAGATCCACAGCCTGTCTCATATCACCCTCAAGTCTTATTGCTAATTTTGTATCTCTAATATCCAACTTTAAATACACCAGGAGGAATCCGGTGACTAAAGGGGTTGACAATCATGGTGTGCCCACTCAGGGGGAGGGCACACTTGGCACTCAAAGAGGCTTTGCAGTGCCCCTTTCCAGTACGATCTCAAGTGTTGTGATTGCACAGACTGCAAGCCTTACGGTGCTTAATAATTTAATAACCTAAATTTTCCAGGTCAGGGACAAGTTACAGGCTTGTACCCAGCCTGCATGGATTTAGATCCCCTGAGTCTTAGTGTTCCAGGACCCAAATTCCATCTTCCACCTTTTGTCTCTGACCCTCACATAGCGCAGGGAATGGAGGACCATTATGAAACAAAGGAAGCATTCTTGATAGTTACACAGGAGCAGATGCAATTCTCGTTAAATCTGAGTCGTTGCAAGTACATTTGCAGCTTCAGAAATTATTTTAATAATATGTAACCATGGATGACAGCGTATAAAAGATGTTTTTGTAGAAAAGTGTCTTCACACATTTCCGTCTTACATCTTTCAGTGTTCACTGATAATACAGGTTCCTTTCTCTAATATTCCTTAACTTCATTGTTTGAGGATATTTTTCGCCCCTGGCAGTGTTTGAAAATGAGCAAGTTGTTTTGGTTTAGGGGTTTATAAAACCTCAAAGCTCAGGTAACATTGTGGAAGAACTGGGGGGGGAGGGGAGATTATAAGTCAGAGGACCGGGAAATCTGCTGTTTGTATCTCCTAGTTTTACAACAAGGAGGCTTCACCCACGATACCACAACAAGATGGCTGCCTAGGCAGGACCTAAGCAATAAAGACATTAATAGGCATGCTAACGTGCAAGGGGAAATTCTCATGGGGCTCTAATTAAAGAACTACAGCCAAGTAACAACAGCTGAAAAAGGGAGAATTAGTCTTCCCTAGGGATGAGCCTTGACCTGGTTACCCAACTCCTCTCGGTCATCCCTGAAGTCATATAATACAAGCAACACCAAACTGACCTAGAAAGTTGCATTTGTATAATTATGAACATAAACACCTATACAACCATACCCCAACACATACCAAGAATAATTAAGGAAAAAGAGGCCAGGAATTTGACAGGGTACAGGAGGAGACCTGGGAAGAATTTGAAGAAAGAGAGGAAGGAAAAAAAAATGATGCAATTATATTTTAATTGAAATAAATGGTAAAATGACATGAGGTTGGAGAGGTGACTCAGCATTTAAACGCACTGGCTGCCCTTCCAAAGGACCTGGGTTTGAGTATTATTCCCTACATTGTAGCTCTCAACTATCTGTGATTTCGGAGGATCGAATGCCCTCTTTTTTGCTTCCACAGGTACTAGGCAAGATTAGATCCACCTTGTTAATTGACCTCACTCTTCCTGTAGGTCTCTAAGTGCCTATTGTGTGCTAGACCACTGCACTAGACACTGGGGCACAGCAATCACCATTAAATCAAGCAAACCTTACAACCTGTGTCCTTGCAGGATCCCTACAATTCCCTATGCATGGTTGGCAGTTCCTGTAACAACCTGGTAGCTTAAGGGAGATACTCAAATTTGCACATAAGCAAATTAATTTTATATTGTCAGACAATTGATCCATGGAGCCCAGCTGGAGCAAGGTTAAGAAAAATTCCATGCATTGGCATTTATAAATGGCTCAATAATCAAGTTTATATGAGTTGAACAGTGCATGTATAATACTTCTAGTAAAGACTTTGGCATCCCGTTTATAGGCCAATGTTATAGAGCTATATTATACAAATGGACGTTTTATTTGTTTAGTTTGCACGCAAATTTTCTTACATTACCTGGCTTGTAGCATGTATACACATCAAGTCCGGCGAACAGAGAGATGTGGTTGGAAGGTGGTTTTCAAAAGTTAGCACATAGCTCCCTTTTCCTTTCCTATTTAGAAACTTCTTCCAGGGAGGTGAGAGAGGTAGGCAGAGGGAGATCCAAATCTAAGATTTATTTCTCACAAAAACTGAAACTATAACTCAGACAGAGGCCACACTGAGCTTCCTTCTACTAGAGTCTAGAATCAGAAATGTTAGCAGCCGCGGGCAGCACTGGAAGCCACGAGCCTCCTGCACAAGCAAGGCCAAGGGAGTCCTGAGCATGAG
This sequence comes from Alexandromys fortis, assembly GCF_014885135.2. Classification (NCBI taxonomy): domain Eukaryota; kingdom Metazoa; phylum Chordata; class Mammalia; order Rodentia; family Cricetidae; genus Alexandromys; species Alexandromys fortis. The sequence goes on from NW_026067939.1 coordinate 5,233,868, forward strand.
GCAAATCTGGGCCATAGAGGCTCTGGTTCCTCTGGCTAATCCTTCAGCCTAGGTAACTCCTTCTAGCTCTTTGAAGAGGAGTAAGGGAGAGAGATCAGTGGCCCTGGGCTTTTAGGAAAGGGGTTCCTTTGGGGAACCTGAAACTGGAGGAAGGAAATCCACACAGTCCAGGCAACATGATACATAGCACTTTTCTTTTTCATTTGCTTTTATTTTTATGTGTTTATATACAATGTAGTATATTGACCACTTCCGTGTTGTGTCAATAAAACTTCTGCGACAACTCTTTCATTGATAATTTTATGCATGTGTTTAATGTGTTTTGACCAAGTCCACTTCCATTCCCTCTCTGCAGTTCTTCCCCTCCCCCCTCTTTTTCTCCCCCCCACATGCTCCCCACCCTTTTATAATCTACTGAGTGGCAGGTTTGTCAACTATACTGAACATCTTTAATTAGGATATGTAACTAAATAGAAGTAGAAAAGAAGCAAACTACTCAGAATAAGAATAGGCTTTCTCCTCATAAACCCCTTAAAACTATGCCTATATGTTACCTGTTACTACTGGTTTATACAAATTGATCATAGTATAGATAACATTTCAATTATTTTTTCATTCTCAATTTAAAACGTCTACAAAGCAGTTAAAGTTCTCTACCAACTTTTGGAAAAAAAATCAAACCCTTTCAGAAAAAGCAAGTTTTTAATGCTTCTGAGATGTTCTAGTCCATTACAAAACATAGTGTTAGGAATCAGAGAAAGTGGCTTTAACTTTTATTTTGCATTCATCGTGGTCTGATTTGGAAACGGCTACAGTTTTTAACAAGCTAAAAATTCTGAGTTATTTTCGAAGTCGATTCTGTATTGAAATCCTCCCATTTCTGCTACAGCTCCTGGGGAAGGGAAAAGGGGCTTCATCACCAGGTTCTTTGAGAGTTAATTTTAATTACTCATCTCCTACGGCAGCACCCGAAGCTCATCCTCACTCACCCAGAGGCTGCCGCACGTGTGAGATGTGAATTGATTTTCTCATGGAGGCACCGGCTTGATAGGGTTAAGCATATTGATAGAAGACCAAGTTATTTGCTGCAAATAGATTTTCAAGAAAATCATTATGCTAAATACTTAATAGAAGGATTTCATCTACATACAGTCGTAACTGTGACCCGCTTTCAAAAATGACATCATTGGGTGTCATGTGGTCTTTATGCACTCCAGCCTCAGGAAGAGACACTCTGTGAGAAACAGAAGAGTCTGCTCTGCTGTGAGAAGCTTCAGCAGACAGGAGCCGGGGCTAGGGAGGAGGATGTGTGCACAGTGCGTATGGAGCGCTGTGGAATTCTCGGCTTTATTTCCATTTTTTTAACTAATGTAGATGAAGTGAATCAGCTGCTTTGGATTAACGGGGGCTTGTTCTCATCATAAAGATCAAGAGTTTGTCTGGAGTCCTCTGCTCTCTGAGCCGTCTGGTTGTCTATGTGTTTATTTCCCCCCAGTTAGAACTACGCAGACGAAAACCAGCCAGCTGCGTCTCTCAGGGGACGTACTCTTTTCTTTGTTTTGAAGATTTTTGCTCCAAAATCTGCTTTGAGCTGCCTGGGTTGCTAACGAGAGGGGAGGATCACCTCCCCTGCATCAGGGCTGTGGGACCTTGCCAGGTAACTTTATTGCTAACAAAGTGGCCTTCTATGGATGCTTTTCCAAGCCAAGGTCCCTGAGCGCCTCTTCCTTCTCATATGGACCAGGGTAACAGTTCAGCACCATGGAGAGTTCTGAGCAGCACTTAGGGGCTGCGTGGGACGGTGACCCAGACAAGCCACCTGACAGAGTAAGTTTTCCTTATCCAATCATCTATTAAGTATTCACCCTATTCTAGACATATGGGGACAAGTAACCCCCAAAGTCCAAGCAAGTGACTCAAACAGACGCTATAAAGATGAGGCCACTTAAGGCAAGAGAGGTTTTTAAGTTTAGAAACAACCACTTACATATTATTTTAGGTAGTGCTCAACCTTCCTAATGCCCACACCCTTTAATACAGTAACTAATGAGCTGACCACCAATCATGAAATTAGTTTCGTGGCTACTTCATAGTTGTAATTTTTCTGCTGTTATGAGTCGTAACATAAATAGTTTTGGCAATACGGTTTTGATGAGGGTTGTGACCCCACAGGCTGAGAGCCGCTATTTACGATGCTAGTTTAAAGAATGTTTTAATTTGTGTCTTTGATATGTAAATGTCTGTACCTTGAATTTTGAGCATGTAAAGACATAAAAAAAAATCCAACATCAATTAATTACACTGAAACTAGACAAAAGTTGTCTTGGAAATAGCATTTTATAAACATACACAAATCATTAAGTGTGCAGTTTGTTGCCCTTTGTGAGCAGAAGGTTCTGGAAAGTGGTTTCTCATTTGTCGTTATTTCGAAGAGCAGTTAAACTCTTTCACCATAGGTCAGAGTTTTGTTTCTGAAAGAGCTCTTATCTGTGTTATTGCCGAAACACACGGAGAATGCTCAGTGACTTAACGCACTGGCATTAATGTGTACAGTTCATCACAGGTACACAGTGAACACTGGTAGAAGTTAGAAGCAGCTTTTTTAGTCAATGCTTAGACATGGGCTGCTGAAGTTGTTATTTTAGCAACATTAGAAATATTTATTTAGTTTCAAAATTTTCCAACTTAACTGTTTAAATGAAAATTACAAAAACAAGTTTATTTCCCCAAATAATTCTTTAGTCCACTTCCTTAATGTCCTTGAGATAATTGTATAGTGTGATCTCACATAACCAATGGAGAAGGCACTTTGATTTACTACCCAGAAGATATTCAGAGTTGTCTAAGAGAACATAGAGCCATATAAATATGCCTTAAGAATTATCTTTCTCCAGGCCAGTTAAACAGAGTTCCAGACATTTATGCTGAGCCTTTTGCTTTGAAGCCCAATGAAGCTCTTTTAACGTTATTGTCATATAAGACTTGCTATCTTGACAGTTTTTATATTTGAGAACCTCAAACTCGTTTAGACATTTCTTTTTATTATTCATAATTTTCAGGTGAATTGCTGTTAATCTTAGCTCTTCAGTAACTTGGCACTTGGTTTTTCGATAAACGGTACTTATTCTTGACAGTGTATGGAATGTGTAATTTTAAAAGATGTGACTTAATTTTGTATTAAGGTGATATTGTGGCCTATATTTTGTCCTCATTGCCCAGTGGATACACGAGTGTTTTCCTAAGTTTATCTCAATATTTCAAAGAACTAAGACTTTTGAAATGTGTGAAAGGCAAATTTATCATCTGGCTCCTTTAGCTTTGTTGCCTTTGATTTTATGATTCTGCATGGATTTTTAGCTGTGATTTTTTTCCATAGTAAGCATACTGTGTAACTTCAAGCTTAAGTTTCCCCTCTCTCATGCGCTATGTCTACTGCCCAGGGAGGTGGACCTTGGACAAGCCTTGGGTGGTAAGGGTGTCATTCAATAATACACAATGTGGGGTCATGTCATAACCAGCACCTTCCATATGTTCTAAAACTGGGTGTGTGAGGCATGCTGTACTCAGAGATCTGTTATCTGTCAATCTTTTTCTCTTTCTCAGTCTCTCAAGGACATGAGACAGGATGATATTGCCAGGGGCATAACATTTTACATTTGTTCCTCTTTGGAAAATATTTTAGTGATGTATTTATAACCACAGCTACCTAGTTTAGACATTTTGAGATATGGTTGTTTATGTATTTGCTTAACTAGAAATTGTTGCTACATGACACACCACCAACAGATGTTGGCTGCTGTTCTGATAGCCTTTCAATCATTGTTGAAAGAGTACAAATCACCCGAACAATAGAGAAGATTCAGAGCTATTTAGACTGTGAGTTATCCCCACTCCTTTATTTTTCTCTTTCCTTTTACAGCATTCTGTTGGTAGCAGATGTGTGTGAACAATCTTAAATTTAGTTGACTGACATTTTGTTTCTCTTGCCAATGTAAAAATATGCTCATAGTTTTATGGTCCATGCACCCTGGCAGGGCTCTATAACCTTTGGCTGCAAAAAAATGGGGGATGTATCTGTTTAACAAAATCACTGTAGCAAAAATCCTTTGTAGGGATGCTGGCACGAAAGGGGATAATAGGTATGTTTTCACTGATAGTTTTTTAACGCTTTTAAGGCTTTGGAGAAGTTGACTTAGAAATGGTTCTTACAGGCTAGAAATGGTTCTTCCTGCTACATCAGTCTTCACTGAAATTTCTTCCAGAAGTGACCTCTCCAGTTAAGTCATGGTAGAGTCCTCCTCACAGGGAAGATCTTGAGAGTAAATGGTGGTGAAAGGAAGTATGTTTAGAGGGGTACTGGAGCCCTGGGGTTATTTAAATTGGGATGCTGTTTTATCTCAGGTGATTTCTAGACTTACTTTAAAAGGTTTCTGCCAGTATGAATAGCAATGGATGTCAATGGAGGTCAGGGCCCTAAGGGCAGAACTCAGATTCCCAAAGAATAGGTCAGAATTTACACATCAGCATAGATTCACTTAGCTCTCACATGCTGAGTACCCATTGTCTGAAATGCCTAGCATCACAGATTTTGAATTTCAGACTCAATTCTAAGCATACAGTTAATTTTTCTTATATATACTTTATGTCTATAATTTGAAGACAATATAACTATTTCAAACAATTTGTGCATTAAATAATGTTATTACATGACATGATACTATAACTCAAATCTTATATTTTTAAGAATTTTGAACTTGGAATATTTCAGTTGCAGGTTCTCCAATGAGTTTTGTCTTGGCTTCTGTATTTTAATGTTGGTCTTTCACTTCTGCAGTTATACACATAGGAAACATTCTAATTCCATCTTACATGCTAGACCTATCTAAAATAAATATAATAAAAATTTAAGATTTCTATTAATCATTATTAGAAATAATGGAGTCATCTGAACTGTTTCAGAGAGTTGAACCCAAAAGAACTTAGGGACTTTCCATGGAGGTCATCTATGCTGCAAAAAGATTAAAAATGAGTCTTAAGTCTAGGTACTATAATTTTCTCATTTTAATTATTTGGATTTTGCACCCTAGATCCTGTAAGCAAACCTGGTTCTCTCTTATAAAACAAACAAGCAAACAAACAAAAACAAGTCAAAACAAAGCCCCCCCCCCAAAAAAAAAACCTAGCCAAAATACAGAACACAGAAGCTTAAACCCATGTAGCTAGAGCGTGTCATGGGACCCCACACATACCATGCCTTTCTTACCTGATACATTATAACATGCTTTGAAGTCTCATCTTACTTGGAGGGTTCTTACATCATCTCATCTGTACTTCTTCATTCAATACGCTGCCATGCACAGCCTGGCTCCTCTAAGAACATTTTTTCCTGTGATAGACATCCAGCAGTCTACAGTGACCTCTGCTCCAGTCATGGCCAGGATGCCTCTCGGAGTCTTCATCTCTGGAGTTTTTCTCACCACAGCGGCAGGGAAAAAATGCTTCTCCACTAGATTTGTTTCGGGTGCATTGGAATCGACGAGACTGCAGTTGGTTAAACAAGCGTGTTGGCTCTCCATGGTGGATCACTTTGACTCTCGAAGTGGTCAAAGATTGGTTGAGTGAAATGACTTGAGAGTAATCCAACAAGGACATAAAACTCCAATACCTTAGAGATGGCCACACCAGTTTTGTCCATGTTTCATTTGTGTTGGGATTACTGGGAATGTCAATACAGGCACTGTACCTAAATTTATTTAATTATTTCATGTCTTTGTGAATGGAATCGTAACTCTAACTGAGCATAGTTTTGTTTAGTTAAGTAGTCTTACCAAAGAAGTGTTAAGTAAGGATCTGAGTGATCTGGAGTCAAGTCTCTCATGTACATTATGTGTGTACAAGTGTGCCCATGCACAATCACATTTGTGCTCATGCTCATACATCCTTGTACACATGCACATGTGTTGGATTAAATAATCCCTAAGGTCTTCTCAAATTTGAACAAAGAAGGGAGGCAAAGATGTAATGTTTTTTCATTAGAAATAGAAAGGACTCGTGAGGCGGCTCAGAAGTTAAAGAGTTCTTGCTGCTCTTTCAGAGGACCCCGTTTGGTGCCTTGCACCCCATCTTGGGTAGCTCACAACTACCTTAACTTCAGCCACAGGAAACCTGTTTCTCTCTTCTGGCCTACACAGGCACACACACACACACACACACACACACACACACACACACACAGAGAGAGAGAGAGAGAGAGAGAGAGAGAGAGAGAGAGAGAGAGAGAGAGAGGAAGACTAAATGAATGAATAATAAATAAATAAAATAGAAAACAAACCTTCATCGGATTATTGGTTATATACTCAGACCACTCTATCAGTCTAAGGACTAACATGATTAACTGGCCATTCCCAAGCCCTCCAAGAAACCAATCGTTTAAAAATGACGAGAAAGAAGCAGTAGACTGAAAAATAAGCTAAAATGAAACTAAACCCCAGGAGTTAAGAAACTCTAGGAAGTAGAGTAAGACACATGACTTGGAGCTGTTAGACAAAGAAAACAATGGAATAAAAGGGAACAAATGAACCAGAAATACAACCTATATCTTTGTTATTACATCGCCACAGTAGCATGATGATGATGTGATATATGGAAAAGACAGACAAAACTATTGATCTCTAACCATCTCTGTGGTTGCACTCCAAGTCTTGCATCCACCCAATCTGTAGACCCTGAGAGTCCCAAGTGTGAGCACTTCTTATTTTATAATTGGAGGAATTCTTAGACTGTGTGCTACCAATTCAGAAGCTCAACACTGTCAGCTTTGCTCTGAATGTGAATCTCTGTGTGTTTATCTTTAAATATATGGGAAAATATAATTATTTGGGGCTCATTCACAACAAATAGAACACAAAAGGTATAAAAGCTCAGATATAACAGAAATTAGTCTTCTTTTAAAAATATTAACTAATGTATGTGGGGGGCAGTGTTGAAATAGGAGAGGCGGCAGGGCTGCGTCCCCGGCACCCGGCCGCCCGCATGGCTAGCTTATGCCCGAAATAATTACACGGAAACTGTATTCTTTCAAACACTGCCTGGCCCGGCTAGTTCCAGTTTCTTATTGGCTAGCTCTTACATATTGTTCTAACCCATTTCTAATATTCTGTGTAGCCCAAGAGCTGGCTTACCAGAGAGGATCTTAACCTGCATCTGTCTGGAATGGGAGCATCATGGCGACTCCTCCTCTAACCTTCTTTCTCCCAGAATTCTCTTCTGTATACTCCGCCTATCTAATTTTCTATCCAATAAAATGGGCCAAGGCAGTTTCTTTATTAATAAGAAACCATTCCCACATCAGGGCAGAGAGAGAAAAAGGGGGGGAGGGAAAGGTGAAGAGAGAGCACAGACACAGGTCTGCACATGCCCTAATTCTTATGGAGGTCAGAGGATAACTTCTGGGGGTCAATTCTGCCCCTCCATCTTGCTGAGGCGGGGTCTCTCTTGTTTTCACCACTGAACACCCACATCTGCATCACTGGCTTGTGAGCTTCTGGTCAGCTCTCCTATCTCCTCTACCCATCTCACCGTTTCTAAACACCGGGATTACAAACGAAGGCTCCACATTCATCTTTTTACTTGGGTTTGGGAGATGGAACTCAGGTCATCAGTCTTGTGTAGCTAATGTTTCTGTCTGCAGAACCATCTCCCCGACCCAGAGGTTTATTTCTTAATTAGACGTTCGCACTGGGTTGATGAGCCAGCCAGTGGCTCAGCCTTTCCCCACACAGTTGTTCAGAAAGCTCAGAATGTCATGAGCTCAGCCATCTCTAGACCGAGGCTGTCAGAGCTAACATGCTGTGAAAACCAGAAGTGACATCAGAAAATCAGAGAGAGAGGCACACACGGGAGACCTTCGCGAGCCTCTTTGAGAAGGGCACACACCACTGCACCCACAGCACCTCTGACTGAACCCAGACCACATGGCACACCTAACTGCCTGGAAGATTACAGAAATTAATTCATTTCCCGAGCAACAAGAAAAGAAAAGGAACTCTAGAGCGCGTGATATTTTCTTCCATACCTTGAGCTCTGCTTTGGGTCTACATCTTCCAGGCTAAAACCATGGAAGCTTCCAGGGGTTAGTTTCAGACATAAGGTGATGCATTAAAAAGACACCAACCCATTGGTGGGAAGTCTGGAGAGTTAGCATTACCAATTAAATGGGAACTAAAAGAATTTGATTGTCCAGATCCCCAGGCAAGGGACAATATTGTTGAAGTACATTGGATGCAAAAGCCCATGGTATTCTGAATTGTTACTTGCTCCTCTGAGAGATGCTTCATTTGGATTAAGGATTTTGAGCTCACCCAACAACACATCACCTGAGTTAGATTGCTAAAAATGCAGGAAGAGGCAGCTGCTACTGTAGTTAGGGGCTAGAGTCCCCTTCCAAAGAATAACTTCCATAATAGGTTTTGTAGCTATAAGAAAGGGGAACTCAGACACCCCCCCCACACACACATACACCACTACCGTGCCTGGGCCTACAAGAGTCCCCTGCTGCCTCATTAGATCTTGTGATGGCCCACACTGGTTTTCACCCATCCCAGTTGGCCATATGCCCAAACTGCTTTATTGCTTTGCCTAAGACATTGCCTTGTTGCCTCTCCCAGGAGTTTTGATCACGTTCACCAGCTGATTACCCTACTCCATCTAACACCCCGTGCGAGTCCTGCTCTGCTCCTTCTTGATGCTGGCTGAGCTTTGCAGATATTTTTCTACAACACTTGGCCTTGTTTGAGAACTTCATTCAAACCTCTGACATGTGTGATAAGTCTCTTTGACCATTGCCCAGACATCTGACCCATCTCCTGTGGGGGTAATTTCTTCTGTAGAATGAGTAAGTCGGCTTCATTCCCATTAGTCTCAAAGGGACACCAGGCTTAACGAGATGGTGCTTTGAGATATTTGGAACACAGGGTGGCATTATCACTTTATTATATCCACAAGCTGTTAACCTGAAGGGAGGGGAAGAAAGAGTGAAAATTTAATGCCAGAGAGGTTATTGGTACTTTGTCAATTCGACATTAGCTTTGAGGGTTTTTGGAATCTTGCCTTCAATTTTCATCACCAAGCAGCTAAAAGCTGTGTTTTTTTTTTCTGGGTTCCTGATGGTCCTGTCCCTAAGGGATGGCATTCAGCATTTGTGAGGGGTGAACTGTGCCAGGCCATCTTCCAGCGCCCACCAGCAGTCACAGGAAAATGACACGCTGTAAATCGTTGCCTGCACCCACTGTTCACACTTGGCATAGCACCTCTGACTTGTGCCAGTAGGGTAGGGCTGGGGAAGCAGCCGTTCACACATTCATGTGTCGTGGAAGTTCCCTGTGCCCCATGGGCGGTTTATGGCTGGGTGGCTTCCGCGAGGTCATGTGGACCCTACCAGCAGTCTCGGGAATGTTTTAGGCTTTTCCAAGTGTTGCCCTTGGCAACTCAAGCACAGAATGGGCTAATTAAATTGTAGCGCAGAGATGTTCACCCTTTTGGAACTTCGCTTTAATGATTTTGGAAGAGAGAAGGCAGGAGAACTCGCCTGGTCCAAAGAAGTTGGTTCCAAATGGCTTCCTCCATTTGGATGGAGTTCATTTTCAATTCTTAGGAGCCCATATTTATGCCTAAAACACAAACTTCCTTAGATTTGAGGATAGTGATGTAACATTCATGTATCAGAGTGTAAGGAGTTAGGGAGAATCATTCAGCGCCAAGGACTACACAGCACTGTTTAAAATCTACTTGTTCTTTTTATTTTTTTTAACTCAGAGAACTTGACAATGCATAGAATACATTTCAATCATACTCCCTCCCCCCACTCTTCCGCTCCAACTCATCCCATTCCTGACTTCACCCCTCTTATTTTATTGTTTTTAAATTTTATTTATTACGTTTTTTAAGGGTATGAGTGCTCTGTCTGCCAGAAGAGGGCATCAGGTACCATTGTAGATGGTTGTGAGCTACCATGTAGATGCTGAGAATTGAATTCAGGATTTCTGGAAGCACAGCTTCTAACCACTGAGCCAACTCTGTATCTCCATTCCTCTTATTTTTTTTTTTTAATAAACAATCCAACTAGTGATGCCATATAGCATGGGTGTGGTTCCATCTACTAAAGCGTGGTCAGCTCTCAGGAAACCGCACTCCTAAAGAAAACTGATTCTCCCTAGCAGCCATCAGTGGTCTACAAGTCCTCAGCTAGGAGTGGAAGCTTATGTACCTCTCTCCGTCCACGATGAAATATTGGCTGCTTTGATCTTGTAAATCTTATGTAGGCAATCACAGCTGTTGTGAGTTCCTGGGTTCACAGTTCTTCTTGTGTCCAGAAAACGCTCTCTTGCCTCAGTCTTCCTCAACCTGGGGCCCCTCCAGTATTTCCATGCCCTCTTCTTCAGAAACCCATTCACTCTTTTAACTAAATTGTACATCTTCATTAAGACCCACAAGTATGAGATTTGTCAACAGAATATGCTATCCGCTCAAAGGGCAGCAACCTCAGGTTTACCTGAAGTTTTTTAGGAAATGAGGCCTCTTTGTTACTAAAATAGGCAAGTTACTTTTCAGTAGCCAATACTTATTTTTTTTAGCTTTTTTGACACAGGGTCAACACATTCTAAGGGTTGTTTCTGTACTGTAAAATTTCCTGTCACATTTAAATCAATGTTTATTAATCTCCAATTATAATATGTATCTATGTTCATTTTAGGAAATATGGGCAAAGCTGAATAAATATCTCAACTTCAATCAAATATAGACCACTATTTTCAGTATTTTGATNTAAGGGTTGTTTCTGTACTGTAAAATTCCCTGTGACATTTAAATCAATGTTTATTAATATTGAATTTTAATATGTATCTATGTTCATTTTAGGAAATATGGGCAAAGCTGAATAAATATCTCAACTTCAATCAAATATAGACCACTATTTTCAGTATTTTGATGGATTTCCGTGAAATCAAATAAATAACTTACGGAAAACTGATTATTTATTTTTATGCCCTGAAGGAAGTATTTGCAATATTCTGGACTTTGTTTTTTACTTGATATTTAAGAATTATACCGTAGATGGAGACTGCTCGCTTGTTCCCAGCTGACCAGACCTGAAATAATCACACAGAAACTGTATTAATTAAAACACTGCTTGGCCAATCACTTGGGCATATTGCTAGCTAGCTCTTATATCTTAACCCATTTCTATAATCTTATGTTTTACCATGAGGCTCATGGTTTACAGTTACTGGCGTGTGGATGTCTTTCTCCTCCAATGGCTGCACAGCATCTCTGACTCTGCCTTCTTTCTCCTCCTCTATCTGCTTAGAACTCCTACCTTGCCCTATTCTGTGCTGCAATATGCCAAAATCAGTTTCTTCATTAACCAATGGTATTTATAACATACAGAGGGGAATCCCAGATCATTATACAAAGTAAATAAATACCAAAACATCACATATAACATGACATAACCTTGTTTCACTTTTATTTATCAGTTAATAAAGTGAACTTAATTTTAAAAAAAGTGAAAGAGATCAAGTTTTCATTTCTGTTGTCAAAATTATATACAAGATCTCATGAGTATTAGATTTTTACAACTTTTAAAGGATATTTATAAATATTTTCATAATTCTAGAGCTATTCTGCTTACATTTTGTCCTATTGGTAGTTACAAATTTGTATATAATTTTAAAAATAAAATGAAATTACATCTTTTAGTCATCTCTCTGCAATATTTTGAATAAGTGTTCACTTATCTGAGGACTATATATTGAGGTTCTGTCCCTTGTTGGGCACTGACTGATGCTAGAAATACAATCCACACCACATTTGGTGTGGATCCTATTCCCTCCAGTGTTTTCCCTCTCTCAGTATTCCCCTTTACACTCCTCAGACTTCACTCATACAATTTGGGTGATGGAACTCAGATTGTCCCCATGTATTTAAAACTTTTTAATTTGGCCTTTGCAAGAATTGTGTTTTGATATTCATAGTCTGTTTTAAAACATCATAATAAGAACTAACTAGGTTTAATATATATTATTCATTTCATTTAAAATTTATTTTTAATCTTTGAAATTTTCATGCGTATTTATGATGAGTTTTAGTCTTTATTCCCATCACCCTCTTTCTCCTGCTGCTTGACCACTGTTTGTACAATTTTACCATTCTTATTTTTATTTGTGTTCTGCTCTAAAATAGTTTTATTGCTTGAATATGAGAGTATGCTTTTTTTAAACTTTTATGAATGAATTGCAACAGGGACAGATATGGGGTTATTGAGTCTTGGTATTCTGTAGACATTCTTTGGCTATCTTTGTCAAGAGGAATTTTAAAGAAAAACACATTTTAATTTTTGGACAATTTTGATCAAGAGGGTAAACTAGATTCCATTTTCAATGACTATTTAGCACACAACTGTGGTGGTAATTGTGCCAGCTGAGGTGTATGGAAGACGACCATGCTAAAGCTCCCCTAAGTAAGTGATTACTGACTCAACCTAATAGCAACCTTCTGGAGTAGACACTATAGGCGCTCTGATCTGTGCATAGAGACATTAATGTCACCTAGTCACGTGGTTGGTAAGAGACAAAACCCAAAGGCAGCCTGGCTCGGAAATTCACTTCTTAACTTCTTTGCTTTTGTGCCTAGGCAAAAAATGAACAGATAAAATTTTCTAATTTATAGCGAGAAAGTAAATGACGATATCCGACGGCTTTCTGTCGAGTTTAGCACAGAGCTTCACACACAAAGTCAATTTCTGAGGTGCTGTCAGAATATCAGACAGTTGATGAAAGTAGAGCTTCCTGGGCAAGTAGGAAATGAAGGGAAAAGGGAGGGAAAGCCGTGTTCTGTCAGATGTGATGTATGAGTTGGATTTAATCTTCTCAATATCACATCGAGATACATTACAGGAACTGAAACTATTTAAAGTCATGTCACACGAGTCCGAGTCCATTATTCCCCCTGCTCTGTGATTCTGAAGTAAGACTCTGTGCAGACTATAAAGAAAAAAATGAAACAAAGATACAAGCAAACGTGCTATAATGAATCAAGCCTCCTTTAGCGATGATGACATTTCTTAGAAACTAACTGATAGGATCCCAGAGTGAAATGATTCTGGGAATGCTATCATCCCTTGTGACTTCACTTATTTTTCATTTAGAAATCCGTGGAGTCACCCTAATAGATGCCAGAGCTTCCTGCACTGCAAACACAGATGAGCTATCAACTTTTTGCCGTTCTTACTAGATAAGCATCAACAATAGAATCAAAGAGCTGAAGAATCTCAGCTAGCTAACTAGTTAATCGAGGCAAATATTCTGTTCCTTGTTGTGAGTGTGTGTCTTCTTTGTCCTTTTCAGCCATTCATTATGATACTATCAGGACTATTATGACTTTTAAAGGAAGAGTTAAATAAATGTCAAGAAAGAAAGGAATTGGGATAAAGGAAGGTTGGATAGGGGAGCAGGGAAGCACATATCTTAGTTAAGAGAGCCACCTTAGGGTTGGCAAGAGACTTGAACCTAGAGTGGCTCCCAGAAGCCCAAGGCGATGTCCCCAGTTAGTCCCTTGGGAAGCTGAGGATAGGGAACCTGAAATGACCCTATCCCATAGCAATACTGACGAATATCTTTCATATCACCATAGAACCTTCATCTGGTGATGGATGGAGATAGAGACAGAGACCCACACTGGAGCACTGGACTGAGCTCCCAAGGTCCCAATGAGGAGCAG